>NC_052944.1:37170283-37490283 GCF_013358895.1 Oreochromis aureus
GATGTGCCGGGGAGTCCGCTGTTGAGTTTTGGACGAAATGCATTCTGGGATATATAGCTGTCCCAAGTCTACACCGATGCATGCTCGATAAAATGGGCGGATCGAGAACACATCCGGGACTTTTTCGCGTTCTCGGCGTGATGCGTGCCAATTGGAACAGTACTTGGTCTCCGACTGATGACGTATCACGAGTACACGAGAACGCAAGTACGCACAAGTACGCATATTGATAAACGCCCACAGTTACTGTCCCTCCACACATACGACTCGGTTCTGCTTCTATGCCCCATCTTTGTTTACTATTTCCCACCGAGGCTTCTAGACTTCTGATTGGCCAACATTTCTACACGGTTAGGAATATATCGCCACCTGCTGCTTTGGCATGTTCCTGGCAGCGTTTTCCTTCGTTTTTGCGTTTATGTGTGGACGGGATTTTTAAAAAAAAACGAAAACGGAAAATCTCCATTTTCAAAAATACCCGTGTACGTGTGGATGTAGCCCAAGACAATCAAATCTAAAGTTTGACTGACCAATGCTGAGTCAGTCAACACTGTAGTTGGAGATTTTTTCACTCTCATCAAAGAATTTTGTTGACGTACTGTAAGGTAAGAAACCTTGAAAAAATAAATAAATACTGATCACCTACAGCAGCTGCTTGGCAATGGAAATGCATGTCATGAAGCTCCCAGCCTACAGTTTTATGCTGAAGTTAAAGCCAATGGAGGTTTGGATCAGTGCTATTAAGTAAGCAGAGTGTTGGTGATGTTTAAGCACTCGACGACCTCGCTCTGTAGCTTGATGCCGTCTGACACTTTGTGGTTGAGTTACTGCGATTCCTAAATTTGTCAGTGTCACTGTCACCAAACCATACATTCCTCCCTTGGCACCCTATCACAAGATAGATCCACAAAGACACAGTGATGCTACTTCTATATCAACACTCTCAAAGCAAACATCACATCTGTTGTGCTCCGTCTCAACATGAAGCCATACTGCTGCTCACTGATCCTCGTCTCTCTTCTTAACGTAGCTTCAACAACTCTTTCCCACAGCTTCATGGCATAAAAAGAGAAACAAAATATGCTGGCGCGTGCTGCTGCTGTGTTTCGTTGTGATTTATTTGATTATTAAACTATTACTTTCGTAACAGGGCATCTTCTTAAAAGGCTGTGACTGTCTGAACAGATTTAGCCCAGAAAACAGTGAATGTGGACTTAAAGGGCTAAGCTGGGTTAAACTTTAAAATCTATCACAGCTAGAAAAACAACCTAACTGTGAAATAAAGTGGCGCTTACGTCTCTATCCACAGCAAAATGAGCTAAACTCGCCATCAACAGAATTGTAGATCTCACAATAATCACTGCGGGAGGAAAATTATGGACAAAGCCCTCGGCAAGATACCGCCACACAATGGAGAGAAAGCATACAATGGATGCACAGCAAAGGAAGAATTAGTGCAACCAAGTCAATGACAGGTGCTGTTAATACGGGATATTTGCTGGCCTGGGCGCTGGCCCGGATGCTGAGTATGCAGATCTGCCACCCAGGGAGCGCATATGATTAATCCTCCCTCCACCTTTAGATACAACAGCACCGGTTCCTCTCAGCAAGGCACTAAACTCCCGACAGAGCCGAAGAAGCTGCTGCTCAGTAACCAGTAAGTGTGAGGCTTTGCTCAGCGGCTCAGAGGAAACTGGGAGTTGAGGAGGAGCTCAGCTGCAAGTATCACCCAGATAACTGAAGGTTAAAGACTCCTCAGCGGGTTTAATATATTCTTGAGACACCAGAGCATCAGTGAAGCTGCGCAAAGTCTTTAATTACATGTGTTAAGTATGCAGGAATGTGATCTCACACAAACACATACAAGCAGGTGCTCAACCGCTGTGTGTGTAACCCTCAGAGCTTTGTATACGATGACTCAGCAGCAATGTTTCCTCTTTATCACAAGCACAAACTGCTCTCCGAACAAAGATGGGCTCCGTGTCAAGAAACAACAAGAAAACTGCAGGGGTGCGGAGCTGGCGTCTGTAACGCTCAGATTGAAGTCTTAGCGGTTTAGCACGCCGCCGTGAGTGTTTCAGTGGCTGCACAAACACAAAATAAATAACTTCTACGATAAAACACATTAAATCTGGCTTTAATCCAGCTGTCCTTATCTTAGCGTCTCAGTTTAGGACAAAACCTGCAAAAAGTGCATCTAACTCCTGAGGATTCTTCTCAAGCCCTCCTTAAAGTAAAAAGATAAAAATCAGTTTTAGAAAAATGTGTTTTTCTTGAACCTCTTGTTAGCACTTGACTGCGGTTTAAAAACTATTGAAAAGTGTTTTTTGTCCACTAATGGTGTGAAAAGCGACCTGTAGACCAAACCACAAAGCCCAAGCTGGCTCCGAGGGACGAAGGCGCAGAAGAAAATGAGACTTTCTCGCTGTTTTTTCTCTTTTATTCTTTCAGAGCAGTGTTAGTTTAATCCGCTGATTTGGCTGCTTTGTTGATAAGGTCAGTTGGAGTTGTAACAGGCGATGTGACTCACAGCTAATAGGAGCACTAAAGGTGCTCTGAAACTCTCGACTCCTGATTGCTGCAATTTGCATCAAAACTCGTACGTCTTCTCTCAGCGGTAACTTGGTCAAATGCAAATGTGCAGATAGTATCGTTATACTAGTGCTGGGCATTTAAAGATTAATATATCTTAGATGACTGCCCACCAGCAACCACTTTAAAATGTTAGAGAACGGCAAAGTTGAGGGTTTAATAACATCCTCTCTAAATTGTGTCTATTTCCAAATGGGTGACTCAATCAGATTTCACTTTTATCTGCTGCTGATTCTTTGACATGTGAAATCATGGTTAAAGTTTCCTGTAGTATAATATTAACCCTGAAAACATGACTTTAAGGACTTAGTTTAAAGCCCTGCTTACAAAACTATCTGCCAAGTTTTTTGGTAAAATATGTAAATACTCATATGGTAACCACAGTCACCATATCTCAATCTAATAGAGCACCTTTGGGGTGCAGCAACTGTGTGATGCTGTCATGTTAACATGGACCAACATCTCTGAGGAAGAATTGCAGCAGTTCTAAAGGCAAAAGAGAGCCCAGGACGGTACTCGCAAGGTGTAACTAATCCCTCATATATATGTATTTGAGAATGAAGGCCATACATAATAAAGCATATTTTCAGGGTTCCTTATATCATAAGGTCCTTACTTTGCAGCAGCGAGGCTGTTATCTGTTCTTGCCTCGCTGAAGTCAGACATTCTTTTTGACTTCAGCTGAAGATTTCAGTCCCGTTTTGAAGCTCCTATTCATCCCCATCCTCGTGCGTAGCAGCAAAACATTAATTCTCATGAGCAAGGAGAGGGATAAAAGCCAATGCCATCCTCTAATACCACGGTGGATGCATTTTAGAGGCAACTTAGAGCCCCAATTTCAGTCAGGACCAGCACTTCCTGTTCAATAGTCTTTATTCTGTTGTTCAAACAGAGTATAACAGTTGGGTTTATTGAAATGCGATGGAGGCTGAGCAGATATTGAACTATTAAACTCAGACGGGGGAAATGTCTATGAGTTTATGTGCGCTTGCCTAAGTGATGCAGTATTGAGCACAACTGTCAGAAGAAGAAGAGTTACAAAGGATGAAGATGCGCTATTTTAACCAATCAGCAGGCGACGCACACTCGGCTGCTAATGAATGGACAAACCAGCGAGTGCATCCAGAGGCACCCACGTGCTCACTGGCCACTGGCAGAGGGCCGACCGGCATTCGATTGACCTGCTTTAACACCTGTACGATTGCCATAGCAACACTACCCCCCCCACTCCACTCTCCCCTCCAAACACAAGTTCCCAGGCTCTGTTTCCTGTCTTCTCACATTCATCTGCCTCTTCTTCATCTTCCTCCTCTTCTTCTCTTTTTTGCTTCCCTTGTCGATCTTCCAGAAACTCTTGTCCCCTCCTCTTCCTCACTCTTCCTCTCCGTGTCTTTATCCTCGCCGCATCTCTTGCCTCTCTCTCTGTCATCAAGTATCTAACCTCAGATCTCTCAATCGTTCTCTCAGAACCCTCCCTCCTCACCTCAAACCAATTATCTCCACACACCTCCTTCCCCATCCCTCACACTCTTCCTCCCCTTCTCCCTCTCCTGCTGCAGGTTCCCTGCCAGCGCTGGGAATTACATCACCGCTTTGAAAATGTATGAATCGACACGTCTGCCATGCGTCTGCATGGTCAGTCACATCTCTCGACGCGAAGAAGCGAGCGAGAAGAGCAAACAAAGGCGGTGCAAGAGGTGGGAAAAATGAATATTTTGGGTGTTTTGGAGCACGGAGACAGGAACAAAGGAAACGTGTCATCGTGTGATCGCTGGGATAACGGTTGCATAGCAGCTGAGGAGCGATGAGCCAGAGTGATCACAGAGAAAATCTACAACCACTCTGTTCATTCATGCGTTTGCAACAGCGAGATATGTGTGCGAGTGAAGAGCCAGGGGGGTAAAAAAGTTGGAGAATCAGGAGACAGCTGATGGGTAAAAGAGGGAGAGGTAAAAGCAGGGACAGGGAAAAAAGAGGATGAGATGGGAACGAGGCAGAAATCCCGGCTCAGACTAGATGATCTCTCTGTCAAAACCGCCATCATCCCTTACGCCGGTGCCACAATTTGGCCAAGAGATTCCCATCTATGCAGTTAAAGTCTGAATGATCACAGCTTGTGGGGTTTTACAGCCTTCATTATGTGTAAATGTGATACAGCAAAACAAACAAAGACAAACTCTGGTGATTATGAATGTCATAAGCCCTGAAGTCAGAGCCATTTCATTTCAGCGATTACAAATAACAAAGAGACCTGCATTTACTGCATCAATCCCAAACCAATGCCAGCACAGGTATCGATATTATGTATATTCGAATCGATCCACACCCCTCTAATTGATACCACCAAAAGAAAAAGAAACAGAGAGCAGAAATAAAGGGATAAAAGACGGTTAAAAACTGAAGCTTCATTTACTCAAAGAAAGAATGAAAAATAAACAGCAGTTGTCCACTGAGGGTTTCCCACGTGAAGAAAATCTGTGTTGGACATGATGTGATTTGAGTTTTTAATTTGTTTGAAGTAAACAGGGGAAGGCATTAAAAAAAAAAACATCAGAAGGAGGAGAAATTGGAAGTTAATGTGGGAAATTAGCAGCTAAATAGACCAAGTCCTAACAACATTAAAACTCCCCTCATCGGAACATCCGAAGGCAGAAATTACTGACATGCCCACACCGTCTGACTAACAGGTATTCACTGAGATTTGCACTGCACCAAAATAAAAATGTCATAGGCACAGACTTCACATGATAATGCTGCTGGGGTAAGCTTACCAGCTGGACAACAAAAATCCAAGCTGAGGTTCTCTTTTTCCAACTCACACATACAAAGGCAGCCCTTTGTACCTCTTTATGGTCTGTTTATGTGCTAGTGCAGCGGCTCCACAGGTAAGTGAATGGTAAATGGATATATATACTGTGTTTTTACTCACTTTGCGGACTCAAAGTGTTTTTACTACAAGCTTTAATCAAACAAATGCTTTTCCAATTGATCTATTTTACCCAAGGATGCTTTGACAGGCAAGTTGGAGGACCAGGGATCCAATTAGCAAATGACACACTCTACCCGCTGAACTTAATAAACTCCTGAGCAGCCATCTTGGTAACACCTCTGGACAGATATTTAACCTGTCAGGTCCAAGTACCCCTAACCCTGTCCTTTCACAGTTTACGATATTTGCCTTTTGAATAATGTCTCCAAAAATCTCTGGTGGTTTCATCCCAGCAGAGGTGGTGATAGAAGTCAATCTATCTAAATGAATACAGAGACACAGATCCAGGCTTATATGTTTTCTGTTTCTGCAAAAATTTTCTTTGAGGAAATAGGTTTAAGTATCTGTTCTGAGGATTGTTTGAGTGTCACGTCTCGTCCTTATAGATGTTTCTCCTTTACCGGCATCTCTTCATTGGCTCCCTTTTAAATAGAGCATTGAATTCAGAAACCTCACAAACAAAGTCATAAATATTCAGAGCCTGTTGTATGTTAAAGATCTTGTAGTATGTAATACCATCCATTCATCTATCCCAGTCTATCCCAGCTGTCACAGGGCAACATGTGGGGTACATCCTGGACAGGTCTGTCGCTTCATAACACCATATTTCACACCCCAGGTGTTTATGTACCACCACTATCATTCATTTTTGCCTTCCCTTGTCCATACTTGGTGTTTTGTCCTGTTTCGTGTGCTTTTCTTTGTCTCTTCTCTTTCCAACTCACTCCCCAACAGGTCATGGGAGATGGCCACCCTGAACCTGGTTCTGCTAGAAGTTTCTTCCTGTTGAAAGGGAGGTTTTCCTTTCCACAGTCGCCACATGGTTGCTTGTAGGGGATTGACTGATTCTTGGGATTTTCTCTCTAAAACTGCCTTCACAAAGCTTCAATAAACATTAAGAGAAAAGAAAAATTCCTTATATCTATCTATATGTATATATGTAAATATAAAGTAGTTTATCTATAATTGTAAGCACAAACCACTTAACTTGTTAGCAGCAACCATTCATCACTCTACCCACATTACACTGATAACTTTATAAATTGTTAACTTTATAAAGTGACTCCTCTACGTCCAGGTTAAAAACACTTCTAAAAAGGTCAGTCAGTCAAACTGAGGTTTGGCCCACTGCGTACCAGTATTCCCTGAAATTAAAGTTATAATTAGCCACCCAAGTAAGTTCCTGGAGGCATTTCAAGACAACGAAACTTGCTTCTAAAAGACCTTTGACGAAACATCCAATCTGACCTCATCAGTTTGAGGACTTCCTGCAATATAACAACATTTTAGGTTTAACTTGTCAAAGCCAAGAACTGTTAACGAAATCCTCACGAGGAATTTGGCAAATTCCAATCAGCTCCTCGCCAAACGACCAGCTGTCCTGACCGAAGCTTCTTTCATTTCACTGTGAAAAAACACGGTTCCTCCTTTTTGCCCGTTAAGCAGCAATTACGCCTCTTGTCTCCGACCGTGTCGTCATCACACCAGTAATCGCAGAAAATGACACAGTAGTGTATGTGATGCAGCACCTGGTGACCGTCACTGTGCTGTGAAAGATGATGAATGTGCTTTGGATGCCGATTAAAGTCAAGGTCAAACATATCGGGAAATGTCTTGTGCCGATTATTGCACCACAGCAGGTGCACGGAGGCCAGTTGGCTGTCGGCTTCTGTTAAAATGTACATACGTGCTGCACACACACACACACACGCACACACACACGCACACACACACACACTGTTCTCCAGAAGGAGACTGAGCATATGGGTGTGTTTACTCTCTCAGCTCGGCTCTATGCAGCTCTGCAAAGCGACATAAACACTTTGCATGTGTGTTTTGCAGTGCAACATCCTCCTCTTCCTCCCCTCCGAGCTCTTCATCATCAATTTTTTTTTTCACCTCCTCTAATTTTGCTCCCTCATCTTTCTCCTCCTCGTCGTTTCTGCCCCAGCCAATCTTCCTCTTGTTCTGCTTCATCATCTTCCTCACATCCCACTGCCCCCTCTCTTGTATCCCTCTCTTTCTCCATCCTTTCCTATCCAATTCCTCTCCCCCTTCTCCCCCTTTATCATTTGATGAGGAAGCGAGTAAGAGCATCAGATTTACAAGGGCTGTCATCTCCGCTTCTCTCCATCTCCCATTTCCCTCTCTCTCTCTCTCTCTTTCCTGCACACTATCTCTACCTCGTTCGCCCCCAGAGATAATTAAAGAGACCACTAGTAATCCCATCCAACCGTGCAGGACTGGGCAGTGCACCCGAGCAGTTGCACACACAGACACACAGACACACACACACACACTTGTGCATGCACAAAACTGCAGCATGTGGCAAGTTGTACTCAAAATGTGTAAAACATAAAACATTAGAATTTGCACAAGCACACACTTTGGATTTAAAGTGTATAGGGTACACACACAGACACACACACACACACACACACACACACACACACAGGCACACACACAGTTTATCAGCCAAGAGTTATACGACAAATTGACCTAGATCATTCAAACCTGGGAGCCAAGATGAAGGAAACAGGAAGGAGAGATGGATGTTTGGGTGAATGAACGTGTGCTAAATGATAAATGAATCGAAGCACAAATGATATAAATGGGGGTGGGAATGGGTTAGAGCCTTTGCTGATGGAGAGATGGGGAAAGTTAGAGATAAATGGATGGAACAATGGCCCAAATGGCACAACTATACAGGATAAACAGATAGAAGAACGAATGGAGGCTTTCCAGGATGGATGGAGAGATTGAAAAGAGAACTGAGAGCCAGTTTAAAAAGATGTGGATGGGAAGGAAATGATGAATGAGTTGCTGGAGGGATTAAAATGAAGGAAGAAGAGTATAATATCAATACTATTTAGATGCGAGAGATGTGGCTATGAAATGGTTCGAAGAGATGGAAGGTAAAATTGGACGACAAATGGATTGAAGAAGCAATATTAGATGGACCAGTGCAGGACTATATGAATGGATGGAAGGATTTTTTGGGCGATGTGATTTGCCTGGACTATAACGAATTTGGTGGCAGGAATCGGAAGATGAAAGGACGGCAAAAAAATAAAATAAATAAAAATCAAAGCTGGACAGACCGAGAAGAGATCAGGTGAATAAATGGAAGGAAGTCTGCAAAGGTTTGGACAGAGAAGGGGAAGAATGGATGGATGGATGACCAGGGCAAAATGCAGGGATTTATGATGAGATGCTCTGAATATGACAAATTTGGTGGCAGAAATCCCAAAAGCAAATGAATGAAAGTCATACAACGCAGACCGACTGAAAGGTTGGATCCATATAGGGGCGAATAGGGGGTTGCGTGTGCATCAGATAATTAATTTTGGATGAATGGGTGCATAAACCAGCAGAAAAATAAACAGAATTACATGACAACAGCATACAGGCAGGTGGGTAAACGCACATAGGCTGGGGAAGCGTGGAGTATGAGTGGAGGAAAAACATGCATGAATACATGAGTGAAAAGAGTCCGGTCAGGTGAGGTTCGACTGGGGGGGGAAAATGAGTGCATGCATGGACTGATGGAGAAGGGAAACAGAGTGAGAGGCAGACGGGAATCATAAAAATGCACCAGAGAGATACAGGGATAAAGTACCTGTTGCCGATTTGGGTCTGTGTCTTCCTTTGGGCCGTCGCTGGGAATTGCCCATACTATTCTTCCTGTCCCAAAACATCACCGCTTCATGCCACCGACACACACACACACACACACACTGACTGACTGACAGAGAGAGAGAGAGAGCAACGGTCGAGGTGCGAGCTCGTCTCCCGGATTAAAGCATGTGCAAGACGAGTGACAGCCGATAAGTGTGTGAGTGAGAGGGAGGACTGAGCGTCACAGCATCACCGAAGCTGCCTGCGTCCCGAAGTGTGTGACTGCATGTCTGTGGTGTGTGAGGGGAGCTCAGCGTGTGATTGCAGATGAGTGTGTGTGTGTGTGTGTCCTACGCTACGTATATATGTGTGTGTGTGAGAGAGAGCTTGGGCGAGTGCACAGCGCTACGTGAGCTGGTGATAAAGCAGCCTGGGTACCGGCGTGTTTCTGTGTGAGAGAAAGAAAGTGTGCGTAAGCAGCTGTGCATATTTTAGTGTAAGGTTTCAGTGTAGCCAGTGAGCATGTGCGATACGCATGTGTGTGTTTGTGTGTCTTGAGAGAGAGAGAGACAGAGAGAGCATCCGTTGCGTTGATTAGCTCCCAGCCAGTTGAATCCAGCCGCTGCTGTTCAATTCAGAAAGAATGCAGGCAATCACAGACGAGAGATCGAGGAAGAGGAACACAAGTGAGAGAGAGAGGAGAGGGAGTGAAGGAGAGCGAGAAATCAGGGAGAAAAAAGAAAAGAAAGAGGAGGGGTCGGTGCAGAGAAGGAGAAAGTGATAGATTGGTCCACTATCAGCTATGTGACCAGAAAACTGAGGAGACACCGGCTACACAGCCAAAAGTATTTGGACAACCTTGCTTCCCCCCTTTTTGCTGTTGTCCACATACTTTTGCAGACTTGGCTGACAACAACCTTTACTCTCATTTTATTGCTGTTTAGGACATTCTCCAAAATAAATGCTTTTTAGTGAGCCGAGGAACTCGAAAAGCTGTAGGAGAGACAGATACCCGGTAAGGCGACAGCATTCAGGCTTGTGCCAATGCTGAAAGGAGGACGTGAGCCAATTCAGTGTGAGGATTAGATGTCAGTCTGATACTGAGTCAGAAAGCTGGACTGGTATCAGTGACAAGCAGCTGGTATCACTTGTGTGATGCTAGCTGGAGATGTCATGCAAGTGTGACCGACAGCTTTTATTTGTATGTTTGCAGAGAAGTTTTGGACTTGACTGCAAACTGTGATCAAGCAAGCTGACATAGAGCGAAAAGGTCAGTCCTGATCATATAGTATTTCACTAATAAAGAGTTACATTTACTATACTTTTACCATCTGTCAATTTTCTTCTGTTTCGATGAAGCATTTTGAATCTTAACCTGGGTCGGGTCACAGAGATAGCAACCTAAGCAATTCAATTCAGTTTTACTTACACAGCGCCAAATCACAACAACAGTTGCCTCAGCAACTTGTTACATCAAGGTATGTAAATGGATTAGCTGGACCTTGCTTTTCTACTCAATCTGGAAGCACTTTCGTACTACAGGCCTCATTCAAACACATTTATAGAAGTTGATTGTTTTATGCCTAAGCACTTCGTAAGCCAGAGGTCGACCAAAACCTCTGATTAGTAGACGACCCGCTCTATCTCCCGAGCTTCTGGGAGCGGGTTGCGGAGGCTTCAGAACTTCCCCTTTTCCCTATTACAGTAATCCAGTGGCTGCTGTCAGCACTTCCACTGCAACACAGCTAAAGTAAATGTGCAAAGTTAATCCAGCAGACTTCATTTTCCAAATTGTAAACAAATAGAGCATACACCAGCAAGTACGTTGCTGCTGGGGTGAAACACGATCAATTTAACCTGTGACCAATCCCATTAGGGCCTTTCTTCCTTCGGGCTCCACCTCCAATCTCTCAAAAGTCCCAGGCAGAATTCAGCTGAAAGTAAATTGAATTGGCTGAGTTGTGTCACATGGGATGAGTTGCAATCCATGTGATTGGTCTCTGACTTCTTGTACACGACCACTGACTACCGTAAATATAAGAAAAGTTGCACATTTTAAAACAGAAATGGTTCACTAAATTCTAAAAACACGTCTGGTCCAGATCCAGACAACGTTCCAATGAATGGTCACATACGCGTTAGAGGGTTGCTGAGGCAACTGGAATGTCAGGTCCCTGTGTGGGCGTGGCTTTGAAGAAATAATTTCAATAAATCTTTATTTTAAAAATGCTCAAGTATCTTACAGACATTCATGTCTCTTTGTGTGACTTAACCTATAAATAAAAAGAAGTAATGGAAATGAATCAGCTCTGAGTTTATTTCTGCAGAAAAAAAAGGTGCAAGCTGATACGTCTTCAGCCAGGAAAATAAAGGCTTTTTAGTGGGTCTGCACATCTACTAAGAGCACCTGAAGTTGTTTAAATATTTTTCAGTCATAATTTTTCCATTTTTCTTGATGCACTGAATTATTGATGCACTAATAGCCTCATGTGTTGCAGCGTTTCGCAGGGGAATAAAGATGTCATTGTTTCGTGCTGTGAATAACACAGGATCCGATAACGATCCACGAATCGTACAAAACATCTGAAGTAAGGTGGCCAAACACCTTTGGACCATAAAGTGGAAGGACAGTGAAAAATGTGGGGGTAGACGTGTGGAGAAGGACTCCAGGAGAAGGAGAAGGACAGAAAGAGATGGGGAAAAAAAGAAAGCAAGATGAATAAATAAGGATGGGGAAACTGGGTGGGCTCAGACCGAGGGAGAAAAATTGAAAGTGAAGTGAGCGGCAAAGGGAATGAGACTGAGCGGGTAAAGGAGTGAAAGAGGGAAGCGGGGAGAATACAAAATGAGGAGAGGATTTCTCTTCTCATTCCTCCCTCCCTTCATTTTCCTTCACATCTTCCCTTCCCTTTATCAAGTCCGCACACTCGATCTCGTAAAGCACAGGTCTCTCACTCACACACACAGCTGTAGAGGTTGGACAAGGTCACCCAGACACAGTTATGAAGGGACTAAGTGGAAATTCATTTTCTACTCAAGATTGAAAAAGGCATATCACGGCTACCTCGCAGCACAACATCACTTAACCCTTACAACTTTAAATAACTCACAAATTAGAACTAAACCTACATTTTTTCCATGTTTGACTTACTTTTTTCAAAACCTTTGATTTCTGTGTTTACTAAACATGACATTCATGATTACTTTGAGCCAAAAATTGAAAGCAGCTTTAATCAGTATTTTAATTATAAGAATGTATCAGAGCAGTGTGAAACGATGCTTGTTATGAGGAAGTTAAAGAGAATGAGCTGGATGTGCAGCTCCGCTTGGCTTTACTGAGCTCTCAGCACATTGCTCAGCTGTCCAGCTCATAACTTTATTGCACCGGTTCCTCCTCACTGCTCTCAGGGGTCACAGTGGGCAGTGCTGTCAGGTGAATAAGCTCACCAACAAAATAAAAGAGAAGGAAAACACACCAAGTAAATATCTGCTGAACAGTGTCACATTTAACAGTTATCGCACATGAAGCTACTTATATAACTTATATAAACCTTGGTATAAATTATGAATCTCTGAGTTTCTGTAATGATGCTATTGAGCATAACGAACCTAAAAAGTGTGGGATAAAATGGATAGACTGTAAATAGAAGATGGCAGCAAATAGCTTATTAAAAACAATAAAAACGATACAAATTACCTACAAAGAAAAAAACCCAGAACAACCACTCACCAAGTTGGCTAATCACTGACACAATGTCTTGTACGTGTTGTATGTCAGTGTAGAGCAAGGGGCTTGGGATTGGAGACTGATAATTACTTAAAATTTATATATATAGATAGTTTTTAAAATTCTTTCTGGATTTATAAAAGGCTACTCGAAACAACCCTACTACTATTCACAGATACCTCAGTAAATATTTTCCTTAAGAGTTTACAATCAATTGCTAGTTTCATGGGTTTTTTTTAATACAATGTGGTGTTTATACAATAAATTATGGTATCTTTTAAAGTAAAACTGAAAATAAAGTAGCGTAAACTTCATAATGGGATGACTTTTTGTCATCTGTCATCTGTTTTCTTAGTCAAATCCTAAAAACAGGTCACGAGCCATCAGTCCATCTTTTATATACAGTCTGTGGTGAGAAACAGGTCAAACTATTAACCCATTAAAAAGCCCCGCCCAAGCGTCACTCGGTCAAGAGTTGAACTGAGAACGTGATGGATTCAGTCAGCAGACATGGACACCAAAGCAAACAAAAAACAACTAAGGGAAATTTTGGACTTAAATTGATCAGAATGATAGAAACACCACTCCAAATGAAAAATAATGTTGCCCCACAGCTGCTGGATGTGTCGATAAGTAACAAAAACAAAGAATGATGGACCCTTCATCCATCATGTTTGCCCACTGTTGCATCATTGTTGGGTTAGATCTAAAACTAATAATAACTCATAAAACGGCAGTGGAACGATGGCACTCTACCTCTGGAGGTAAAGCAGACAGATGGTGCAGTGTTACATCTTTGTTGACTAAGGAATAAAAAGGAAAAGAAAAGGTACCATAGAGTGCAAACTGACCACCACACACACACACACACACACACACACACACACACACACACACACACACAAACACTCACACAGGGAGCCTGCAGGTCGTTTCCATTAGTCAGGAGCAGAGAGTAAAGAGCACTGGAGGACATTCTTGTTCTTTTATATCCCAAAACTAAGTACTCCCATCTCTCCATTATATTTCATGACCACGTGGCCGTACCACTCATTTTTTATTTCTTTCTGTCTTTTGTCATTTACATCTTTTAACCTTATTTGCCCGTCCAGCTCAATTAAATTCAATATATTATACTTAATTTATATCAGAGGAACTGCTGTGTGCTCGTTAAACAGAGCAGGAGTCTGACTGAAGACTGCAGTCTGTCTCTCTTGGTCCTTATATTGATCCGTCAGAACGAGCGTACAGCCTGATAAACCCACCCGATCCTTCCTCGTCTTCTTCCTGCTCTCCTCTGTCACCTCTCTTCCTCTTCCTCTCTGCTGCATTGCACATCCTGATAAAATCCTGATAGAGAAAGGCGATGAAGAGCTCTTCTCCAAATTATCAAGAGTCGAGAAAAACTATCTTTAGTGCTGCTGTGAGAATTTGGCAAGTGATGAATTCTTGGTATTCAAATTATTTCAGCTTCCTTAAAGATTGTAAAAAAATATTTATTGATGAATTATTAATTAAAAGAAGTGGTCACTTTATTAGTTACATCTTTGTCAGCTGCACATCCATGATGCAAATCGAGATCTGATGACTGTGGCCTACATACACAATAAACTCACTGACATCTTCAAGAGATCCCTGTGAGATGATTTAAACTTTGTGACATGGTGTGTATCCTGCTGGAAGCAGCCATCAGAAGATACCACACTGTGGTCATAAAGGGGGTTGTTTGATTGTTGGGGTTTTCTCTCAATTATTGTCTTTGGCTTACAATATAAACTTCCTTGAGGGGATTTTGTTGTAATTTAGTGCTATATAAATAAAACTTCATTGAAATAAATTTCCATACAAAGCACAACAGAGCCATGTTTTGATGGTGCTCACTGCATTTTCTGACCATACCATGTGAATGTAGCAGCAGAAATTGAGACTCACACCAGATAATGTTTTTCCACTCTTCCGTTTTCCAGGTTTAGAGAGTCTGAGTCTGAGTTTCCTGTTCTTTATCTGGCAGGAGTGGCACCTGGTGTGGCCTTCTGCTGCAGTAGTCCATCTGCTTCAAGCTGTAAGATGCTCTTCTGTATACCCCTGTTGTAACAAGTAGTTATCTGAGTTACACTTGATTTTGAATCTGCTTAAAGCAGGCCAGTCTCTGTAAACCCTAGAGATGGTTCCATGGGAAAACCCCAGTATATCAGCCCATTTGGCACCAGTCAGGTCATTCTGCTCATGCCTGCATGCTTACGTGCATTGCCATGCAGTCGGCTGATTCGACATTTGCATTCCTGAGCAGTGAAACAGACATATCTAATAAAGTGGCCGCCGAGAATATGTTGTGTGAAAGTTAAGATACAAATGATAAACATATATTTGCATTTACCAGATTGTACTTGATATGTTTTCATGACACAAGAATATTTAAATAAACTCTTGACTGACTGCATTTATGTGAGCATCTCACTCGGATCCAGTTTGGTCACATTTATTTCTCTGCAAGCTGATACACAGATTAGACCAGCAATGAGGAAATGAAGATGAGATTCCAGCACAATAACTTCCGTCTGTTTACTTCCAGAGAAACGGGAGCGGACTCTCTGTGGCTTCATGGGAATGTTTACTTGTATGCTTCTTCTGCCAGAAGCCATCACAGCATTAACAGCCCGAGCAGTAAAACGGAGAAAAATGACTTCACAGCTCATCTCCTTCCCCTAAAGGCACATTTTAGTAGATTATTTTCCACTTTATTAGCATCATTATTGCTGTTTCTTTAATGAAGAGCATTGTGTTTCAAGGGTGTGCGGGAGAATAGACGATGCTCATTTCTCTGGCACGCACTCTGCAAAGAAACAAAGTCGAGGACTGACAATGAAATATTACCACATAAAATAATAGACACGAGGGAAAACATCCATCAAGCTTTTGTAAATCTAAAGTTTACTTATTTAATGAGAGAAAAATCTCATATCATAGACTCTATATAAAAATTGGACACAACTTCTGGTACTGAATAAAGATAACATGGAAATCTGTTTTTTTAATGGCCAGCAGGGGGCGACTCATGTTGTTTATAGAGAAAAATCCCTCAGCTCACTCACTGGGTGAACCTTCTTTAATTTATGGGCTCAGTGTCTAGTTTTAAACCAGAATAAAACATGATGCTAATTTTGTAACTTACGGTTGCTATTAGTGCCCACAAAGACCAAAAACCATTCTATGCTTAACAATGTGAATGACAACTTCAATTCAATTTAGCTTTATTTGCATAGCACCAAATCACAACAACAGTTGCCTCATGGCGCTTTATATTGTATGGTGAATTGCCAGCCTTGCAGTCTACTGCTTGTTGTCTCAGATAGATACGCCCTCGCTCGTCCCATTTGGTGTCAAAACACCAAGATGGCAATGTCAACCCGAAGCTCCACAGCAGGATTTTGGTAACCACTGCGTGATGTCACAGTTACTAAATTAATCTTTTATATGCAGTCTATTTCAAAAGGCAAGGCATGCACTTTATGTCAGATTGCCCCCTGGTGGCCAGATATAATGGCCAGCAGGAGGCGCCTCCAGTGGTTTCAAAAGGACTTTCAGTTGGACAATTTGTGCGAGAATGGCCCCGCCCCTCTCTGCTTAATGACATCAGCAAACACTTTCCTGATGAGACTATGGGTTCTGGTTTTGCCAGTGGGTTATGTGGCTACTGGCCATCTTTTGCATACAGTCTAGAATCTATACATGTGTATAGTCTCATTTAAAGTTCGAGATGCAGATCCAGTCAGATAAAGTTATGAAAAGCATGCGGTTTTCCTCTGATCAGGGTGCGAGCTGTTTGTAACATCTGTCTTTATTAGAAATTATCTTAAATATCACAATCTTTCACCCAAACCTGCTGAAGCTTAAAAGCTATGACACAGGCATTTGCAAATGCAGACACGACCACAGCACTGAAGCTGGATTCACAGCCTTCTCACAGACACTTAAAGCAGGTGGATGGATGCTGTCAGCAGAGCTGAACTCCTGCCTTTTTTTTTCCCTCCCTCCCTTTTTGCTTGCATTTAGTATTTTCTGGCATATTTGCTCAATGAAATCTGCTGGGATTCCCTATTACCAATATCCCTAAACCATCACTAATCCAGGTTCATCCCCGGACCTCCCACAAAGATTGCTTTTAGCCTCCCCCCACCTCAAATTTTGATACCACCAGTTATGTAACAGCTGTGAGGCCCGGAGGCTGGAACAAAGAGCGGCGTTAGAGAGCGAACCGTTCAATTTCTTGCTGATTCCGCCTGTTTTTTTTTTTGTGTGTGTTTTTTTTTAATGTCCGCCGGCCATCTTTCAGAACATCTCGTTAAGTCGACGGCCTCAATTTCACACGGGCGGCCACGTCTTGTCAGCTATGGCTGTGAGTTACAGGCACACTCACTTTCTTCTCTCTGTTTCAGGCTCAGTCTTACGCTGAAGGATCGTATTTATCAGACTCGTCTCTTTGAACCGCTCCGTCTTTTTACTGCTTCAGCCTCTCACTCTCCATCCCTCCCCTTTATCACTGTCTCTGTCCCAGAAAAGTCAGGCAAGGTGAGAAAATTCCACCTCCCTGCCCGCCGCTGATTTCTCTCTCGTCTCTCGCCTTCTTTCTCAAGTCGTATTCACACAAGGACGACCACAAGACCTGACTTTGCCTTCCACATCCCTGCAGCTCTCACATGAGCTGACCAAAGCGTGATAGAGAGTGTGGTTTCTTCTCTCCTTCGCTGTTCAAATCTCACCACAGCATCCATAATATTTACCCTTCTTGCAACTTGGCCCAGCCTTGAACTAACAATCAGAGCATGCCAAGCCAAACCTTCTCATAATAAGAGAGAGGCCGCTTTCAGAGAAACGAAGGATCAAAACAAGGCAAACAAAAGTTCCTTTTCAGCATTCAAACATTTGTTTACCTCCTCCGTGCTTTGCTCAACACATATTTCCCCCTTTGCCACGAGCCAGGCAGCGAGTTTACCTGTTTGTCCTGTTCCAGCAAATGAGAGACAGGTGCAACTCAGAGATTTGTTTTCTGTTTCAGCCTGTGGAACCTCTGTTGAGAAAGAAAATTAAATCTGATATTATGTCTGTGGGTTTTATTTGCTGCGGGCCACAGAGCTCGTTCCGATCAGAGCAGCTCCATTTTCCAGCTGAGTCGCCACAAGTTGGGAAACCTCACCGAGGTGTTGAGGGAGATTTTTGAAACAGAGGCTGAAAAAGTGTCGAGAAACCTTTGATTTGTATATCATGATGTTGATGTCGGAGTGCGAGAAGTTGTACATGCTGGCCGTCTTTAGCTGCCTGAGTTTTGGCGACTTCCTGCCAGTGATTCAGTCAAACGACTTTAATCTACATCTGGCTGGATCTGAATTTTGGCTTTAACATAAATAAATCTTCGCTGTCACTCTTGATAAAGGGTTGGATGTATTTTATCCACTGAGATTATTTCATCACAGAAAGCAGAGCAACAAGTTTAGGGTTGGGTGATCGTCCAACTCACTGGTTGGTTTATGGCGGAGATTTTTGGGGGGGGTTTGCCGGGTTGAGAAATCCTTTCAGTAAAAATTTAACTGAAGCACAGTTAAAAGTCAGGTTACTGAGTTTTCAGCCATGTCATCACATGTTTCAGGTTGCGCACTGTTATTTAATAAGTGCCATTATTGGATTGTTTCATTTATTTAACCCTCTGTAACCCTCCATAATGGCAGTGGACAGTCGGTGTTGTGCCAGAAAAAGGATTTCCTGGTATTTAAACTGTTCTAAATGACTTGTTAGCCTAAAATCTGCCTAAAACATCTCTTATGTATGATATTAAGTCACAGTTTAGCTTCAGTTTTTGGGTAAAAAGTCTCATTGACATTAAAAATGTACTGTTAAAGACACCGTTGTTAGTGTTTCTGAAGCTTCCTTGGAAGTGGAGCAACAGACTCCTGCAAAAAAAACTCTCGTATGATGTGCGAATGCAACCAAACTGTTTATTAGACAGAAAGTGGGATTTTTAGGTTATTCGAGCCTAACATTAGCTGGCATAATATTAGCTTATGATGTTATTAACTGTTGATATTATGGCTAGCTACAGACAGCAGGATCACGTCTAATCTGCAACAATATCAGGAATAAATGAGCCTGTTTATGCAGATTTTCTTATGTGTGAGCCCTCACACATAAGGAGGTGTTTCAGGAGAGGAGGAAGAGGATTAGGTGGAGATGAGGAGGAAAAGATGGATGAAGAAGAAGGAGAAGATGAAAGCATGAATGTACAAATCTTACAGTCACATTGGTCATATATAGTTCAGAAGAGCCATTTGCGATTGATGAATAGAGGATTGAGCCTGTTGTCTTGCCAGATTTCTTCAATGTAAAACCACAGACAAACAAACGGGAGCTCATATTGCCTTTTACAACAACCGACTGCAAACCACCCACACACACATGCACACAAACTTCCACAATACTGACAATAGCTGCTAATTGGACTGAAGGAGGATGTTGATCACATTTTTTAAACATGGATTCCAAACCCAGGCCCTGGGGCTAGCTGCTAAATACTACGGCTAACAAGGATGAGCTGACACACAGATTCTAGAAAGCTCAGTCAGCTCTCCTCACCGTTAACACGCTTTTCTTCTCAAAGACGTCCCCACAAGCTTGATGGCAGGACCGTGATAGTGGACTGAAATTCACTTATTGTGTCTAAAACTCATTTTAAATTCTAATCTGGGTTTAACATTGAATACAAAAGCCAAAAAAAGAGAGAACAACTAATGAATGAAACCATCAAACGCGACTTTAAGATAAAAACAGATCAAATTGTGCCACAGTTATTATATTTAGGGACTTCTTCACTTTGAGATGAAAATCATTTACTGGTTTTTGTCAGATGATGTTTCCAAAGTCACAAAAGGGACAAATGAAGGTTTATTTAATTACCCCGAAGTTGGATTTCTTAAAAAAATAGCAAAGTAAAAATGATCTTTGAGTGTCACTCGGCTGTCAGCTTACAGTGAGAGTAATTTATCACTTCAAAGCCTCTTTGGAAACACAGATAATTGGAAGATTTTTCCCCTGAGACCAAATAAGCTGATGCAGATTTAAATCAGTTAAAAAACAAAACACGTGTGACAGGAAAAGCCTCACAAATCCAGCAGTCGCCACATACTCAAAATGTTTCACCTCTGCACGCTGTGCACACACTCACTGCTACAAACTAATTAAATGCAATGAATGCATGAAGTCACGCACACACACACATACACACTGGCTCCGATTGCTACAGTACCTTATAGTGGCTCAAACAGCAGGCTGTGGGACTAAAGTTTGTTTTGGGGTGGCTGCAACAAGTCAACAACACTCGAGTGCCTCTGGATCCGAGCGAGTGTGCACAGAAAAGAGAGGCAAGGAGGAGGCGGGAGGCGAGAGGAGGGGGGAGGATTTGTGGGCAGAGAAACCAGCAGAAAGAGAGAGAGACAGAAACACCGAGAGTACAAATCAAGTGTACAAACTCCCAACAGAGGATCAAACACAGCAGGTATGAAAGAGGCTTTAAAGTGGGAGGAGCAACGCAAACAGACAGGAGGAAACAACGGATTAGAAAAAAAAACAACAAAACACATGCACGATTGTTGGAGGTGAAAATATGAGGAAAAGGGAGGCTCACAAATTCAGATCATTCCAACAGAGCAGACATCTGGCCTAGAGAGGATTATGGGTAATTAACTGCTCTTTAATGATCCCTGCTGAGCGAGGACTCTGACAGGACGAGCGCAGATTATACTCGGATACTTAAAAATGTGTGTTTGTAGCTCTGTGTGTGTCCGTGTGTGGTCATTCCCTCAGAGGGCAAGTCAGGGCAATAACTCAGACTACACTGTAATCCACCACAAGGACCACACACACACACAAAGTGGCATAAATGTCAACAGAGATTTATTCATTTGCAACTGAACACATAGCAAACGCCCTGGTTAGCCTCCGGTGCTGCTTTTCAGAGACTTTCATCCTTCATCCTGCAGGTATTAAAGTTGTTATTTGACCTGTTGTTTCAGCTGCTCGTGTGAAAATGTTTTTATTTCTCCTTTAAATCAACCCTGTATCAGGAAGATCACTATGAAAGGCACACAAAGTCCACATTCATTCATTCACAGTCTCAAGGCCGTTTGTTCACGCAGCCAAACACTAACGACGGTATCGACCGCAACCAGCGATTCAACAGGTGCTGGGATGATAACAGAGAGACGGACACGCCTGAGGAAATCTGAGTGTGGGACAATGAGAGGCAGCAAATGAGGGAAAAGATGAAGGCGGGGCATGGATATGGTTACCTATCTGGCAATGCACAGGAAAAAGCGAGCAAAGAAAGAAAGAAAGGTGACGTCATCTAATAAATGCAGAAGCTTCCAGACGGGGTGCACAGGATCATAGTTTAATAAAAGCAGAATAATGCAGCTCATATCCTACTGCAAGCTTTGCTCACCTTCATGTCTTTCATTTAGTCATTATTAAAAAAAATAAATGATCTGATAGAAAAGAAATCTCTTTATCTAGTTTTAAAAAGGGCATCAATTGCTAATACAGGTATGAAAAAGTCATGTGATACTAAACTGAATAAACAACCTTAACAAAGGTTACAATAGTTTTTCAGCTGCTTGATGCAACAAGTTCACTGATTGATTGATTACAGTCAGACTGAAATACTTCAAACAGCAAAAAAGTGACTTTTAGCTTTCAAAGAAAATTCACCAGCTGCTCCAACTAAAAAGTTTTGGCAGCTCTCAGCTCAGCACAGCTCTGAAATCATCAACAAATCCTTACAACAACTTTTAGTTGCATCTGTGTAGGTTCTCCAGTCATCAGTCTGGTACTTACATAGCACTTTTCTACTTCAATTTAGCACTCAAAGTGCTTTTTTACTACAATCAATGATCAGGATCAATGATTAGGACCCATTAGGTTAAATACGTGGGAATCTCCAGGTTGTAGAACTGAAGCCTGAGTGAGTCAAAAAGAAGCTGCCTTCTTTACAAGCACTCGAGGACGACTTCTTATTTTATTATCTGCTGATGACAGTTGCCCCTGTTGTCAACAGAAATGAATAAAATGGATGTTAAAATGCATCTCTTATGCTATTAGGCTTTTTTCTCTGTAAAGTATCAGTGAGATCAGTGAATGTGCAAGAAATTCCTGTGAACCGAAAGCTCAAGTTTCAGACTACTGTTATGTATCTGCGGTGGTTATTTAATGCTTGGCTTTACCTCAGCAGTTGGGTCTTGTAGCTGAGAGTGCCATCACACCGAGTCAGGATCACAGATTTCTTTTTGCTCCCAGCAAGATAGAGAGATTCAATAGCAATACCTGGTAGTGCTATTGAATCTCTAGGTATTGTGTTCACAGATAGCACATTATTATCAGTGGTCTTTCTATAGCTTATTCAGAAAGTCACAAAAGCACAACAGTGGTAACACAGATTACAGCTTCTACAGCTTTACTGCTGTTTATGCTTGATGTTACCACCGTAAATTGCAAAGTCAGAGTTGGTAGGACTTTTCCAACTTTCAGGTTTGAGGTCAAGAGAAGATTGGATTGTCAAGCACAAGTTGGGAAGCCCAAATGTTTCCCAAATCATTTGTTTGTGAGGGAAAGCCAATTAAGAAGAAAGTTGGCTTAAAGGGAAGGTGCCTTTAGATAGAGAGGAGCTACAACTCTTGTTTCAGACAGAGGATGAACTGGGGGGCAGTACCAAAGCCCAGAATAAGATAAACAAGGGCTTCTTTGAACTGTGAGTTATGCAAAGCTCCAAAGCAGCTAAGGGCATAAACTACACCATGCCCGAGTGTAACTGACCACTGAAATACAGTAAGCAGTGTGATCATTGCATGCCAAGCACAAATAAGCAAACTGTGCCCTGACCTATTTAAAAGTATGGACCCTGTTGCAGTACATATGTAATGTAATCACTATCCACAGCCCAGCATAGATCTCCAACGACAACGGCCTCTGTAAAAATCACTTTGCTAAATATTTTAGAGGAAAGAGTTTCACCACTCCCCCAATTAAACCTGTACTCCAAAACAAGAGAACATTTCAAAAGCGCTTGTGGGTGTGAAAGAGATGGGTGGAGAGCATGTAACAGAGGAGCTGACACAAACTGGAGGCCACTTGGCCCCTGCCTGTTAAGCACAGCATAAGTGCAGACCAGCAGGAGGGGAGGTGGATGGGAGGGGGGGGGCACTTGTGCTTGAGTGCTGTGCAAGGCACCTGCGCTCTGTTTCTGTACGTGTTAAAAATAAAACTATGTAGCTGGAAATTATCTTGGATGTCTGCTTTTTTTAACAGGAAGGCAGCATAAAAATGTATAATATAGATATGTCAAAATATGAAGATCGTGGCCCCAAATGAAGGCAGACTTCTTAAACGCAACGAATCTTCATTGCAGTTAAAGAAATTATTACAAAACACAGGAAAGAACATAAATCCAACGAGTGCACACATGACTGAGGGAAAGCAGAAAGCACAGGGTGGCAGGTGAATGCAAACTTTAGACAGACACATGAGGGAAATCGGGGAAATCGGAAACATCAGCTAAACTGTTCAAGACAACAAAGGAAGTAAAACTATAAAAGAGCACATGAGACAGAGGACATTTAAAAAACAGAAGTGAAGACTCAATAAGATGCAGGAACACACTTCTAAACAGCTAACAAGAATTAAAAATTAAACATAGAGTGATTAAACAGAAACAACTAGACACTAAGAATAAGAAGTACATCTGGTCTTGTGCCTGGAATCTACTGGAGCTGCTTCCAGTGTCTGGGTTACAGTTCCCGATCCTCCTATTGCCACTGAAACCACTTTAGACTTCACCTTAAACATTTACTCTAGTTGTTTCTTCAGTCCCTGGTACTTGTGTTTTCCCGTGGTCTTTCTTCCTGATGCTGCTATCTGCTGGGATTGCCAGATCTATCACAACTGTGGATATTCCATATTCATTCCAGCACTCTGTCCTCTTTGGTTTGTCCAATTCAGGGTCACGGTTGGCCTGGAGCCTATCCCAGCTGTTACACATTGAAAAGGCAAGGTGCAACCCAGACGGGGTCACCAATTTATCACAGTACGAACACGTATGTGTATCTGACTTCCATTCGGATACAAATACGGCCAATTCACAATCATCCACTAACCAAATCCCAACGAGTCCTTGGAATGAGAGAGGAAGCCAGACTCCTCAGAGAGAACCCATGCAGGCACAGGGGGAACATTCAAACGCCATATAAATAATTTGTCTTCACATTTGTAACATCCTCGTGTTTTTCCATTGTGACATCACAATGTGTCATCACAGAACAGCTCCAAGACAACACATTGCCACAACATGTTCCTCTTTATCTTTGTACGTTGACAGGGACCTGGATTGACCACTGTTGCCTGCAGCCTTAATTAATCTCACAGCAAATGTGCACTTATTTGCAAGCACATATGTGTGTCATTGTGTGTGTATGAGTGCTATACGGGGCTGTTAATCTGCTAATCCACCACCCACAGAGCCAGATTACTGCTAGTTTAATAATGAAATGTGTCGAGCATTAAAATATACCAGTGATCATGAGCTCACCACAGAAGGAGCAACACAAATCCTTTACCTCGCAAGACAACACTGCTTCTCATTGTTGGAAGATTTATTACCACTGAGTTACATGACATGAACTTTAACCCCACTCATAACATGCCAATTTTCCTAACAGATTACATAGTAAAACAGATGTCCACAAGTACCGGTTCAACTGGTTTGTGGGAGAGAACCAAAATGGAGGCGTGGCTTTCAGCTGCTATTAATGGATATTCAACCTCCACAAGAAAATCGCCACAAGGTCGAAATTAATGAACAAAAACACACACAAAAAGGAAATACTTTAGTTTTGACTTGTTTGAGCTTCAGAGTTGCAATGAAAGATTTTCAGATGTCCGAAAGGAGTGCAGCTGTCTTAAGTTTGGGAACAGCTGGACACCAGGTCGTGTTTATAATTTGACTCATTACGTAACTCTTTAGCATCAGTTGTTAAATGTGCAGCATAGTGCCCTCGAATGACCAGATGAGGGGGTGTAAACCTGGTAAATGTTCTTTGGAAACACTCACCTAAAAGACAGAAGTTTGAAAAAAAAAAATCTAACTGACTAAATTTGCACATGGCGAAACTGCAAACATCAGGAAGATGAGGAAGACTCCATCAGACATGCCTCAAATCTGTACTGTAAATTATTCCCAGCTGGTCATGTTTACATTTATCTCCATGGTTCAACATAAATGTGGAATCACTCAGGACTTGCTGCTCGGAGTTAATCACCTCTATTGGTTGATTTGGTCTTACTAAAGAGCAACATAAATACTAAAAACTGTCAAAGAAAAGTGATTTTAAGAGAGTTAAAGAATTCGATTTCATTAAAATTGTAATAAAATCCTTCAATTACTACCAGAACTAAATATTTCCAGTGTTGCTACAGTGCAGTGTGAGAGAGTGGGGGGTTATGTAAGGACATTTCTGGCTCCAAACCCCAATCTGGTTACATAACTTTGGTTTGGGAGAGATAAATGTGGTCGTGGTGATGGTGGAGGGTGGGGGGACCGTGGAGAAAACATTTCCACAGGGTTGGGGGGGCTATATGGGGCACGGGAACATTTCAGATATTCTAGATCTCTGCCCCTTTCTTTCTCTTTTTTTCTTTTTTTACATCTCCATCCCACCCTCCTGTGTCCCCCCGAAATTCATCCCTCAAGCTCAGCAAACTGTTTCCTACTTCTTTCTTTCCATCTTTCTTTTTTCCTTCACAGAGAAGTGTTTATTCATCCCACCCTACATCTGTCAAACTCGCATAACTATCCATATATAGACAGAAACCAGAAGAAAAGGCCATAAAATCAGAGAACGAAAGCACTGAGAATGAACAAAAAAGGAGAAAAGGACTGTGGCAGTTTGGGAACAAACAACCAAGAAGGTTTGATGATGTAGAATCCTAAAAGTTCAAAATTAAATCACTCAGTTCACAGTGCTCCCACGTCTGCCTAAAGCTGTAACAGCCCCACAGGCAACCCTGATGCAACAACTGCACACAACATCTAAACACCGTGAAACACTTTGTTCGCCTGCAAACTGTGTTACCCTCGATTCAGATAGACCACTCTCCTAAAATCAAACTACATCACAAAGTACATCTGATTATTAGCTTGTAGTACCAAGCTCCCAAATCTCCACACCCCACACTCCACCTAATGCATCAGACCCTCCTCAGCCCACTCTGTACAGCTATTACGAAACTGCACTTCCCCAACACGTGCCAGAATAACCCTAATGACATCACTGTGGCATCATCAGGGTGGGATAGATTTACTGTGACTTCCCAAAGCTCCTCCAGATCCCCACGAAGCGTTACATAACTGTTTTCATAGGCTCAGTACACACAAAAGGATCTTCTGTGTTTTGTTTTTTGGGGGGTTTGAAATCTTAGAGCGTCAAGAGGTTAATCTCAAACGTCTATAAATCTGAGTTTTTGACAGGTCCCTACACACTCTAATGAAGATGACATATTTTAATCAAAACAGATTTAATAATACACATGCTCATCTTTGTTACTGTAGACAGCATAACACATGGATTTGTCCAAAGTGTCTTAAACCTACACAAGGTGACTCCTCTGTTTGGACGGAGGGCTAAATAAGCCTACCTTCCTTTTCTCTGGTGGCTTCATGGGGTCAGTCACTAGTTTCAAGTCAAACTGAAGAACTGAAGCTTCCCTTCAATTTTACAATTTTAATTTTAACTGATCACTAGTTGCTACTGTGTTTTGCCAATAAAAACCTGGATTAGGTCAAGAAAAAGCTTGTGGTTGGGATTAAATTATAATGGCTTTTGGTTTCTAACATTTTCTTGTATATAGATCACATCTGCAGCAGATTTGTTTCCTTTGGAGCTGAGGTCTTACAGAGAAAACAGATCAATTGTATGATTATCTTTCAGTCTATAACACAGATTGTTATGCAACGGCAGATCCCACTTTGGTACTGCTGTCATCCTGTTCTTGGTAAAGCCGGGCAGTCCAGATTGTTACCAATATGCTCAAAGACTGCGAGCCAGACGCTGGACTTGGGATTTCATTCTGCTTTTGTAGAAACAAAGCTGACTTCAGCTGGGAGTATCAAATCTCTCACATGTTTTATTTGGCTGAGAGCAGCTTTTGTAATTTATTATTCAGTTTACGGCCCTCAGGTTAAACTAACAGGCTGCAGAACATCTTCCTTCCTCAGTTTAAACTGTTAGACAAGATGGGCCTCACATTGCAGCTAGCCAGAAAACGCAATCTGCTTGAGCTGTTAGATGATGCATGTGTTTGCCTGACTCAAAAATGAACTGTGACCAACAATAACATGTACATAACTCGCTCAACCGCAAGTCCACTTCTGTTAAACATGAATAAATAGGCCTTTAGGAATTTGAGCAAACAGCTGATGGTGTTCTTTTCTCTCTGGGTGGGTCTCCTGTAAGCCAATAAGGGGAAAGAATACACTAGGATTACTTCATAGCTGGTGCACCTAGCAGATTGCAAAGAACCAAAAAAGTCATGTGTATTTAGCTGGAGAGTTTTCCAAAAGATAAAAGATTTGTACTTAAGCCTGGCACACACACAGAGACACCAACAGCACCCTCTAGAGCTGAAGCCAATGCAAATAACTGGTAAGAAATAGACCTAAAAAGACATTTGGGGTCAACATTTGTGCTGCTGGTGCTATTTGGAGCATTTTTAATGGCGCTATCTAACCAGTATTACAGCTTCCTGTACAGTGCAGACCATCCAGGAAGCTACAGGTTAGCAAGCCGGCTAAACAAGCAGCTAGTCTGAGCTGATATGTTGACGCTCCTCCCTCTCACCCGATTATCGTCGCCTCTGGTTTAAAAAAAACCCCCCAAAAACAAACAAACACACGGCAGATGTTGAGTCTTCAAAACTCAGAGTTCAAAAGCAATCCAGTCTTTAAGTCTGACGCCATTAGACGTGTCTGGACCCCAAACTCCGCTGCAGGTCCAAAAAGTCAAACGAACACTGCCGCATCACAGAGATTTGAAAACTGTCTAAATTCTTTCATCTGTAATAAAACGATCAGTGTAGCTGCTCTACCAGGTGTAACAATTTAGTTTAACATCCAGGCATCCATGAAAAAAGAATTTATTAAATTTAAGATAAGATAACCTTTATTAATCCCACACGTGGGAAATTTCTAGCAGAGTTAGAAGTTAGCAGGAAGTTAGCTCACTAGTTTCCTTCTAAACATAAAATATCATGTTCTGACTGAGAGATTTCTGAAACAAATTAAAACGTACAGCTCTGCTATCACTTCCAACATAAATGAAGACAGGAAAGTAAACAGCAGTGACGTTTGTAGGGTTACTGAAGTTTGGCTAGCTGGTATATAATGATGTGCTACATGATCGCTAGCGACACAGCTATGTTAGCGTAACATAAACACAGTGAAGCTGGAGGATGAATGCTAACGTTTTTCCACTCGATAGAAGTTAACGTGAGGGTTCCCGATGGTTAGGGACAAATGCAGTCACATGGCAGGATGCTGTAAACGGACCAAACTTCAGGAGAACAACTGAGATAATCCATCCACAATACGAGGTTAGTCATTAATATACTGCTGCATGGGCTGGGCTGTAGTTACATCGTATGTTTTTAAAAACTGAGCTTTGAAATGAATATTGGTAATAAAAACCGAGAGAGGTCGACAGTGAATGACAATAAAGCCTGGGAATATAATCTGCTCTAAAAACACACAAAAACTCAAAACTGTGGGTCAACACTCACTCACTGACATCATCCACGGGCTTTTGAGCGTAGGCAGACGTGGATCATGTGATGGGTCAGTGCTTCTCTGCATCATACATTAATCTAGCTTTATAATGGCAGCTTCAAACTTGTCCTTTCCAGTCTGAACGCAATCTCCCATGACCTGACGCAGCAATGCATTAACACAAAGCGAGAAAAGACGGACTGTTTTACAAAGTGGTTGTTTATATTCACGTTGACCCCTGTTTAAAATAAAAATGGAGGGAATAAGAAATTAATTCACCACATTTATCACTTTAAGTACCCCCGGCAACACTTTGGATCTCAGGGATGTGAGATAATAAAGGGTATTTAAACAAAGCTTTCAAAGTCAGCTCAACCCCTGTTGTTAAATAATAGTCCCATCAGAGAAAGGCCACCTGTGAAGCTAATTCTATTCCTGGACCAAGTCCTTAACCTTTAATCATCTCTTTGATAACGCAAAGAAGGGCAGAAGATATTCTGCTGTCCATTCCTGGCAGACGTTTTTTACCCTTACATACATATAAAGCAGCACAGCGACACAAGCTAAACTCGGCATTGTTTTGCTGATTAGGCCTACCCAGTGTGTTGGTGTTTAGTTCTGCTCTATTATGCTGTTTAATTTCATTTGCCTCCTGCTGTCTTACCCTGTAGTCCCTTAATCAAATAATAATCAGTGCTGTTGGCTGGTGGTTAGAACATTTAACTCCCCTCAAAGCCAAAGAACAATGCAAATGCATGAAGAAGAAAACCCGCCATCAATTTGTTCCGAAGAACAGGGACGCTGAGTCTGCGGCGAGGTCTGCACCGGGGTCACTTTTGTTTAGATTTAGTTACAGAAAGGAACAGCTAGCTCTCACGGAAAACGAGTTATAAATCTGGAACAATGTTGAAAGTACGGGGAGAGATGCTGAAAGACAAACTTCGGGGGGGAGATCGGAACCAAGTCTTTCTCGTGGTTTACTCAAACAGTGGCATGAAGAGATAATTTAAGGCTTAAAGCCACTGGGGACACTGTAATACCAAAGCAAGGTTAGGAATGGAAGGCGCCATTTAAAGGTCATTTATTTTATAGAAGTAAACAACATTTAATTCCTAAACCTAGAGAGGGGAATAGGAAGCATACAAATGAGTGTTTTGGATGATCAGGACATGGATTTGATGATGTTTGGGAAGCACATTAATTTTTCTGTTTCTGGCGGCTGAAACCTCAACACTAACGTCACTGATCCCAGCCGAGCTTTCACCAGCTATGTCAGAACATTGGAAAGTGCACGTAATCTCTCCCCGGGTGCTGGTCGCCTCTAAAGCGCACCCTGAAGACTTGCCCTCAGGGAGCCCCCAAAGCTCCAACAACAACAACAACATGATGTCATTACTCTGAGATGCAGCGCTGCTGCTTCATGACATCACAACAGGCGCAGATGAGAAGCGTGGGAAACCACATCGCACGGCATAATTTGATAAAAGCTTTCAGCTGAGATGAGTAATCCTGCCCAGCTGCAGGAGGAGACTGAGGCCAAATCTGCACCCATGACTGAGGGAAACAACACATTCTGTGAGCACGTTTTTCTTTTTTTTGAGTTTGGTGAAAAAATACTGGAAAAAAGGCAGAAAAGTTATCTCACAACAACAACAGTCATATGGGGACATGAGGCTATGTGAGGGGTCGCGAACCTGCAGGTCTGGAGCCACATGGGCCTCTTCTGCACATTTCCCGTAGGTCCATGTGGCTCTGATCTAGAAACAACTATGGAAATGACTTAGGACGGATCTATTTTTAAATGTATTTATTTAGTAGTTCATTTCTTTAATACTAAAAATACCTGAACTGTGAAGTAAAGACTTCAGGGGTTTTTTAAACCAGATGGAGACAGCAGCGAGAAAAGACAGACTGTTTTACGAAGTGGTTGTTTATATTCACGTTGACCCCTGTTTAAAATAAAAATGGAGGGAATAAGAAATTAATTCACCACATTTATCACTTTAAGTACCCCCGGCAACACTTTGGATCTCAGGGATGTGAGATAATAAAGGGTATTTAAACAACCAGATTGTTTCTTATTGAAAAAACAAACAAGAATTTAAATATCAGTTTGCAAAAAAAATCACATTATTGATGTAGAGGTCTCAAAATCTCATGTTTGAAATACGATCCGTCAACGCTACAGGATTAAATGATTCTTTATATTTTCTGGCTGTAAGAATGTGCAGCAATTAAAACAAATGCTTTAATATATGCATCATATGTTATTTCTGTGACCTGGTGCCTTGTCCTCTTAGTGTTGCTGGACCTCAGGAGCGGTGGCGAGTACTTGTATACATATAAATAGCTAGTCTTGAGTCCCCTGGTACTCAAATTCCACATCCAAAAAAGGAAAAATCAGAGACAAATAGACATTTTTGCTGGATGAATAGCATGCTTGATCCGTGTTAAGCAGTCAGCAAAGAAAAATAAGAAATATGGAAATACACTTCATGTAAAGGCATATTGCATTTGCTGAAAAGTATCCGGGTAAAACAGTCAACAAATAAAGGACTTAAGTGAATCAGTTACCATGTGTGTTATCATGTGGGCAGAACTCATACCTGCATGACTTTACAACAACTCTTCAAAGTAATTCTTTATCGAGTAAGTCAAAAACGACTCCTTTAACAGTAACGTCTGCCGACCCCTCGGCTACGAACAGCAGTGCACGCCAAAGTGATATCACAGATGGTGGAACGAGGTGTCGTTTAGTGTCGTTCCTCCTGGTTGTGCAGCTGGACTGAAGACAGTGTGTGAGCAGTTTGGCTATTTCAGATAAGTAAGCTTTACTAAAGCCAGGATCAACTAATTTCTTGCTCCAGTCTTGTGACCCTTATGTTGGAGCCATAAAGAGTCAGGGCTGTTTTAATGCAATACTTTTGTGAGACTAAACCTTCTAAAATACTTATAAATGTATTTGTATGGAGGTCATAAATTTCCTTCATTCAGCTGAGAGATGTGGTGATCGACATCTATTTGAATAAAGTTATTTCAAAAGCTAACTTTATCAATCAGAGCTAATTAAAAGACAGGTCCAGCTTGTTTCATTGCTCTTATATCTGTTCATGTGTTTCTGTAATCCGATTCACCAAATAACAGAACAACCAATATTTATGCAGATTTGATCCAAACTCTTCTGCTCAACCACCAACATCATAATCTCCAAATTACACGAATACATGAAGGTAACTAGACATAGATCATTGTTTCATACTCTGATAAACTCCATTAGTCCTGCAGAGAGAGAGTAAAGTGAATGCAGATGTTTACTTCGAGAGAGTAAACATCTGCATTCGCTGTCTCCAGAGAGTCTAACGGGACCATTAGACCACTCCAGTATCCACTACAAGAACTATTAATGGTCAGGTCACATAAAAATATGTTACTTCAGTGCTGCACTGTGGATCTGTTATCTCCTAATAAGACAGCCCTAAACTTCTGATGCCTCTGCAGGGTGGAGACGTCACTGCTGAATATTTATGTCCATTAATGTAAACTTGATCACAGTTTCCTCAGGCGGGCCGAGCACAGCCTGTTCTGCTCTACCAGAGCCGCTCGACTCTCACGCATTCCTCCAGCCCAGAGAAAATCGGCTAATCCAACGAGAGCAGATAACCTAATGCTGCTGGACACGCTGCGGTCCGACGCCAGGGACAAAACGTTCTGGGCTGAACTCTGGAACTAAAGAAGACTTCCACAGCAGTGCAGATTTGCTTTGGAAAACAGTGCCACAGCATATGTTAGCCGCCCATGTGCATGCTGGCTTTTAATATTATTGCTTTTTATTACTTTAAATAATAATAATAATAGTAGTAATATGTATACTTTGTTACATTAAAATTTTGAGGTAGACGTCTCATTATGCAAGCAGTTGTGAACACTTTTAAAACTTTTTCAAATTAAGTCTGCTGCTGGAAAAGCTGAAGGATAATTAGTCATTGTCAAACTTATGAAGAAAAGAGTGTGTCTGTGTGTACGGGTGTTAGGAGGTATCGCGGACAAATGCTAAGGAGTAATTTTCTGTCTCAATGGGGGTTTCCATTGGGGGGAAAAATGAGTTTAGTCAGGGATGAAGCCTAATCCTTGGCTGTGAAATTGGCCCTGATCTCTTTGGGAGGTGCTGAGACAAGCTGATGGGACGCAAATCTACACTTAAATAACAAAATACCTTCAAGAACCAAAAAAAAATAAAATAAAATAAAAAAATGAAAGAACTGGGTTTCTTTGAGAAGCAGCAGGATAAAAGTGACATCATAATTATGAGCTCAGCTCAACATGTAACTTTTATCACAAACTAGCCCACTGCAGAAAGAATAATAACAGGACTGCCAGCGAAATAACGCTTAATATGACAGAAAAACCAGAAAGCCTGAGGAATTATACACGGAGGAACGGTGCACAGTTAAGTCACATATTGTCCATGAATATCACGCATCAAGTGAACAAACTGCAAAGAGGCTATTTCCCTGTAAATGAACTTGTCACGATGCCGTCTGTTCCCAGGGCCGTCAAGCAGTACTCTGACTGACTGATTTGGGGTTTCTTTATTCCTGATTATTATGTGCTGTTTACCTGTTGTTTCTCTTCGCAGCAGAACTTTGGCAACTTTTACATGCTTCATCTTTGCAATACTGCCACTTACAGATGACTGTGGAAAATCAAAGAGGGAAGAGGGAACGGTGGCATCCTAATACACTACAGCACGTTTGCAAAGGCAGACATAATGAGGTTGTTGGTGTTTGTTACTTTATTAAAAATATTCAAGATTCAAAGTGTTGATTGTCATGTGTACAGAAGAAATAGCATTTCTCTGTGCAATGAAATTCTTCCTTTGCTGTCCATACACAAATGCCAAGTTAGGTTGAAGGAACAAGATAAATAAAGATAAAAATAAGGATAAAAATAATGAAAGATATATAAATAAGTGCAAAAATAGGTAAGTGAAGACAAGTGAGGTATGCAGATGTCGATGTAGATGGATATACAAAGGAGCTGAATGTGCAAAATGAACTTAGTGTGCAAAGTGTCCTGATGTGATGGAGTCCGATAGCTGTGGGGAAGAAGGAGTTGTTGAGTCGGGACGTTCTGGATTTCACACTTCTAATATCTTCTTCACATTAAATAATGTGTAATTAAAATACATACCTGTGACTACTTTTTAAACTGTAGTTTTCTATCTTTCATAATTTTCAGATCAGGAAGTGTTTGCCTATACATATAACCCAACGTAGCAGACCTACACACACAGTAGCATTTTCAAAGTGGCTACATCATGAGCACGCTGTGGAGCATCAAAAACATAATTAAGCCGTTAGACCTCTGCTTCCGACACTGACATTCCCAGTGGTTGCTCTAAGTTCTCATTTAGCTCAACTTCAAATGTTTGTTTGATGTACAGTTTTTCTGCTGATGTTGAAAGGGTGTTAGACAGAAAACTGATAACATATATTCATCAAAGTGAACTCTGGCTCAAACTGTATCAAACTGTGTCTTAAACAGAACACTCTTGAGCTCTGCTTCATTTTAAGCAACGCTAGCTCTGATCCTGATGCATCTAACAGGCTGTGTGAGAGCCTGCTGCTTTTTCAGCCCATAAGTCAGTGTGTGCGACTGTAAGCGTTGCTCATCGATACATCTCTGCAGCTCTCTGTCTGAACTTATCCTGCTCGATGAATACAGCGATTCGGATTTGACTGCTCGCTCTAGCGGAAAGAGTCTCAGGCTAGTTATGGAAACACGAGACAGTCTTGTGAACTTTGAATCTCACCGAGACAGAGAGCTCTGACACAGTTCTCCTCTGGGATTCCCATTTTAGCTCCAAATAGAAGCCTTTTCGCATAAATGCATTGTTAAACATGCACACACAAATTCAATACTACACATAGGCAGCACTGTGGAGGCGTGCAGATGCACTGAGAACAATCAGAGACATTTTTTACCCAACGTATAAAATACAAATCTGTACGTTTGATGGGTAAAGTGAAGATTTGCGTGTGTGTGTATGTAACTGTGCCTTGGAGTTAAGAAATGCAAAGTGACACATTTATGTCACCGCAGCGAACGGCAGAGATCTGCGCTGACATACACGGATATCTGCTGAAATGCCTGCATGCGTGTGAAAAGGAGACAGAAATGCTGAAATAAATGTACTTGATTAATTCTTCTTGTATCAAGAATCAGGACATTTCAGTGCCGCTGGCACTGACTACAAATATCTGATTATATGACTTCCCTGCAGACAAACATGATCTAAAAGGCTGAAAGCTCTTGGGTAACATCCACAACTTGACATTAAGTGAATAAGTGACACTGTTGACTACATATATAACAATATATAACATATAACAATGCTTCTGTCTGGAGAGTGCCAAAGATTGTGTACATCTTATGTACACTTTGACAAAGAGAGTGCAGGTTCAAGTCACCTGTGGGCTATGACTTAAAATAATTTCCTAGTCTGACCCAAGTACAGTCCAGTCCTCCTTCAAGCTTCACTAGGCAGCTTCCTAAAAATCAACGAGATTATAACCACAGAGGTCACAGATGAGAATACTGCTTTGACAAGTCAAACCACTATCAGGACACATTAGAAAACGCCCATGTCTATCTTTACAGAGACGCATGAGTGGAACATTAGTCACTGATATGAAGCCGAGTATCTTTTAAACATCCTTGCACTGACGTTTTTAACTTTATTTGACCGACTTTCCAGCTCACAGGAGTCAGTAAAGTTAAAAAAATGCAAAGATTCATGTTAATGTCTTCTCACAGACAGATGGGTACAAACACAAGCAGAAGGAGGAAGGCTTTAAAAAAACCATTCCTCCTCCACCTGCCTCCTCTCCTACTTTAACCTCCCACATACCTGAGTGCGGTTCAACTCGACCGTGCTGCAGACAAGCACAAACAAACAAAACAAAAGCAGCAGGGTGGACCGAAGAGAAGGAGAGGAGCGGTAATTGCACCGTCTTTCCCTTCAGATACCAAACGGAGGGAGAAGCATGGAGAGGGGTGCTGGGGTGGGAGGGGACGAGAGTGATGGATTGACTCTGTGTGTGTGCCCCTCTTCTTCTTCTTCTTCTTCTTCTTCTTCTGCATGGCTAACTCAGGCCAGATTTTCATGCTCCCCTGGGGGAAAAGGAGGGCTCTCTCTGTCTCTCTCACTCCCTGTCCTCATTTCACCCCCCATGTCACTACAATCGCTTCACTCTCCCTCCCTTTGTCACTCTATCCTAAACTCTGCTTTCTCCCCCACCTTCAGCCGCTGTCCTCGCGTCACTCCTTCTGTGACATTATTAAATAACAGCTTCTGTCATTCCGGCCTCTTCCATCTTTCTTCATCTGCCTCGCTCGTTCCCCTTTCCCAGACGCACTCAGTCTTTCTCAAGTCAGAATAAATCAAATGAAATTTTACCAGCAAATGTTAAAGAGTCTTACAGAGTGTGCTATTCCAAACACTGCAGCATCAAAGCAGCCCAGTTTTTACGGTTTCGCGTTTGAATTAGAGGCACTTTTAATCCGAATCGTACGTACGTATTTGTCTATTACTGTATATTTTGCTGTTTAAAGTAGACCTTTAACAGCAGTTTAGCCATAGTATCTCATATCTGACTGGATGTAACCATAAGAAGATAAAGCCTGTACAGTAACAATAGCAGCTAACAGTGATCTCAGTCAACAAGACTTTAAAACAGAGGCAGCAGGAATGAGTTAGTGGATACAGGAGTAAAGGAAAAATGGGAACAGATAACTGAGAGGAAGTCCACAATATGTCAACACGACAAACAAATTTAGGAGCAGCTTTGCAGCTTCACAATTCAAATTGATCCTTGTTTATCATAAAATAAGTAACTGTAGCCCTTCACATCACCCTCCAGACAACCAGTTTCAGCTTGCCTCTTTTTAAAGCTAACTTTTTTCCAATTGGCTGTAAACAAAACAAGTAGGAGGAGCTTATGTGTTCACAGTCAGAGCTGTATTCCCGACATGTCTCTTTGACATCATACGGAGCCAGAGTAGGAAAAAAATGAAACAAAGTTGGTTTATTTTCAATGTTCTCCCATTGTAACTGTGTATATATGAGAATAATAGGTAATCCTTTAATGACTTTAATAAGTGAATGTTGTGCGCACAAGTTTGAACTGATTTTAGATTTACTCACAGTGGCAATACTAGAACTCAATAAAGTGATTAAAAACTTGTTAGAAACAAAAGCACAAACCAAAGAAAATGGCACAAGTTTATCCTTTAAACAAGCTGAATATCTATAACGTCTCAGAGTCACAGTGTCACAAACATCAACGCAGATGAAAGATTAATTCCATCAATCTTTCTTCTCTGCAGCTTCTCTTTCCCTCAGCTCTTCTTCTGTCATTTCTCTTCCCACATTTGCCTCACAGTGTACAGCACAGGTGTCGAACTCCAGGCCTCAAGGGCCGGTGTCCTGCAGGTTTTAGATGTGTCCTTGATCCAACACAGCTGATTTAATGGCTAAATTACCTCCTCAACATGTTTTGAAGTTCTCCAGAGGCCTGTTAATGAACTAATCATTTGATTCAGGTGTGTTGACCCAGGGTGAGATCTAAAACCTGCAGGACACCGGCCCTCGAGGCCTGGAGTTCGACACCTCTGGTGTACAGCAAATGATTTTTCAGCCACAGTAAGTAAACTCAAACTGCCACACAGAAACAGTGTATTCAGTTTTTCCCCGTCTCTCTACCCAGTTTACACATTTCCAATTTGTCTCTTTCTAAAGCTTAATGAGGTGAATATTTGGATTTCTCATTACTGGGATGTTTTCGAGGCCTTAAGTGTAATTTTTAAGCACTTAAACGATACACTTCATATGACTGTTAAGTTGCTATAATTATCTCTTAAACATATTACATCTCCTTGACCTTTTTATATCAATCTTGACATAATACACTGCCTGTTTGAGTCACATTGATTCATTTAAATTTTGTGGGTTTTTGTTCCACACATTAAATACATATTTACTTACTTCACAACTGAATGCCTCAGATGTGAATATTATCATAACTGCTTTCCACCTGAGCGGGCTTTAGTGCGTGCAGGTAAACGGAGGAACACAACAAAAATGTCTTCCAACAATTTTTCAGTTTATTCATAAACAGATGCTAAATAAGAAGCAGAAGCAGAGGTTTCATACTTTTCAGGACAAAGACACAATTTTTGCAGTTTTTCCTGTGCACACCAAAACTAGCAGATTTTAAATTAAGCAAACACTATGTGATTAAAGTGCAGACTTTGAGAATTGAAACAAAGGGTTTTACATGTGTGGTTTTAGCTATACATGTCCGTACCATAATGCTGCCTCCACGATGTTTGACAGATGATCTGATACTCTTTATTTTGTTAACTTCAGCCTGATAACTTCCTTCACTTGCACTGACATCTCTTTGGGACTCGCATGTAGAAGCACAGTGAAAAACTTTAATTACAATGATAGTTTGGACACTTTGAATGAACTTCAGATTTGATGTCTGCTTCATTTATTGATCAATAAGGGAACAGGCCTCACCTGCTCATGAAACTACTCATCAGTTCACTTTGATGGGGGATTATGTATAAAAATCTCTCTTACAAAGCCTGGTTCTGCCAGACGTTTCTTCCTGTTAAAAGGGAGTTTTTCCTTCCCACTGTCGCCAAAGTGCTTGCTCATAGGGGGTCATATGATTGTGATTTGGCGCTGCATAAATATATAAATACATTAAGTAAAAATGTCAGTAAACATTTAAATCAGTACTTGAGTTGAACTCCTTGCAGTGAAGCTGGAAGTCTGCACTTTAGACATATGTTGATTGATTGCTCTAATTTGTCCCATATTAGCTGTGAAATATCTGAAAAATGCTTAAGTCAATATAAATGCCATTTTAAACATTTTTATGTGACATTTTTCCTTTAAAAGGGTTTTGCACATATGAAGCCCAAACACTTACTGATGTCATTTATTTTTCATTTTTAAGGGTTTGTTGAGATATTTTTTCCAACTTGAACTTTGATATTTGACTTAAGTGACTGTTTCAATGAACTTAACTTTTTATTATAGAAACACATCAAACAGTGGAATTTCTTCTACTTCTTTTATTTTATGTCAACTATTTGATTTTCATTTTTCAATTTCCTCTCAGTCATCTGTCTCTGTCCTCTTGGTATTTATCCTTGTCTTCCCTTTGTAGTGCAAGTGACTAGTTCTCAAACAATGTCACATGATGCCACACCTGGTTTAATAAGACACCAGTGAAAGAAAATTACACGGGGTCTCTGCGTCACCTTCCTGTTGCAGGAGCTGCTCCCTGACAATAGTGAGTGGATTAAGGAGGTTGAAGGTGACAGGCGTAGGAGGGGTGGTGAAAGAAGAGAGGTTTTCAAATCTTCCTCTTGTTATTAGAGCTGCATTCCTCTGTGCCTTACAGGCTTACATGCATGTGTGCACACAAATAAAACCCTCACTTCATCCACCTCATTTCACAGCCTGTTTGTATGAAACCTGGAACAGGAGACATGAATAAGGAAAAATGCAGATATGATAGGCAGTCAAATTTTTTCATGTGTTGGATGATGAAAAGCAGCTGTCCAGTCCAATCCACCAGCAAATTTGCGATTCAAACCGCAGTTGCTGCTGTCTTTCTATTTGGTTTCTCCACAGTGTGACAATAACAATCCCAGTCCTCCCTCCTTCCCACTGCAGCACGAGGGGTGGGCACGAGAAAATGAGATCTGACATGTTTAAGTTAAAACAGATGAGAGTAGGAAGACAAAAAAAGGAAGGGTGGATGGAGGGGAAACGAGAGTGGGAGATACAAGTTAACAAGCCATTACAGCAGCTTCTGTATGTACATGTTTGGTTCAGACGTGACTCGAGAGTCGAGGAAAACAGAGTGATGGAGATGGATTGAGAAAAGGGGCACTGGTTGTTTTCTTCAGAAGAAGACGGGGAGTAAGACGAATAAATCAAGCAGACTTTACACATCTGTGCATCATATTTGAACATGATTATGGCTCCATTGTAAAATACAGTTTCAGTCATTGTTTATTTTACACAAAAATATAGTGAAAACATAATAAACTTCCATCACAGGGTATCAGCCCATCCTATTCGAAATGGATTTTTGAAAAGCATGGACTCCCCAAAGTTGTGTTTTTTTGGTTAGGTAACATAAGGCCACAGATAGCTGTGGTGCTTAAGTTGAATTGGCCAGTGCTCAATATACATAAATGACAGCAGAAGCCCTGAAATCTATATTGAAAACACAGGATTGCATCTTTAATTTCTTCAATGGGAACTTTGTGGGTCTTAAAATGTGGTGGGGTTTTAAATTTGTCATGGCTGAATGTGGGGAGGACCCTAATCCAGCACAATGCTGGCAAAATCTACAAATACAGACAAGTATTACTTAGGGCAAAACAAAGTAACAGAAACCATAACAGCCCAACCATAAGACCCTGGAGCAAAGACTAACAGAACAATAGTATTTATACACAGAGGGCTGTTTACGAAGACCGGACTATTTATACACGTAGGGTAACAAGACACAGGTAATGACACAAGTAATGACTGTCAGGGCAATCAGGGGAGAAGAACAGGAAGCAAAACTAACACAGGACACAACAAAAAACACATTTAAAATAAAAAGGGGAGTAAACAAATTAAACCAACACAGATATGAACACTAACTGTCAAATATTAGAGGTATTTAATATTTCATCTGAAGACATGTTGTAAGTTTTTAAAGTGTTTCTAAAACCACCTCTAAATATAGTTTAATGAATATAATGAAACATTAAAATCATGTTTAATTTTCATTTTCAGCGACATCTACTAGCCTAGACAAGAAGCATACGACTCCAGTGTACAAAGAAAAGCAGGAAAGCCTGAAGCGCAGATATTCCACACATATCCTGAAGTATAAGATCAGCTCCAAGGCTCAGCTATAAAGACTTTCTTCATCTTTTTTCCCTCCACATGGCCACTAAAACAACCACCTGGAAAAACATGGACACACACCAAAACACATAGGTTTATATGGTTTCTACAATGACGTTAGCAAAGAACAGTTTAGTAGTACCGTCTAAATGCAAAGGTACAACTTGCCATCAGGCTAGATGCATGACTACTTGGGGCCTCCCAGGCCAGTGGGTCAGGGGACAAGGGCTTACAAACTTTAAACCACGACAGTGGCAATGTGCAGCGATAGCAGGAGAAAATTCATGTTGGCAATGAAAGAGGAAAAATAAGGAAGGAATAAAACAAGACAGTGGTGACTGGAGAAGGCAGCAGTTAAATATAATGCAGCAGAGAGACACTTGAACTACATAACTCCAATTAGCATCACGTTATTTCTTTATCTGCTTTAACTGTGTAGGTTCTCAGCGATCCAGGTCATGGTAGTGTAAGGAACTTGGGAAAAAGCAACTAGACTTCTTTTTCTCCACCAGATGGTTTTATAACTGAAGAAGCTTCTCAGATGAGAGGTGAAATGAGGTTAAATGTCTTGATGAAGTCCAGTGGCTTTCTGCTTTGACATTAACATTAGTCGACTTAGCTGGCAGAGCAGCTCAGAGTGTCCAGCTGTGATGTGACTGAGTCGAACGCATGCAGATGGGAGTCAGAGCCAGGACACCAGGAGTCAGTCCGTTAGCATAGCAAACGCTCAACCTGGTCATATGTATCGTTACTGAAATAATCAGCCTCGCCCATTTCTACAGTAATCTTTTACTTGTTTTTTGAAAGGCTGTTGGTTGTTGTTGGTATCCGACAATTTAAAACATAATGGTGATGAACTCTAGTTGCAGCGGCCCCCTGTGAGGTTTTTGCGTAGGGCCCTAATAGACTCTAGGCACGCCACTGTCTAAAAGGCAGTCTACTTTCCTTCTGTGTTTAAATTCAACAAGTCAAACCATGGTTGGAAAGAATACACACAAACAAAAAAGGGTAAGGTATTGGAAACACTGAAACAGGAGGAAAATTAAGGATTTGGAGGAAAAAGATGTCTTTGTTTTCTTTAGGTTATCAACTGGGGTTACTGGTAAGTATAACTCAGTAATGTCGGAGTAACAAAAACAGTGCCAAGGTCGGAGCTTGGCATGGATCTGAACTATTTCCACAATTATTAGGTATAAAGTTTTATTTTGGCTTGGAAGGTTTGTCTCACTAGTTTCATTTTCCACCAGCTGTCTTTAATATTTTATGCAATCAATCATTTTTACCCAGTTTTGTTTCCTTTCCTCACACTCTCTCCCTCTCTCCTTCTGGTCTTGTCTCGTTCCCATCTTCGTTCATCCCATTTCTTCCCTTCCTCACTGTCTCTTTTTTGTTTACTTTTTAAACTCCACATAGCTCTTATTTTACTCCTTTTTGTTGTTATTTCACTCCATGGTTTCCTCTTCTGCAGGGAGCCTCGAATAGCTCCTGTCTCTCTCTCTCTCCTTCTCTAAGCCGCAGCCCACTCCCTCCTTCATCATTATCCTCTTCTCCCTGTAAACACTTTAGCTGCCTGGACACACACACACACACACACACACACACACACACACACACACACACACACACACACACACACACACACACATAAGAAAACTGCATATAAACACACACAGCATGCATAAAACTATTAGCGGCACAGCCGACCAACACACACACACACATTACGTGGACATTTTTCCCACACTTTTGCACACACACTCCTGACTCTGTGAGTGTGTTATGGCTTTGCAAAGCTTCATCCCGGAGTAGATAATGAAGCCAGAGAGCAGCCACACTGCCATCCCTAAAAGGAGTGGAAAGAAGGGAGGGAGGAAGAGACCAGCTCCTTTCCTTTCTGTTAGTACCCATTTATCTCCTTTTGTCCCTCAGGCTGCTTGAAGTTGCTGCTTTTTCTTGAAATCTAAAGACTGACAGCAAAAATCTAAAAATCTCGTGTTAATTTAAGCTTTTCAGACTTTTTTGTCTTTTTCTCCCTCCCTGAGAAAATTCCAGTTTGACTGTGAGTCAGGGAGGAAATTGAACCTCTCACCCTGATGCAGTATTCAACAAAGCAATCATCAAAGTCATTTCCTTGAGCTGAGAGATTGAGAGAAACTCAGCCAGAGCGCGTTTGGCTGAGAGAAGCCAGACACTGCTGAATTATTTGCAGTCAGTGCCCATCAATGGTTCAAATCAAATTAAAAGTACGGCTGATCCGGCTCGCCGAGGCCGCCTTTGTGAGGAGCTCCGTTCAGTAACAGTCAACAGGTGGCACAGCATTCATCTTATTCACGCTGCACTCGCTCTGCGGTCTTTGGCGGAGATTTAAAGGAATGCATGTGCAAAATCTCCATCTTCAAGGTAGAAAGACGCCATTCAGTGGAGAAAGTGTTTTTGTTGTTGCCTGTAGTCTCATGTCCAAGACAAAGCTTTGTGTTTTTATTGTGCATTCATGAGCAACCGAAACAACTGGAAAATTAATTTATGACTGAGAAAATTCCAGGGAACACTCCACCTCCTCCTGAAGTTGGAGGAATAGTTTAAAAGGCAGAGAAAGTTTAGATGTGGGTGTAACCTTTGACCTAGGTTAGTCAGGAAAAACATTTATTTGCAATATATTGAGCAACAAAGAACAACAGTGAGTTAAAGGAATCAAATACAGCACATTATCTAAAAATCATTCAACATGTTCCAACTTTAAACGATTTCCACGTTGGGGAATGTGACCATGAGCAAGCATGTGATTGCAAAGGAAGGCTAAAACATGACATTATGCTACCAGGTTTTCACATTTTTAAGCACAGTACTGATGTGCTTTATATTTAGGTCCTTATAAAAAGTATAATAGGCACCACCACTACATACATAATATTTTAATGTAATAGTGGCATTGTTTGGTTACAGGGCCTTGTAACACCGTCACACTGTCTGCAGAGTTCAAACAGGCAGTTTAAGGACGACACGTGCCAAAAACAGAGACTTGATCTTGCAGCTCTCACCCACTGAGACACAAGAGCCACACTCAAAGCGCAAAGCAGGGGGTGAGAAACACAGAGAGGCAGGAAGACGTGACGTAAAACGTGTAACATATTCTGCCTCTATCATACACTCAAACTCAAGTGAGGAAGCTGTGGCAGCTTCATAATAATATCTGAGCTCTAGCGCCCCCGTGTGGCTACAACAAGAACCGACAGCTTTGTTTTGCACTGGATAATTTGACTTTTTTACACATGAGACAAAAATGAAATTAAGGGCCAAGATATGGGCTTGCAAGATAGGTGTGTTAAAAGGGAGATTACACTAATTGTACTAGCAGAAATACAGAATACTGTGACAAAAAGGAGGTATTTAAAGTTAGATTTAATTCTGAAATAACGGAGACAATAAAAAACTTCTCAGTTTAAGAGGAAATAAGTTGAAAAAATAGAGGACAAAAATCAAAAGTTGACACATTTTGACTCTGCTTAGCAAGGTAAGCACATTGCACTGCATACACTGTACACAAGCTGCATGACCATTTAGATATATGACCTGTGGGAAGCTCCAGAACAGCTGTTAGCTGGGCTGCACGTGTCACAGTAACAGAAACGTGCTGTAAATAAAGTTACACTTCACAGGGCCTCCTCGCTGCAGAAGAGAACACCTGTGAGGATGAATATACATGGATAATTTCGCCAAATCCGGAGTTTCCTTGACAGAGGACGTGAGCGGAGGCAGCAGCAGAACGTAAAGAGAGGCGAGGAAGACGTTCTCTGCAGCCAGAACACAATTCAGCTCTGTCTGTCTGAGCTAAATTTAACCGAACTGTGAACTCAGAGCTCCGCTTCAAACTGTCAGCCAACATTGTTCCTTCACCTATTTTGAATTTACACTCAGCTGCTTAATGAGAACAAATGAGGCCTAACTTGACTGCTGGTAAACACGCAGAGCATCTTTAGTCTAGACAAATATAACTCTGTTTATGCATCATCAGGCCAAGATTTGTATTTCTAATCGTTTGAAATGAAATGTTTAAAACTTTGAATTATTCATGGTCTTGGTGAAAAAAGGTGCAGAAATGTGTTTGAATTTACATGGAAGCTGGCTTATTTCTACATTTTTCTGCTGCCGTGTGTGTAAATACCGAAACAATTTAGTGACAAACACAAATGATTTGCTTGTTTTATAGGTACATGGAGTCTTTCTCCTGTGGGCTCCTCCTGGCAGCTTTACACCTTGATGAGCAGACACATTACGAGTCAGATTTATAGCTGAAGTTGAGTTAATAAAAGGATCCCAAGCTGACACAATGTAACACAGAAAACAGCAGCAAACATTCAGCAAAATAAGCTTAAAGTTCATCATTTGAGTGATGAAATTACAGTAAAAACTTTTGGAATACAAAGTTCTCTTCTGAGCTGGGTATGACTTTTATTTCTGATAATGTTATTAGTTTGTAAATTATAGATGTTCACAAGTTGCTGGAAACATTCTTCAGGGGTTTTGGTCCATGTTGACATGACAGCATCACATAGTTGCTGCCAATATGTTGGCTGTACATCTATGATGTGAATCTCTCGTTCCTCGACATCCCAAAGCTGCAAGATTGAGATCTTGTGACTGTGGAGGTTGTTTGAGTACAGTGAACTCACGTTCAAGAACATGCAGCCATCAGAAAGCGGGTACACTGTGCTAACAAAGGGATGAACATGGTCAGCAACAACATGCAGACTGTGTTGTTTAAACGATGATCAGTTCTGCCCAAAATATTCCTCACATTCCTCACACGACTCTGATAAAGATAAGCGGAGCATCCTCTGACCAGCCTGTCTGACACCAACAACCACGCCACATTCAAAGTCACTTAAATCACTTTTCTTGACCATTTCTATATTTCTAAAAACAATGAGTAGCTGCCATATGATTGGCTAAACAGATACTTGCAACAGATGAGTCGGAGATTTGACTATTATAGGTTTATAGTGTTACTTTAAAGGTCTTCATTTCATTCAAAATAAAATCCAAGCAGTGCAGGAGCTGGATAAGGATTAAGCTGCACATAAAAGCTCATTTCCTGGATCCAAAGCAAGACTTCCTGAACTAATCTGACCGCAGCTTCAACTTAAGATCTGCACACACACACACACACACATAGTCCAGTACTGTAAATTCACTGGCATCTTTTTATGACTTCACGCCAACACCACTCTGCTCACAGATTCATGAGTTGCACTAAAAATATATTATGAGGCCCACTTTTTAACAAAGGATACATTTTAAGTCCCACACTTAAAGAATGTTAATTATTTATGGAGAAATTATGGGAAATTAAAATAACTACTTGCAGGCAAGAAAACACTCTATAGCCTGGAGTCAGGTGCCAGCTTTTTTATACTTTTTTAAAAATTCTACTAGAATGTTTCTTTTGAAAAGTATTATTGTTAATGGTCCTAAAGAGAGAAAGCAGAAGGAGAGGGGAAATTCTCAGCAGAGAGTACTGGGAAAGAAAAAAAAGTAGAAACCTGTTTTGTTTCTTGTTTTGATGGTTAGCTTACTAAATGGATGTCATCAGCTATCTGTCCCATGGTTATCACTACAAGACTTCTTCCTTTGCCTATTGGGAGGTCCTTATCACCTCAGTGCATGGTGGCTTTTCCTGCTAAACAGAAGCAGTAATGTGTGGTATGCTTCCACATTAAACTAGCAGCAAAAATAGCAGCTTTACATTTGGAAGCAGGAGGGTTAGCTAACTGTGAACGGGACTTTGACAGCCAGCTTTTGGACTCAACTTTTTTTTAGGGGAAAACTTTAATAATTTTTAATTTGTTTTTTTCTGTTTTCTGTTTGCTTATGTTTTCCTTGTTGTTTGGTTAGGATTAGGAACCAACATGTTTACATTTATTTCTCCTTCACAAGACTAAAGATACCTTAAAAAGTCGTGTATGCTAGCTAGCTTACTACATTTACCATCAAGTTGAAGATTCATATTCTCCGCTCATTTTCGCAAACTTTTTGGTTTGTTTTAGGTAAAAACGTACGTGATTATCAGGAAAGATAATGGTTTGGCTTTAAATAATCATTATTATAACCTACAACGTGTTACAAAGCGTTTGCTAGCTTAGTACAGAAGTACTTCTAGAAGCAGGCCACTCCACCCAGCAAGTCTCTAGTCAGTTATTTTGAAGCATTACTGAAATTAACTTTAATTTTAATGGTCACCAATATGTATGAAATTACCAGTTAAATCTATTAAAACAATATTTTTTTAAAGTTTGGTGACTTTTGTCCAAAATAAGATTTAAAAAGCTTTTACTTTGAAGTTATATTTTTACCACTATCTTTGCTGGAATTCTCAGATAGATTTCAGTTCAGGATTTGATGAATGTTTTGGGTGTTTCTTAAAATACTTCTGATTTATAGTTAGTATTAAAGATAGACATAGCGAGTGGTGTTATAGGTGACCAGTATACTGAAGTCTACTGTAGGGGTTGGGGTCTTACTCTGTCCCAGACCATTTCTTGCATGTCTTTTACTCGTATTCTCATCTCAAATATACTGTTAACTCTTCAATATCCTGTCTAATAATTATTTCTTTGCAAAAGAAAAGATGGATGTAGCAACTTTGATGTCACCCACTAATTTCTTAAGTCTTAAGGTGAGCTTGATGGGGGTTGATATGACTGTGAAAAACACTGCTCATTGTATAAAGGACTGTCAATCACAAGTCCTTAGCCAATGAGAATATTCTTGAAAATCTTTCCATCTGAGACTTGGAATAATCAAAATATACAAAATCTACTCTATAGGACTGGAATTCTCTTTGTAATTGCAACTATTGCTCCCTGGTTGACATAACAAACAATGCAGGTTTAAAGCACTTCTGTGTTGTCTTCATTTTTCAGGCCTAGCTGGTGCTTCTATCCTTTCTACTGTCTGTGCTATGACTACTACAGGAGATTTTACATCCACTTCTTCACAAGACCACTAGAGGTCTTCTGCATAACCTGTGCTGCTCTCTTTCTCTTTGATCAGTGGTTGTTGATCAATGGTCATGAGAATTTGCATAATCACAATGAAGGAACTGACCTCCCAGCCCATTGTTCCTTCAGTGGGCTGGTTTCAGTCATTATGCAAATGTACTGTTTATAAGATTGGGGAAACCTGCAGTCTGCTAAGACTGAAGAAGTCACTTGGATGAGTGAAGAAACGTTTCTCCCACTGAAAACGCTACGTCCAGATGAACAGAATCAACCTTTGGAGATGTGCTGCTCTCTGTTTAACACTGATCACAGTGGATGATAACAACCCATTGAGCTGAGTTAGCAGGTAGAGGAGGGCTTCTACTGCTGATTGGAATGATAAGAGCCAGTGAATGGGCTGATAACATCAGAATCAGGAGGACACGGTAAAGTAAGATAAGATGATTAAAAATGAGGGCCTGGGAGTGAGAGAAGGTGAAAAATGGGGAGGCACAGGCAAAAGCACTGAGAGTTAAATCCTGATATGAGCCACCAGGAAGAATCCTCAATCCACTATATTGATTTCATGTCTCTGAAAGTTCAGTAGATTTATTGTTCCTGTCCCAACAAAGATTCAAATCGCTCTGCTTTTAAATACAAATTCAATGGCTTTGTCCTTTCCCAGTTTAATTTACTGCATTATGGTCATTTCTGGCTGACTTATAACTGTAAATGCCAAATGTCAATTTTGAACATTTACAGGTACAGTGTGTAAATAATTGCAATAGTTGCAGACTGCAGTCAGCTGTGTTCTGTTTTCTTATTCCTTTTAGTTCAAGTGCACAATAGTAGCTATGGTGGGAGCTGTAGTAGAACAACTCTGCCTGCTGTTCAGTGACTGTAGCGTCTCAGTCAGCTGTTTACCTCAGCTGTCAATATGTATCCATGTCTATTTACTCTGGAGGAGGTTGTAAAACTTTTTAAAAGAAGTGTGATACAAATCATCAGTGAAGCTCACTTCTGTCTGATGACAGCAATGAGGTGAGTTGCTGAGGATATTCAGAACTTTTCTCTTGGTTAGCGGCTGCTGTTAGCGGCTGCTAGCCTCTGTTAGCTGCTAGCGGCTGCTGTTAGCGGCTGCTAGCCTCTGTTAGCTGCTATTAGCTGGCGTAAATAAAAGTTTCTTATCTAACAATTTTGGACAGGGACACTTAGTAAATAAACTCTTATACAATATGAGAATATGTATATAATCCTTTTTCAGATTGAAAGTGGGATTTTTAGAAAACTTGACCCTAACATTAGCTGGCATAACATTAGCTTATTACCAGCTACAATGAAAAACACAGAGTGGCCATCTCTTGTGTATTTAACACAATTGTCTCGCGATTTAAAGTTAAGTGTTAATTTAACTCAATTGTTTAAGTTGCTGCCAAAGCAAAACATCTGTGTGCAACCAATGTCCACTCCTGAATTAAGTAAATCTAACATGGCCTTTTTTGAGTGTATTACTGTTGTTGATTTGCCTGGTTGTTGTCAGCTCTCCAGAGATGGGCGGTTTCATGTGTGATTTGAACAAGTTATTTGTGTTGTGATCTTTAAATAAAAGTAACTTATAAGGCATATTACATATGTAGTCAGTCTCTGGCCACAACACCTTTTTTTTTGTAAATTAAATAACCTCAAAAAATGACTAACTGTACCTTTATGGGTGTTTTAATATCACCCTACACTCATTTATGGACAGCAGACAGCTGTGAGAAACATAAAGGGTGGAGATAAAATTATGGTGGGAGTGAAAGTGTTATTTACGATTGGAAAAATTAAAAGAGAAAACAGAAGAAGAGGCACAGCTGACAGAGTGAAATGGGAAAGCAGAGAGGAGGAGGAGAGCATGAGGAATGAAGAGAAACATTAGAGTGGGGGCCTGCACTGCTCTGGTTTTGTTTTTCCGGGTGCTGCGCCAACTTTGCTAAAAGAGTTGTAGAGTAAAATTCCCCTTGAGGCTCAGTGGCTTCCTACTCCTTCCTGAGTAAAATGTGTTGTCAGGCAAAAGTGTCTGGGCTCAGCCAATCAGAAAGCTGCATTTTGGTTGGAACTGCTTGGCAACAGAATTTTGTCCCAGTTAGTTTAAAAATAAAAAGTAAGTCACCAGAGACTGAAATTAACTTTAAAACCAAACATAATTACCTGTGAACGCGCGCACACAGACTGTGCTGTAATAATGTGATTCTGAGGACTGATTTCAGCCTCTGAGGTTGTAGCTGCTAAGTGTGTTTGTGCTCCACCTAAATGCTTCACAAGTATTTTGTGAAAAGATCCAGCAACAAACCTATTTTGCAAATATTTTTAGCAAAGGGCTTCCTGCCGTGATTATATTTTTCATCATCACAATAGAAAATATATATCCTCTTATAGTGTTTGCCTCAAGACTGCCAAAGGTTACCATCAATAATTTTCCTCAGTTTTCACTTATTAAAATTATATATTTTTGCATGGCCTGGTTTAATAAGTGGTGTTATGTATGCTCTAGTCCTGCTTAGAGACTTTAGTGTGACAGTCTGATATTTAAGTGTTTTTCTGTTCGGGAACATTTAAGCAACAAATACCCAACGTTTGTGATACTCAAGCAAATTAACATCATGACCATGAAGCAGTTTCTGATGTTATAACTGCTGCTAAAGTCTTACTAGAAGCAAGAGCCACTCAGTCCAGTTTGGCAACAGCTCTGGACAGTTACTGCTGGTTAATAATATAACTGAATAAGAAGAATCAATATCTTTAAATTCTTTGGACATAGGGACATAAAAATGACATGCATACATGAATCACCCATCAAAAAACCCACTTCTTAAAAAGTTACTTATGCTGGAAATGTGACAGTTTCACAACATTATGGATTTATTCACTGAATCCTCTCAAAGATGCCACACTGCTGCCTTATTCTTAAATTATGGTTCAGCGGTGGCACTTTGGCTGTCCAGTGGGCAGCTTCAAAGTCCCCATTTCCCTGCAGAAGTGTCATTTGTCAATGAGCACAGTGTGAAAAATACATGATACAACCTGTTGTTGGTCTGCCAGCCAGCCCCGGAGAAAAGTTCTAACATACAAAGAGTTGAAGGGAAATCAAGTGTTAAAATACTTACTCCAAGAGTGCAATGACGACTCATCCAGGAGGTCACAAAAGAGCACAGAACAACATCTAAAGAACTCCAGAAAACCACTGCTTTCCAAAAACAACACAAAGTCTTGTCTCACATTTGGTAAAAAAAAACAAACAAAAAAAAACATCCAGATGATTTCCAAGACTTCTGGGAAAATATTCTGTGGACTGATGAGGCCAAAACGGGACTTTTTGGAAGGTTTGAGTCCCGTTACATCTGGAGTAAAACCCACACAGCATTTCATTAATGAACATCAGACCAACAGTCGACCAATGTGGCTGAATTAAGACAATTCCTCAAAGAACAGTGGGTCAAAACTCCTCCACAGCGCTGTAAAAGACTCATTGCCTGTTTTCACAAACAGTTGTTGCTGCCATAACCAGTTATTAGGTTTAGTCGACAGCACTATACATCAAAGATCCTGCCATGACTGGACACAGTTGGATACCTTTGTGCTTAGTTAACATAACTCTACCAAGACAAGTTTCAAAACACGCGTGGTTCAAACACAAATTCACCTGAACCTTCAAAACATGTGATTTGTGTGCTCAGCAGCATCTGCCCAAACTACCTCCCTGTGACCTCACTATGAGGATGTCACACATCATGAACTGGTAAGAAGCACACACAGTTATTTCTAGAGATATTTGACCTGACATGGAGCAGAAAATCTTGTGGCCCAATTTCTGGGGTTACAGCCTTTCCAAACATAAAGGCATCCTCTCTCTGCTTCACGCTGCAGCTGGACGAAGGGAGGGATGACAGAGGAGAGGAAAAGAGAGAGAGATACACTTTAAATCATTTGCATGTGAAATAGACTGGCACTTAGATCAAAAAGTAGGGCTGGAAGGAGGTGCACACACACACATATATATACACGGGTCCAGGCAGTTTGTGTGGGGACAGCAGCAGCCCTGTGTGAGCCGAGGAACATGTGAGGCTGATTACAGAATATCTACTGCTGAGTCTGTCTAGACAGAAAGAAGGAAAGAGGTACGAAGGAGGCCGAAGGAAAGGAGAGCAAATGAGGAAGTAAACAAATGTTTAGGACAAGTGAACAAGTGTAGTAGGAGGGGAAATAAATGAATTAGGGAATGAGCCAGAAGAGAGAAATGAATGCATCAGATAACAGAAATCAGCAGGTGATAAAAGGTACTTGACAAAGAAAGGAAAGGAGGTTCTAAGGAGAGCATAGGAAAAATACTGAAAGGGGTAATCAAGGGGGAAAAAAGAGAAATTTGTGATTGAAGTAATGTAGGAAGGACGAGGGGCTCACGCTCAGCCACCATAAAGGGACTAAAGATGAAAACCAAATCCAACACAAAGCTGGACAGCTCAGCAGAGCCTTTTCATGTCACAACGAGGAGCCCCAACATAAAGCATCGTTTGAAGAGCCCGATACGAATGTCACTGCAGATTCTCCTACAGAGGGGCCGACAAGCTGATGGTGGAGCAGACAGAAAACATAAAGAAGTGTCATGTTCCAAAAGTGTGCTTCAGGCCGTGTGGAGTGCTGAAGGAGGAGCCAAATACAGACGTGTGAAGCCAGATTGTTGAGTTAAAATTAACGTTTTTTAGGATGTAAGCAGGTAATCCAATGAACAAAAGCAAAGACCATGAAGTTCAAAAAACGGAAAGCTCTGAACTACACTGAGAGTTGTTAAATTACTAGAATTACACACTGGGGGGAGTTGGACAGATGCTCTGACAGCGGCTCAACAGACTGGGCGGCATTTTTTCAGTCTTCTGTTTGATTTTTGTCAGCCTGCGTGAACTGTGGCCTCAGTTTCCTGTTCTTAGCTGATACGGTGTGGTCTTCTGCTGCTGTAGCCGAGCTGCTTCAAGGTGTAATGTGTTCTGAATTCAGAGATTCTTTGCAGCACACCTTGACTGCAACAACTGATTATTCGAGTTACTTCTAATTACTCTGCCATTCTCCTCTGACCTCTGGCATCAAACATGACATTTTCTCCCAGAGAACTGCCGCTTTTTCAGACCATTCTCTGTAAACCATAGAGATGGTTCTGTGTGAAAATGTCAGCAGGGGAGCAGTTTCTGAAACACTCAGACCAGCCCGTCTGGCAGCAACAGGGATGCCACATTCAAAGTCACTTAAATCTCCTTTCTTCTACATTTTGATGCTCTTTTTGAACTTCAGCAGCTTGTCTTGACCATGTCTATAATCCTAAATGCACTGAGCTCATTAAATATTTGTGTTGACAAACTGTTCAACAAACAGGTGTACCTAATTAAGTGACCAAGAACTGAATATGCACACACCCTCTTATTTTCTTATCTTAGTGAGGACATCTAATTGACAAAATGCTTTCCCTAGTTGCTTACCCTAACCATCAAAGATGAATGCCTAACCCTAACCCTCAGCCTAAATCAGCCCTAAATCTAACCACAAACTAATTGTAACCCTGTCACTAAAACCACATTTTGAGCCTCAAAAACGCCTTCAAACTCGTGGTGATGGGCATTTTGTCCCAATAAGGGCTGTTGGTACAGTATATATAGTGGCATGTCAATTTTCTGTCTTCACAAAGATGTCTAACCATGGTACACACACACACTTATTGTTTTATATATGTCTTAATATAAAAAGATGTATAGTATGATATGACAACATGCAGTAGTCAGGGTTTGACTTTCAGCTCTCGAGCTTTTCAGCAGAAAATCTAAATATCAACCTCAAATGACCTTCAGCAGAGAGAAAACTGCACCGTCAGAGTGAGCACATAAACAACAGACAAGCACATCATTGTCAGCCAGGCTGGTAATAACAGTCACACACACACACACACACACACACACACACACACACACACACACACACACACACACACACACACACACACACACACACACCACATATACACACAGAAGAAGGAACTTCTGGAAAAGCAGCATTTTCCAAACCTGTCTGGTGAGTTACAGTTTTTAATACTCTGTTGATCTTGGTGTAAACACCAAGTGAATGTCATATGTAACGTACACATACATAAAAAAGTATCCAGTAGTTATTGCACAAACACACATTCTTCAAACTGGAACGCCTGCTGGAAATCGGCACTACTGAAACACACCCACACACACACAAATAGACTAATAGAGAAGCTGATGAATGAAGCTCTCCTTCTCAGAGGGCAGAACACTGTAACGATCTTTCATTCTCAACCACACACCCACCAATCCATCTTTCCTTCTTCCTTCTCTTTAATTTTTGCTTTTACCCAGCATCCCTTAGCCAACTTTCACTTTGTCACTGCTCACTTTCTTTTATTCAGCCTCATCCTAATTTTATCTTCTTATTCTGTCCTTGTTACTTTGCTGCTTTCCTTAGTATTTTGTTAAAGTTTTACTCTACTCTTTTAAGTCCCTTATTTTTCCTGCATGTTTAGTTGTTCCAATTCAGTTAAAATTAAGTGCCAGAGCACACATTAGAGTCAAGTAATGAGACTGACAGCGTGGAAAAGCGCTTGCCTCATTTGGGGATTGAATGGGGTCAAGCTGGAGACTACATGCAATCTGTTTGTAACAATATGGAAATTCATTTGATGAATTGGCAATAATCAAAAATCTGATGCCAGCTGCTGCAAATGATTGCAATGTGTTGGTAATCAGTCTGTTTGTAAATTATGGCTATTTAGATGGACAATCTGTCTGATTGCAGTCAGAACGAGTAGGAACTTAAAACAACTGCTTGGAGATAGGTTGCCTACCATCAGGCAACTTGTGTAATCACATTACAATTGAAAGTAGTCACCCAGAGATCATGGGTATTGCACGCTCAACCTCTGGGTGATGTTTGTCGACACAATTACTTGTAACTTTTCTCAGACCGCAAAAAAGTTATTGCAATCACTGGGAAACCACCGATTTTTCCCACGTTGCTGTTTTATTTTTACTTTGGTGTGATGGAGCTACAGGTTTTTCCTTCATTTCTGAAATTCATGGTGGCAGGAGAATCCCTGATGATCATACATAACCATGGATTAAACTAGAAGCCTGTTATGGCACATTATGCAATTTTCAGTTAATCTCTCCAATCTTCTCGCTCTCCTTTTTATATCTCTCTGTCCTCCCAGTTTCCTTCCTCACAAATTCACTGTTTGTTTTTCTTGTCTTTCGCCTGCCCTCTGTCATCTGCCATCACCTGACAATCTGCAGAAGGCAGCTGAAACACAACACTGCCAAGAAAAAGATAGAAAAAGACAGCAGCAATGGGAGACACAAGTCGAGTGACAGTTTGACCAATGAGATTGAGCTGACAGGTGAAAACGGGGAGATGCACCACAGTGAAAGATGTGAGGAGCGAACGGGGAAATCTGAAGAGTGAAAGCCAGGCGACAGTAACTCATCGGTAGGATGTCAAGAGGTAGATTTATTTGACCCTTGGAGTCTAAAAATGAAACAAAATCAGCATTTCAAAACCCTTTCGACTTGCTACAGAACAAGCTTCTTTAATAATACTTCCAGCCTACTTTTTGAGCTCACGATTTATGCTGCCAAAAAACAAGAAAGCTACTGTATTATTTGTGAATTGGGCCTGTTCTGTAAAACCTAGACGTAATCCTAACAGGACCATAATGAAAATATAGACATAAAAAAAAACAGAAAATGGAGAAACAAAACAAAACAGGGAGAATGTTATTTCCTCTGAGTATGTGAGACAAATACATACAAGTACAGCTGCCTGGGGTGAATGAGAGGCCGATGGAAATCACTCTTATACAAACGAAATCCGCTGACTCAAGTGAAACCCAGCTGAGGGAGATACTTTAATTAGCACAGAGCATGTTTCTCCCACTGCTGAGCAACAGACTGAAGATGAGTCTGTTGGTATCTGGGCCAGGAGCTGCCTGCAGGCTGGAGAAGTTCTCAGTTTCCGGCTGAGTCCAGATGGGAAATCACAGACAGGGAATTTGAACAGAGAAAGATTCCTATCCGAACTGGTCAGTGAGGTTTCCAGGAGCAAGGAACTTTAACTTCTGTTTCACCTGACAGCACACAGACAGTAAAAAAGATAGATGTACCCAGATGTCACCCAGGAAACATAGTCTTTGGATGTTTTGCAGAAACGTGACCATTAACCATAAGATGTTAAGGATCAAGTTTATACAGGCCTAGAGACAAGTCCATGACCAGGTCATAAGCAAAAACATGTATTCCCTGAACATTGGCGAGGAGTTGCTGGACGTTAAAGTCACTTGCTGTGAAAGTTGGTCACGAAAGCCCCAGTCACACAGACCTAGACACCAGCTGGCAACAACTTGCTAATCACAGGGCACTTGTATTTCCCAACTGGCTGGTGAATGGTTGACGGAGGTTCCTGACAGTCACAATGTGAAATTGTTCACAAAGAGGGTCTTGCACCAAAACCCTCCTTGTGAGCCACAGCAGTTTGTTGCCTCAGTTGCCCCTAGTTTGCATGGCAGACGCTAACTTGATCACAAACACTTGCTAACTGTAAAAAGTGCAATAAAACTCAGTAACTCTTTGCCTTCAAAGTGCACCTTTTGAAAACTGTTTGCTGCAATGGTAAGGTTCTTGTTGCGTTCTCAGCTGGTCTAAGATTAAGGCTCCAGTCACTTTAGGGACATGGGTTCAAATACTGCTAGTCCTAGAAGTATTTAAGGAGACCACAAGCCAGTGTACTTCGAGTGTTAGTCCCCAGACCTGATAAATGAAAAGGGCTGCATTTGGCATAAGGTCTTTACCAAATCAAACATGCAAACCATCAAAAATAGGGTTATTTGGACTCACTAAAATCACTTATTCAACTCACAAAATTAAAAAAAATATATTTTGTTAGGTTTTATTTGTGATCCCACCCCTAACTCACTTTTTGGACCCCCAGTGGAGTTTATCAACAGCATTCGAGGCCTACATAAAAAGGCCCTGGATTATTTTTCAGGTTTATGGGTTTATTTATTTTCTATTGTGTCAAGTTCCCATATGGTCTAGCGGTTAGGATTCCTGGTTTTCACCCAGGTGGCCCGGGTTCAACTCCCGGTATGGGAACATGTCATTAAGCATTTCAAATCGGTTGGTGGCTTTCAGGGGACAACTGGGCTTTTGGTACAGCAGACGGAAGCTAACTGCCATTTTACTGCCAGCAATATGCAGCAGTCGGAATAGATGGTCACGAGAGAGAAGTAAGTCTTCCCCAACCACTGCTTTCAACCTCCAGAAACTGTTGAAGGCACTTGAATGGAAAGTCACGCTAAAGTCCCAATCACACAGGTCTAGTGATCACCAAGCAACCACCTTATATCCACTGGTTTGCCAACCAGTTATTTCAGAACTGGTTGGCAAAAACGTCCTTGTGATTGCTATGGTTGCTAAAATATTTGTGGAGTTGTACTTAAATATAAATTATGGACTTTTAAAACACGTTGACTTCACTTTGGCCTTCTCCATTTCCAGTTTGTGTGGCACTTCATCAAGTTTTACTACCATTTGACTAGTAGTTAGCGAGTATTTGTAGACAGATGTGAAAAACTACAGGCAACCATGGCAACTTGTTAGCAACCAAAGCAATCACTAGCAGCTTACTAGTGTGGTGCCTTCTTTTGACAAGTGACAGGCAGCAACCTCCAGGAAGCACTAGGCAACTATTAAGGCAATGAAAATGGTTCCCTAGCAACCAGTGGTTGTGTAATATCCAATATATTCAACAGAATTTAACATCCAGGCATTTATGAAAGAAAGTTAGAAGTTAGCAGTACGTTAGCTAGCTAGTCGATATTTGAATAGATGATATGTTCCTGACACATTACTCAAGAAAAACAGCTTTGCAAAATATTTGGAAGGAAAGCTCAATCCCAGCCACACTTGGTATTACTGAAGCTTGTTGACAAATGATAATTTCCTAACTTTACATCTTCAGAGCTGTGGTTAGGCTACTGTAAACACATTAACACCTATGAGAAGGGGTTAAGATAAGATAAGATAAGATAAGATAAGATAACCTTTATTAGTCCCACAAGTGGAAAATTTGTTTTGCAGCAGAAAGTGGACAGTGCAAAGTTACATAGCAAAAATGAGAAAAACACTGAGTAAGAAAAACACTTGTAAAAAAACACTTGGTAAGTCCTGATACCAAGCTTCATGACCACAGTGAAACCTTAGTCAGCCTGAGGGAATCTTTCCTGAAGCTTTACACTCAGTGTAAAATGACAGTTAAAAAAACATATACTAAGAAAACAAAAAGTGCTAATAAGAAGCTTTAGAGGCTGAGATTGGCATTACATTTAGAGGCAACATGATCTGAATCAATGAAATGTCACATTTATGAACTGCATCAGTCGGCAGGAGGAGATTTGGGCCTACAGTCCACACTAGAGCCCACATTCAGACTTCTGTCAGATTTAAGCACTTGGAATAAAGTTACAAGAAGACTTTGGTTTTAATTAAATAAAAAAGATACTTATCTTCCACAGACTGATTTCTTGCAATCACAATCTGAGCTCAAAAGACACCTATCTCCCTTCTCTCCTCCAGGCAGGGTACAGACAAAAGCTTAATAGAATACGACTTAATGACTGTGTGGTGAATATATGGGACAGTTGAGCTAATTGTCTTTGTCTTTATCTTTCTACTCTTCCTATTTCAGATTGTAAATGATCCAGAAATGTTTCATTTCCAAGCCGGATGTTATCCCAACCCTTGGAACACGACATTATAACTGCTTTACTTTGTCAAACCACTCCTGTACTTACTCAGAGTTACTCATGTAACTAGTTTACTTTCATGTCTCTGTTATTTCCATTTGATCCCACTATCCCAGTCTTTCTTCCCATATGCCGAGTAGGTTTCATAATTTCGTGGATCAATATAATTTTATGCTCGCATCAGAACCAACGAAGTTTATAAATTATGTCTAAATCTGGGCTAATTGGTGGTTATGTAAAAGTGTCCCACGCGATGCAGCTACTGCTGTACCAGCACCCCCACTGCTGTAGCCTTACATGTGAAGTTAATAAGTCTGGTATACTTAGCCGCAAATAATCAACCGTCAAAAACCTACTCCCCTCCCAGCTCATGTTTCTGTTTGGCCCTATCAGAGGAGTAAAATGTGACTCTTTGATACCACAATACTCTGCCAGCAGTCTAAATGTCAGGCCTGTTTCCTTCTAGTCCACTGCCTCCAGCTTCAGACCCCCCAGGCTCAGTGTGTGCTTGTATGTGTGTCTGTGTAGCCCCAGAAAGGGGTGGCGGCTGGAGCCAATACCAGCTGCCATAGGGTGTGAAGCAGGGTATGCCCTGGGCAAGTTCAAATTTAACTCCTGGTATGGGAAAAGGCTTTAGTATTACACATACTTACGGATCAACAAAGGTACTAGTGGAAGCTATTCATGTGCAATGGAGGAATGACTTCAATGCAAATTCGTGGCAGCTAAAACAGTGTCTTAGCACTCCCAAGTTTCTTTGATGGAGCACCCTCTTCACAACCAGTTTCAAGGGGGCTTCAGGACTGCACTATGGGAATATCCTTAAGAGTGGAGATAGCCTTGCACACTCTCCCATGTGGGAGTCAAGCAGTTAGGACTCCTGGTTTTCACTCAGGTGTCCTGGGTTTGATTCACGTTTAATTCACAGACTCATTAATCTTTCAGAACTCATACATGTGAATAAAACTTCTCCCAGAACCTAAAAAAGAACTCCAGTTGCTCAAGCACTTAACAACTGGATGATTGAGAACGAAGACAGAGGCATTTTTCAATGTGTCTGTATATTGGACCTGCACAGTTTGTAGATACAGCTTCCTAACATTAACAGTCATTTCTGGCTCCCCCCAAAAAATGACATGGCAGTGATCTGTTAATTCTGAGGACTCCAAAAGTGGGTCTAAGATCTCTGCGAAGAGCATATATATCACATGACCCATCCTCTTCTTCTTCTTCTTCTTCTGCCTGGCAGCTCCATCTTCCTTTTCCCAGCATGTCCACTATCCATCCTCTGCACATGACCAAACCATCTCAGCCTTGCCTTTGTAACTTTGCTAAGAACTTAAATGGACATGTGGAAGCAAAAACATCCAAAGGAAAAAGGTCCGTAATGTGGACAATAATGTGCTACTAATTTCCAAATTGAAAAAATGGAACTTAGTCTAAAAAAAAATAAAACCATGCATTTTTATTTCATGAAACCAGGACATTAGTGATATCTTGGTAACTTATTTGGATGAAATATCTGTTCCAACACAGCAGTAAATTAACTTTAACCTAATAAAAACCACTGCATTTGGCAACAGCTTGGGGTCAAGCTGAGCTTCTCCTGTGAGAACGTGATGTTTCCTCCTTCATTCAGGCTCTCTAACAACAGGACTTTTAGGAGACAGACAAATGAACTCATTTAAAAGTGTCAGGCACACTGAAATGTCAGACAGCTCTTTGGGAGCAGCTCCAGTCACACACACAAAAAGATCCAACAGAGAGACAGATGGAGAGCTGATGAGTTAGGCTCATCTTCTTTCTTTTTATTCCTTCTTTGAAATCCACTGGGAAATTTCCTTCGGGGCAACAAACATTTCAAGGTACATTATAATCCGAGTGCCACTTCGAGCCCTGTCATGTGAGCTGGGTTAAACAGCAGACCGGCCTTCAGCCTGAAGCTGCTTGGCATGAACAAACGCCAGTTTGTTGTTTGTCCATGTGACACAGCTCTTATAGTCAGATAACAAAATGTTCTTCCTCAAACAGGGGTAAAAACATAACTGGTAACTAACTAATGCTTTTTTAAAAGCCACAGTAGTAATAAACAAATTAAATGAAAAAGAGAAAAATATCTTCATGCACTTCTGCTCTCCTTATTCCAAGTCCCTACCACCTGTGCATATACTGTACACATGCTTCAGTGGACCCATCACTTGCAAGCGGGTCAGAAAATATACATTTTTCCCTAGCGACTAAGTTTGCCAACTGGTCTCTAGGCCTTCATCTCAGAGGCTAAGCTACTCACTGAATTTTGCACTAGTTTTCAAGTTATATTGTTAGTTTGCATTACACTGACTAGTTGCTGGACCCCCAATTTCAAAAGTCCTGGGAACAACCCTCCGTATGTCCTCTAACTTGTGGACATGCACACAGATAGCTAGAGACCTGACGCTGAGTCGTCATTCCTGTTATATTTCACTTGGATCCGCCTGGATGCAGGTGTATTTGCTCCAGCGGACTAGTCTGTGTGGACCCTTATGCTCATTGTCTGATGATCCAACTTATATTACAGGGACCCAGGCAGACCCTAAAGGATGTGCAGCTGCAGAAAGTATAAAATCCAACCCTCCCAATCGGTTCCCATGTGGTCTAGCGGCCAGGATTCCTGGATTTCACCCAGGTATCCCGGGTTCAACTCCCGGTATGGGAATAAGCCTCTCCTAGTGTTAGACACGAGCCCGGATATGTAGTTGAGTCTGTCTTTGTCAAGTCAAAAGTTCTAGCATCACTAACCAGTACATGTTTAGCAGAAAAGAACATATGTTTACCGTACACAGCATTTATGTTTAAACATAAAATACACCTTAAAAGGAAAAACAACTGCTGTCTATTTCAGAAACTCAATATGTTAATATGAGTGCCTTTCTTCCAGCGACAAAGTTATAGAAGTGAGACACACTTGCATAATGTATGGCTGATTACATTTACCAACCACAACAACAACAAAGCGCTCGCACACACAGCAGACTCACAGCATGATTTTAAATAGGAAACAGCAGACGTTTGATAGCAAAATGACTCAAATCAGCATTTGTGAGTTTGAGTGTTGTGTAATGCATCCACACAGACTTCCTGAACACGAGTTCCTCCTCAGCTGCCTTTAAGCTTGCTTTTAAGTAATGAGTCAAGCACCCACACGCAAAAGGCCTCCACGTGCCAAGTGTACAGCATAACCAGTTTTGCAACATTTTATCGATTCATCATTGACTTGAGAATTTTATTGTTTCACAAAGTTTCTTAAAGTCAGCCTCCAGTTCTGCAGAAATCAACTGATCTGCCTCGCCTTATCAACGAGCATTTATTTCCTGAAACTACTCGCAGGGGCGCATCAAACCAGCGTCTTCATATCTCCGTCAGTGTTTATCTGACACACATCATCACTAACTTCCTCCTCCTCTGCCTACTTATCCACATGTCTGACTGTCTCTGGTACGGGCTGGCATATTTGACATGAAAAGCTGCATCAAGAACAAAGCAGAGTGAGCTCGAATGGGTCCGCGAATAATTTCTGTATCATCTGGCAGTGAACACACAAAACGAACATGAATTATTTAGCCAGACATTACATAACAAACGAGTAGCTCCGGGTGTGAGAGTGTGTAAATATTTAAATGTGGAGCAACGACTCTTCTATGAGTACAGGCCCAACATGTAGGAGTTATATTATTTCCAATGCTCTGTGGCACAAATCAATAAAGAAGTGCTGAATGAGCACGAAAGTTGGCGATCCAGGATGCATTTATACATCGCAGGTCATCGTCGTTAAGGGAGTTCTAGATGCAAGGTGGAAACAGCTAAACAACAGCTAAAGCATAAACACTTAATCTGCTGTGCTTTGGTCTCTAGTGGAAATTTTTTTGATTGTCACCTTTTATCATCCAGTTTTTTAAGAAACTGTAAGAGTTCTAGAGAGACTTTAATTAGTAACATTAATAGATGCCAATTTCCTTCCTGTCTGCATAGCTCTGTGCTGTTGCACAGAACGTTATTCAGCTCGTTTAACCAAAGTGGAAGTAAAGAGACACATGCCTGTGACACATTCCAGCAAATCACCTTGGGGCAATCTGTGATTGGCTGAAAGTTTGTCTCGAACTGTAAATGGGAGAACCAGCAGACTTCATCACAAAGAGGGCAAAGTGCAAAAAACCAAGGGAAGAGACAGAAGCAGATTTAGTTGGTTCACTACATCACAAAAAGGGTTTTAAGAACAATGGAGGGGCAAAAGGAAGGGGCCAAAGACACCAGCACTAGTCCAAACATGAACGAGAGCATCTGCAATTCCAGTTGTTCTCCCCCCAAAGAGAGGGGGGAGTATGTAACCCATTCCCTTTGTTTGTCTGTCTGTTTGTCTAGTGTCCAAAGTTTTCATGATATCATGTTCAATTCTGTGTGATGGTAGATACCAATAACAGCTCGAGCTGATTTAATTTAGGTGAAAATCTAATCAAGGTTGCACCAAATGTGAAAATCAATAAAAGCTTTATATTATCCACAATTTTCGACGGATCATCTTCAAAATCCACAGCAATATACTAGCAATTGGGGGACATGAATATATAGGATGGCTAAGCACTTGAACTTGACCTTCAAGTCAATCCTCAAAATAATTTGAAGAAACAGAAATATCCAGTAATATATTACATGAAAGAGCATGGCGAGAGCTGTACGGCACACTATTTTCTAATATGTTGCCCTACAACATCACATTGTCGCCCTAGCAGGCTAAAGTCATGATATTGTAATAAAAACATCATAAAACACCAAAGTTTTAGTCTAGCCCTTTGCCTTAGAGGGGAGCTGCGCTCTCTGACTGTTGGTTTCAAATGTTTTTCACACTGCCCCGTGTACAGCTACGACATAAAGACATGGAAAGGCAAATGAAGTCTTTTTCCTTGCAAATTATAAACAAAACACTACTGACGGTTTTTCCCATGTTTTGACTATAAAGGCAAACTCCAGGGATACAAAATGAAACCAACCTAAAAGCCACTACAGCTCCTCTAGTGGCCGCTAGAGGCCACAGCGATTTCACAGCACATTTGCTGCCTGGTATTAAAAAAAACTGTACTGGTCTCCTTGGAAAGTTTCCCCCTTTGTAACAAATGTAGAGCGGTTGTTCTATCTGGTTTATAACTCCAGGTAAGCGTATCCATTATGGGAGTGGCTGCTTTATTTGGCAGGTGAGCTGTCAATCAAAGCAGCTGCAGGAAGCTGCTGTCTGCTAGTCTTTACCTCCATTTCTCAAGTCCCTGAACGAGACTTCTCCACTGTGCTTGAGCTGTTGGTGCCTTTTGAAGAATTTTTAATAAAATATCTGACAAACAGTAAGACCCATGATACACACCACTCAAGAAAGGTGTGTTAACATTTTAGTGAAGAAAGGTCTAGATTTTAATTAGTTTGTTAATTGCACGGATGATCAGGTATGTGTGTGTGTGTGTGTGTGTGTGTGTGTGTGTGTGTGTGTGTGTGTGTGTACTGCACCTAGTTAGTAGTTACAGGAAAACCTAGCAGCTCTATTGTTCCAGTAGCAGAGAGCTGGTTTCAGGAAACAAAACCTAACAAAAGCAAAAACTGTGCAGACACTGTGCTAACAGTAAGAATCAGTAAGACACAGCAAATGATCCTTTGGTTTCATTAACCAGGGGCAGAATGTGTAGACAGTAACAGTAACTGTGGTCATTTTAATATCGTACAACACAGTGAAATGTATAAAACTAGGCCTTTGTCATAGTATGTTTTACACATACGTATAGATGTTTTCACACTGTTAAAAAAGTCAAGTGTCACTTTAACTACTCTAAGTTAACAACAGTAAACCTATTAGTAAACTAATAATGTGGGAGAAGAACAAACATATACATTGCATATAAGAAAACAGCCTGACCAAACTTTTTGGTTAGGCTACCTGCTGCCTACTTATTGTAGGCAGCAGGTAGCAGTTTCCCTTCATGTGACTTTATCACAAAGAGACCAACAGAGGGCATTACTACCACCCTGCCTGGTTTTATTTGTAGGCTTAATTAAGATGAATTAAGTGAAATTTCTGAATTCAAGTAAATGTCAGTTCACTGTTGTAGCTAGCTGTGGCGAAACATGCTTTACATACATGCTTTATGTATGTCAACAGTCACGAGACGAAGAGGACTCAAATGCAGGACACACATGGAAGCAGAGAACAAAAAAAGAAGATCCAGGTCTTTAATCAAATGATAAGTGAGCATGACGAAGAATGCATGTAAGGGGCAGTCAAGAAAGCAAAAGTGAAACACAAGGAACACTGTGAGGATGAGATCACGGAAAGCTCGAGTAAACAAACAGGACCATCTGACAATTGGTCAAGAGTCGGAGAACTCGAAGTATACGTGCTGAACGCAGGTGTGTCACAAACAGAACAAAAACTCGACAAAGATTTCTAAACAAAACAGAAAGTGGTGAAAAAGAAACCCCAGTGGCAGCAGTGAGAAGTGTCCAACAGAGGCAGAAGACAGTAAATTGTCACATTTCAGAATCAGGAGATTCCCCTGATGCACACTGCAGGGCTGCTCCCAAAGGTGTGAGCCAGAAAGTATCTTCTCTACACCTTCTTCTTCATCACACTCTGATCGTTCCACAAACACAGCTCGTTTTCACAACCCCCCCCCCACACACACACACACACATCAGCCCTACAACAACATCCAGTACTTATGTGCTGACTGGTCACTTGGCGACACACTTGACATGAGGAAACAAATGCGGCACACAAAGAAGCCAACAGGACGGACACACAGCTCAAAAAGAAAAGAGCTCCACCTTTAAAGAAATGCACTCTGAAGGATGTGTTCGCCTTCTCCTCATCTTCATTGTCCCCCGTCCTCGCCTGTGCTGGTGATCGCCTCCTTTTCCAACGCATCTATCTATCTATCTATCTATCTATCTATCTATCTATCTATCTATCTATCTATCTATCTATCTATCTATCTATCTGTCTATCTATCTATCTATCTATCTATCTGTCTATCTATCTATCTATCTATCTATCTATCTATCTATGTCCACTTGTCCGTCCTCTCACTTCACTCCTTTTCCCTTCTCTCTCCCTCTTATTTCTCTGTCCTCACCCCTTTGATTACTTACCTCTCTCCCTCGCTGCCTCTCTCCTCGCTCCCTCTCTCTCTTTCACGTGGTCTCTTTCCAGCAATAAAACCAGCAACAGTGACAGTTCACATGATAAACCAATCCCACGGTGTGTTGGTGTGTGTGTCCACGAGCGCATGTTTATCCTTCCACATATCTGCACATGCTCAACGTGTCGTTTCGAGTCACTTTAATATCCGAACGTCAGACTTGTGAGCAGTTTGTGCAGCTGTAGTATATACAAAGTTGTGCTCGTGTGTATAAAGTGTGTGTAGAGGAGTGTGTGTACCCCGCCTCTACTGCACGCCAAGCTGCAGTTGGTTCTGCTGCGTCAGCCTGCCCCCCCATACACAATCACACACAAACACACTCACAGTGAAGCAGAAATAAACACATGCACGCACAAATAAACAAACACAGAAAGCAACAGATGTTACACAAAAACAAATGCACCCACGCGCACAAGCGACACATCCTCATTGAAAAACCATCCACGTATCCAATTACGCTTTCCTGTTTTATCCTGCGGTCGCTCGTTTGTCTTACTTCATGAGTTCTAACAGCAGCTATTATTATAATTAGGTTACCATTTCCATTAGATTGTAGTACCTGATACCAGGTACTTTTTTGGCACCTGGCTCAGTCGGGAATCCAAGAAATCTGAAGCAATCTGAAAATGTGACATCAACAGACTACATGCCGTCAATTGGCCAGATTGTGGATTCACTCGATGAGTCATGAGTGACTCCTTCACAAAAATCTAAACTGTCAATTTTTAAAAGCTGGAAACAGCTGCAGAAAAACCGACTTCATGGTCATTGGTGTTGATTGCCGTTTGTCAGACCTCAGTCTGACAAAAAGCCTGTAAACAAAGGATCTGTAAGACATTTTGTTTTTCTTCTTAAAACAGTTAAGATGCATTCAGGCTGCTGATGGTAGCGCAGGCTGTCTACCATTCAGAAGCTTAGTGGCTCTATCCCCTGGTTCCTCTCGTCCTCATGTTGAAGTATCCTTTGGCGAGCACACCGAGTCACATGCGTGTGAATGCTAGGATACATGCTTAGGCAGGCAGAGAAACATTCAACAAAGTGTTTGTGTGGGACTATAGCTGTGGTCCTTTTTGCAGTAAGAGTTAGATGGTAACACTGTACAATGATTGGGTGGACTTGGCTATTGTTTTTATTGTTTTGGCTCTTGTTTCTATGAGTACTACAGTAACAACACTTTTCTCACTACTTAAACATCCAGGAATGCAAAAAAGGCCAAAACCCCCTCACACACACAGAATCAGACAAGGTTTGTTTAACCAAAAGATGAAAACGCAATGTCCAGATAAACAGAATCCACTTTCTGTAAAAAAGTAAAAAACGACTGTCCACCTCACATTCACTCTATAATAAAACTGCTCTTTTTTCTGACCCTAATCCTTTACAAAGACACGAACAAACCTAAAAAGGTTTGTAAGTTAAACATCAAGTGTGTTATTTGCACATGTTTAATATCAATAACACAGAGGCTGCAGACAAAACCATCGTTAATTTCATGACAGCTGGAGTTTAGAATTAGAGATTGTGATTATTTATCTACAAGTTTACTTGTAAGATTCCTGGTTTTCACCCAAGCAGTCCGCATTCGAGTCCTGGTATGGGAATGTAGCACTACAAGCCAAAACGTTTGTGCTGGACATGCAGAACGTCAATAGGATGGCAATGATTGCTACTGTTACCCAAAGATGAAGTAAGAGAGAAGCGACCATGAAGTATTAAGAGGAAGTAAAGGAAAGGCAGGCGTGTTCTGTGTTTCTGCACTGACTCTCAATGCTGTGTGGTTGAAATAAGGTTAGTTCCTCATTTTGCCCCGTAGACCAGAACAGACCCTCATGAGGCCTCAAAAATAAATCTCAGTGCTGAAAGACACACCCAACTGTTATATAATCTCATGGCCCCATGTCATAGAGAACTTTTATTAACAACTGACAACTGAGATTCTTTGTCTTTATAACTCATCACATCTTGTGCATTTCTAGATAAACTAATTTTCGCCACATGCCAAAAGTTTAATGCAGCTCTAGTTAGAAGATAAGACATAAAGCAACAATCTATTGTAGTCATGTGTTTATAGAGGTTTCAGTAAACAAAAAAGAAGCAGCAACACGTGTGAGAGGTTTGAATTCATGCAAAAATATAAGCACTGGAAGCAGAACTGCACTGCAAAATGCATTTAATTTGAGAAAGTTTGTAATAAATGTGCATTTATCACAATCTCATATTGTTCATGTTGCTGTGTTTGTGTGCAGGTTTCAGCACCGCTATTTTTTCTTCCCTTCATGGAGTTGAAATTAGTGTCTGACTAACTTACAACATTCAAAAGAATAACACATTTTATTACATCTCCATTAAAGGTGAGTGGGTGAAATGCTGAAAACTGAAAAACAGCTTCAACTTTAGAAGATATTTAAATGACGTGTTTGCACTGCAATCGGATCTAGTCTGAACTGTCTACAGCTTTGTGAGGCAAAGTAAATAAGCTATGTGAGAGTGCGACAGGGCAGTGTGCCTGTTTCACACAGGGCACTAATGACTACAGAGGGCGGATAGAGGGCATGGAGCAACACACAGGCGCACATATGCAGCCAGGACAGCTGAAAAACATGAGCTGCACTGGAGACCAAAGACGACTTTCTTTATGCCAAAACTGAGCTCATGAAGCACACATACAAATAAAAGCTCTTAACGTACAAGCACACAAACTTAATAAAGTTTATGTTTGATTAGATTCCTTTAGGTCTCCTTTGGTTTTCTTTTTGAAAAGGGTCCAGAAGTTGCTTCAAGTACATATATTTCTGATTTTTTATTGGATGAGGATGTAGGACTTTTTTTCCACCAACTAATTTCCCTATATCAAGCTGTTTTGTGTTGTGACATGCGCTTAGCCAGAGGTTGGCTGGTTTTCCTAATGTTTCCTTCATGGCAATCCTAAAGGGAAGTGGGAAAAGTTGGTATTCTGCTCCTGCTTGGAGAGTATTGACTGGAGGTTGCAAAAGGATATGCAGTGGTGCACTGCGAACATCCTTGTGATTGCTTTGTTCACTAGCAGATTGTCACATTTACAAAAGCTAACAGGTACCTGCCAACAAAAAGCCCCTTTTATGCCAGCATAGGTAGGGATGGGTACCGGTGTCCGGTGCCATGATGGCACCGGTTCTGACATAAACGGTAGTAACCAGACCGAAAAGCAGCGCACATTTCGGTGCTTTATTTCGGTGCTTTTTTTTTCCTGAGCCAATTCTAGCCAATCATTTTACGTTTCCGAGGATAGTAGGCGGGCCCAGGTACGTACGTTCTTTTAGAGCAGAGCTACAGATTAAAAATGCTCAAGGCGAAGCGGTCAAAAGTCTGGCTGTACTTCACAGCAAAAGATGCAAACTCAGCAGCCTGCAACAAGTGCTTTAAGCTGATACTGTGATACTGTCAAAGGAGGTAACACCTCAAATCTGATGAAACACCTGGCGACGCATAACGTTTTTTTTTTAAAGCCGAGAAACGCGCCGTATTTGATAGCTTGCTGCAAGACCTCACACCGTGCACATCTACTGCGGGTGTGTTGCCTGTTATCGGACCGGAGTTAGCAACATCCCCCAAAAACCCGAAGAGGAGAGTCCTGGCCCCTAGCCCTGTCAGCGTAGCAGAAATGATGACGGATGATGATGGCAGCAGCAGCCGTTCTCCTCTGCGTGAGTAGCTTCATGTTGTTCGTGTGTAATTAACGTTGAGTACGCTAACCACATTATTACATTAATGCATGTAAGGTGAACTAGCAAACACTGTCGTAGTTACATGCGGCTGTCTTCTTGTTTGATGGCAGATACTCCCTTCACCCTGGCCAAAAAAGCTAAAATGACCAAAGAAAAAGTGGAAAACAGCTAAACATGAGGTTTTTGGACAAAGTTTGTGTTTTTCCATTGTTTAAGCACTGCTTCCAGCCAAGAGTGAGACCATATATGCCCTATAGCTGCAGAAAAGGCTAACATTGTTATCTTTTTTTACAAAAAGCAGCTAAACATGAGAGGTTTTGGACCAATTTTGTGTTCTCCATTCTTTAAGCACCGGTTTGAGCACCGTTTAAGCACCGGCACCGTTTCAAAAGTACCGGTTTGGCACCGGTATCGGATAAAACCTAAACGATACCCATCCCTAAGCATAGGAATAACACAAGGTATGCCTCGGCTTAGGGAAACATTAAAGACATGTTCCCATACCGGGACTTGAACCCGGGCCGCCTGGGTGAAAACCAGGAATCCTAACCACTAGACCATATGGGAACGTGATGCTTGCGCTCCACTGTCATGAAATCAAGGACGCTCTTGTCACTCTGCAGCCGTGGTGAGTGCAACACAGAACCACCTTAACCACTCTCCCACTGGCTGCAGGTTCTGGTTAAAAGCAGTAACTAGTCAGGGATGACACCATGATCGGAAACCAACAAATTAACTTGAAAACTGGTGGAAATTCTGCAAGTTGTTAAGACTTCAAAGCCTTCCATCAGAAGATTTACTCTTGAGGAGATTCCTGTGAGTTGGACTTCGCATACATGTGAAATTGCCTTCCCACACCCTGTAGAGCTTCCTATTTATTGCCAAGACGTGAAACGCAACACTAATGAAAGCTTGCAGCTAGATTTACGTGGCAGCAGTGGGATTCAAACCCACGCCCCCAAAGAGACTGGAGCCTTAATCCAGCACCGTAGACCAGTCAGTCATGCTACCACTACAGCTAGCAACCGCCTAGCCAATTATGAGACAGTAAAACTTGAAAAGGTGCAGCACAAACGAGAAGCCCAGAACATTCAGCAATGCTCTTAATGTTGTAGGAAAAAAAATGTATCATACTTGACTGAGTGTTTTTGGACAGGATGGCATCTGCCTGCCCGGGGTAAGATCCTATTGCAGCAATGAGATTTCAACCCACACGTGCGAAGAGGCCAGAGCCTTAACCCAGGTCCTTAGACCTCACAACCACACTACCGTTACAGCAGGGAAACAGCAAAGCTTGCAAAGGTGTAACACAAACTGGAAAGGTTTCTCCAACTTCATAAACAGAATATTTGCATAATACCCAAAACTGATTAACAGTGGTGATAAGTTTGTTTGCACTGATTAACAATGGGCTGTTGGCTCAGTTTCATCATCATTCATATGCAAATTGCCACAACCATTGATCAATGGACAGGATTACCATTCCCAGAAAGTCAAGGAATGGCTGCAATCACAGCACTGGAAGATGGTGAAACATGTACCCTTAGTCCTGCTCCCTCAGTTCAAAGATGGCCATTTGCTTTTCACATAGATGGCCTCCTTGACTCCCCGCTCACACTAGCCTTCCTCCCAGCCCAGAATGTGTACATCCTCATCAGTAGAAGAGTGGCCACTGGACTGTAGGTCTAAACAGACTGCAGAGTCCTGGCCTGACCAGTTAGCTGTTTTGTGTTGTGACATGCGCTTAGCCAGAGGTTGGCTGGTTTTCCTAATGTTTCCTTCATGGCAATCCTAAGGGGAAGAGGGAGAAGTCGGTATTCTGCTCCTGCTTGGAGAGTATTGACTGGAGGTTGCAAAAGGATATGCAGTGGTGCACTACGAACATCCTTGTGATTGCTTTGTTCACTAGCAGATTGTCACATTTACAAAAGCTAACAGGTACCTGCCAACAAAAAGCCCCTTTTATGCCAGCATAGGAATAACACAAGGTATGCCTCGGCTTAGGGAAACATTAAAGACATGTTCCCATACCGGGACTTGAACCCGGGCCGCCTGGGTGAAAACCAGGAATCCTAACCGCTAGACCACAGGTGTCGAAGTCCAGGCCTCGAGGGCCGGTGTCCTGCAGGTTTTGGATGTGACCTTGATCCAACACAGCTGATTCAAATGGCTAAATTACCTCCTCAACATGTCTTGTAGTTCTCCAGAGGCCTGGTAATGAACTACTCATTTGATTCAGGTGTGTTCACCCAGGGTGTTATCTAAAACCTGCAGGACACCGGCCCTCGAGGCCTGGACTTCGACACCCCTGCGCTAGACCATATGGGAACGTGATGCTTGCGCTCCACTGTCATGAAATCAAGGACGCTCTTGTCACTCTGCAGCCGTGGTGAGTGCAACACAGCACCACCTTAACCACTCTCCCACTGGCTGCAGGTTCTGGTTAAAAGCAGTAACTAGTCAGGGATGACACCATGATCGGAAACCAACAAATTAACTTGAAAACTGGTGGAAATTCTGCAAGCTGTTAAGTCTTCAAAGCCCTCCATCGGAAGATTTACTCTTGAGGAGATTCCTGTGAGCTGGACTTGGCATACATGTGAAATTGCCTCCCCATGCCATGTAGGTCTTTCCATTTATTGTCAAGATGTGAAACGCAACACCAATGAAACCTTGCAGCTAGATTTACGTGGCAGCAGTGGGACTCGAAGCCACGCCCCCAAAGAGACTAGAGCCTTAATCCAGCACCTTAGTCCACTCGGTCATGCTACCACTACAACTAGCAACCTCCTAGCCAATTACGAGACAGTAAAACTTGAAAAGGTGCAGCACAAACTAGAAGCCCAGAACATTTAACAATGCTCTTAATGTTGTAGGATAAAAATTGTCTCATACTTGGCTCAGTGTTTTTGGACAGGATGGCATCTGCCTGCCCATCCATTTTTCCAAAAAACAACACAGGCTACCTTCTGTGGTCAATGTAAATGTCACAGTAACCTTTTTCGGTCTACAGCTAACCAATATTTGGTGTCTTTACAGCGCGTGAAAATTAAACAGTACAAAAGCAAAAGTAAAAATAGAAGGTTTCATCTAAGACAGGTCTCAAACTTCCAGTTAATATTCATGTCAGATTGACCAGTACTGAATGAGGTAATTACTGCCTGCATGTAGGCGAAGAAGAACATCTGCTGGTAATATAGACTGATGACCCCTATGTGACGGACTGCTTGAAAAACAGCTGTAATACCACCCATAATGCAACATCAGACTGAAAACAAAGCAAAAGCAGGCTGGGTATGACTCATAAATGACACCAAACACAAATGTGGAGACAATAAAAAATGAGGTGCTAACAGAGGAAATAGCAGGTCTGTGTGATGTTTACAAACACACACACACAGACACTGTTTATTCAGACTATGTCCAAACTGCAGAGCATCATGGTTGCCAGGCAGTGGGCTGGTAGCAGGAGGCATGGGCACACACACACACACACACACACACACACACTCACTCGTTAGGGTGTCCGGGTCCATGTGTTCAGAGTCGGAACTGTGTGTTCTGCTGCTTTATCCCGTCTAAAGCTCAGCATCCTCTCCACAACGCCCTGCCAATAAAAACGCCCCTGACAGCGCTGAAAGCAGCCAGGCTTCATCTCCTCTCTCCTCCTCGACTCTTTAATCAGACAACCAAAAACTAAACTACCAAAGTTTTTAACTAAGTTTAAGGACCTTTATTTATGAAAGCTTCAGACTCTGCCAGAGGATGTCGCTGCAAAGGGGAAAAGAACTGACTTCTGCTTTTAAATAAATAAAGCTCCCTGTCACTCATTGGTCGAGCAAATTCACCATGAGATATAGCATATCAAATAGTCCTCCACGACCAAGAATTGTTAAAAGCAATCACCATTTGTTGTGCCTACCGGGATTTTCTTTTTTTCAATTCAATTCAATTTTACTTATATAGCAAAAAAAGGACCCTATAATATAATACAAAGAAAACAGAGAATGACATGTCAAGTTTTTTTTGCAAGTGACTCTTCAAAGATTGTACTTTTTTAATTCGTCTGTAAGAACTGAGGCCTAAAGGCTGCCTATGAGCTAAAAACAACATTGACAAAATAACAAATGACAAATTGCAAAGTAAAATTCTCCACCCGGATGTTTACGTGCATGTCAGTTCTCAACTGTTCAAACAAATCTGTTCATGGAGTTAGATTGCAACATTTAAATGTAATATCATTAGGCTACTTAGAAGAATTTTATTGTTTTACCGTCTCATCTACATTACAGAAAATTGCCTTTTTCAGGTTTACCGTCACTGTGTAGTAAAACTACCTATTGTTATATAGTTTGCAAAGTTTTGACAAAACCAGCTTGACCACCAGACAGTAGACACGACTATAAAAACCATCCGTCTTACCACCTCACCTGAATCTGTCATGTCAACAGTCATGACTGTGTCCTCTTTCCTGAGAAACTAACTAATAATATGATGGAGACAAGCACGCTGAAGAGTCAACTGGAAACCAAACAGTGTTTCTCATGGCTCAGGTACAGTAAAATTTGGATGGCAGCTTTCTTTCAACAAGGGAAAATTGCTGGTTGCCCAGTGGCTACATTGGATTTTTTTTTTTAACTGTTGGAGACATATTGCTAATAGTTATGGCTACACATTGCTCATCCAGATGCTGAGGATACAACACCCTGGTGAGAGGCCACCTGTCTCAAAGTAACTTGAGACAGGTGACTTGGACTGACTGTAATCACTCTCAGACACAATGGCAAAGTTTTACAAATAATTGCTGTTTAAGTTAGAAGACATTCAACTGGTTGGATTCTGGTGGTCATATTCTTATGTATATACAAGGTTGCCAAACACCTACATCATTTTGCAGTTAAATTGCTGTCATGCAGCAACCGTGTCACCATTTGTGGAGGATTTTCTGTTTCAAATCTGAGGTTCTGGCTAGACTTTGTCATTGTGATTTTTTGTGTAAGTAATGGCAACAGATCTCCAAAAGACAGCTTCAGATTTTGGACTTGTTCCTCTGATTATCACAAACAGACTGGCCCACAGTGCCAGGGTTTCCAACCACTGGTTTCCCTCTGTTAAACTTTGTGTTAAGGTGATGAAGGCAAGTTATAAGCTAACGGGGCTCTATTCAAAGCAGAAGAACCAAAGAAGAAGAATCACAACAACAAAGGCAAAAAAAGTGCAAGCGTCATGCTAGAAACACATATCTTCACCTGATAATACAATCCAAAAATCAAGCTGATATCTTTTGGTGTGCCATGATGTGTTTTAAATCGCGGGGTCTAAAGAAAGTCCTTCAGTCATCCTGAAGTTCTCCCTTCATGAAGGTTATAATGTTTACTTTTTGGTCTCTTATGGGACTTTGCAAACCCTGATGTTGTTGAATCATACTACCTCGTCTGTTTCTGTCTGTCCATTATATTTATATCCAATGAAGAGAGGCCAAATATAGGAACTATTTTTCTCATAAAAAAATCAATTTGACTTCTCTTCCTTTCCTGTATATGGTTCGGATATCTCCCTCCTCAACATTGAAGTGATTTCTTCTGATTTATTTCTCTCTCCCTCTTTCTCTCTCCCATTCTCAAACACACACACACACACACACACACACACACTCTGTTCGTCATCTGGAAGTGATTGTATCCACCATTACAGCATGCCTTGGCTGACTTTACACGTGTTGGTGTTGACAGCCAGCCCTTTGTCCATGATAGAGAGACAAGCTCTGCAGAGACACGCACTGATAAAAAAATACACCTCGTACTGCAAACACATGAAGCCTCTGTCAGCTATCCTATACGCAGGACTGCATTAGAAAAAATACTCCGAGCATGCAGAAACACTGATGGGTTTTGGGGGGTTTTTTTATAGACGTGCCTGTGCATGTTTCAGTGAATTCAATGATTTAATGCATGGAGTCGTGTCTGAATCGCTTCCACGACAAACCAGAGGATTATTGTAAGTATTATAAAAGCTCAGCTATCTAAACCAATTCCTTCCATGTTATCAGATAATTTGTCCTTTAAAGTAAAGCGTCTACTTAACCTCCTAAGACCCGAACTCTTCCACAGCATGCATTTTTAATTTCTCTTTGATATTTGGGCATATTGGGGCCAGATGAATGTAAAAACAAAGAATTACCAGATTTTTTTTTTTTACCTTATTTTTGTTTGTATGGAAAATAAGAGCCACATATGAGCATATTCGTTTAAAATTTTGATAGAACAGTAGCAGTATAATGTCCTCGTAAGTGGATATCAGGACCATGTAGAGCAAAATTGAGTATTTTGGTCTAAATAACCCAAAATGTGATGTCCACATATGTGGACGCCAGGTCCTAGGAGGTTAAGGGAGAACCTTCAAAGAAATATATAAAATGACAGAAGGCCTCACAGTTCTCCTTAATTTAGAGACATCTCTGGTGAGTTTCACATGACTGTCTACCAGTCCGGCCCATGGTTTTATTGTTTTGCTTGCCCTAACTAGTTTAACAAAGCTACTCCTAAGACTACTGCACAAAATGCTAAATGGGTATACAGTTACTAAATCGTAGATGTTATAAAAGACACATTTTGAAGAATTCTAGACACAAATCTGTGAGAATCTCGACATGACAAACATGATGCTTATATATTCATTTCACTGGGCCCCCTTATTGCTTCAATAGGAATTCAGATGGTAACTCACACCCAGAACCTGAAATGCACTTGACTTATTAATCGTCATTAAGTGCAACCAACTCTGTAAAAGCAGAAGCATTGGCTTTTTTAGGCCTGGAGCATTCAGGTGTCTGTTAACACAATGCCACAATCTTCCCAGAAGTGGACATCAGAGCAAAACATCTCCCCAAAATCAGGCCTGCAAGAGAAACTGTAAAAAATCCAAGAGCTACATCTCAGACTCTACAGGTTTCAGTTAGCATCTTAAATGTTAAAGTTCATGACCGCACAATTAAAAAAACACTGAACAAGTAAGGTGTGTTTGGAAGGGTGGCCAGAAGAAAGTCTGTTCTCTCTAAAAAATAACATCTCAGCACAGCTTAAGTTTACAAAGCTGCATTCGAACTTCTGGAATAATGTGCTTTGAAGAGAGGAGACCAAAGCGGACCAAAGTCAGCAAAGACAGCTAAATGGGCCATGCAACAGAACAATGACCCCAAGCAGAGCAGCAAATCTACAAAAGAATGGCTGCAAAATCGAAGTCTCAATGTGCTGCAGTGGCCCAGTCAAAGTCCAGAATGTCTGCAAACCTCAAAGAACTGCAGCAACGTATAAAAAAGAAGAGTTGGCCAAAATTCCTCTGCAACGATGTGAGAGACTGATAAAGTCAACGGGAAACCATTACTTCAAGCTATTGCTGATAAAGATGCCTCTACGAGCTAATGACTCACGGACTGCACTTAGTCTTACACGATTATATCTACTCTACCCGAAAGAAGCAAATTTTTTATAAGATTGAAACTCTGTAAAATATCCATCCAGTCAAGTTGTTGCAGTAATGTATCCACAGTGGCATAAATATGTGCCCCGAGATGACAAGTGAGTGCCAAGTTGTGCCTTGAAGGACTTTAAGCAACCCAAGCAGAACTTTGGGTTTCTACTTCTGGTAGAGAGGTCTAAAAGAAAAACATTTAGGTATTGATCATTTAGCCCAGTAATTATTAGTTAGTAAATGAAGAAATGCCTACTAGGATTGGTTAATTAGATACATACATTAGCTGTTTTCATCATTGGTGAGGGCAGTTTTCTTGATGACTATTCTTTTTATTTGGTAACTTATGTGCAAAATTGCTTAAGTGCAATTTAGCAGATACTGGCAATTGGATTGGAGTTTCACTGACTGCATTCAGTGAAAAGGAGTGTGTAGGAAAAACCCAACCTGACCTGGCAAACCTCTGTAACTACCTTGGTAATCATCAGCTGCTGGAGTCACACTGGTCAGCTGAAACTTTTTAACATAAAACCAACCCTCATGCCTCATTCTAGATGCATCATCATGCAATGTTACAGAGACATCCCCTCGCCTGGATTTACATTTTACTAGCAGTGCATCATCCGTGGTGTATGTATTTTAGCTTTCTGTGCTTACCTACTGCTGCCATCATGCAGCCTGCATCTGCTCTTTGAACAATATGCCTCCACTGAGGCACACTCTGTAAACACACACTGCCTGATAGGAATCTGCCCTATAGGAGACAGAGTAAACACCGTCCCAAGGCCTCGTCCTCAGGTCATACAGAGGAAACAGAGGAGAGAGGAGAAGAGACAGATTGGAGAGAAGAAATGTGGAAAATCTCGCTGGACTCAGAGTGCTGTTCTGCACATGTACAGTATTTCATCACAGGGTCTCTTCCTGTATTATATCACTGCTGTTACCCAATCTCCTGCACTCCAGTGGCGTTTGTTATTTCTTACAGTGTGGGGAAATTTGGGGATCACTGGGACAATTCCTCTCTGGTTCTCTTTTTCTGCAGGGAAATTTACACTTTTACAGTTTTATCACAGGAGAATAAACTCCAAACCCAATCATGAGAGTTAGGAAAAGCTCTGATTAATAAAATACTATCTTAGGGAAAGTGTACTTTGACTATTGGGTCAGAAGACACATTAAATTCAAATTCAAATTTCAATTACATTCATTACAAGTCCTAACTGTTGACTGGTAAGATGACAGCAGCAGTATATGACTCCCACTCCATTTACCAAACAGAGATGGAAAGCAGTAAAACTCTTGTGTGAGAACTTTATCTAAGCTGATATCCACGTGGATAAAGTTGTTAGTGAAACTTGTCTGATGGTGTCACTAACAACTATTGAGAGATTTGAATATATGTGCAGTTCTTAATCCAAATGTATTATTTATCTTTTGTGATGACAAATCTATTCCCCAGGATGCTGAACTACTCATAAGAGATCCTTTATGTATATTTTTATTTCGCATATATTATGTCATTGTTTTACAGCTATAACATATGTGCTGATATGATGCAGAATTCAGAAAGCAGAACTGCAGAATCTGTGTCCATCTTTTAGATACAGTGTATGCTTTTGGCACAAATAAAGCTCTTAAAACATTCTCAAGGCAATAAAGAAATGATACATAAAATGAAATAACTTTGGTTTGCATTTTTAAAAAGTGCTAAAAACTTGTTTTTTCAGCCACTTAAAATAATGAACCCAGTTTTAAAACCAATAATTTGTTAAACAGGCAGCCACTGAGTAACATTTAGATTCACTGGAAGTTGTGTGTTAGTTTCTTTTTGCTCTACACAAGGAAAGATATGCTGTAACTCTGTAGCTGCCAGCCAGTCTCTAACTGTGCCATTAAATGCTGAGCAGATACCGCAAAGTGGGTTTTTAGGGCTTTAATTTTCAAAAAGAAAGCTACCTGATAGAGCTAAAAACAGTGCTAGTTCAAGTTTAACATTGTCAGTTAGTTAATGCTTTGCTGCTATAAAAATACAGATTGTAACCACTTGAAGTCACAAGTTCTCAAAATTTTTCTGGCACAACCCACCTAAAGGGCCAAAAAAGAAAACAGCCACACCTCACATTTTCTTTTATCAGTTATTAACAATAAAGGAGCCGAAATGAATTTTACTTATTTTCCTTTAAAAGTCCTTCATACACATTAGTTTCACTTCGTATTTTTCACCTGGTTGTCCACTCCACACCTGCAGTTGCTCCATGTCCCACCAGTGGGGATGACCCCACAGTTTAAGTAAAAGAGAACTTTCCTTGAGCATTCTCCACTACAACGTGCTTTAAGTTCTGGCAAATACAAAGCTGAAAACACATGCAAAACATTTACACACTAATATCAGGGCCAATTTAAATGAGCTGCAGGGTGTTTACAACAAAATCAGACTCAAACATTATTCTGTTTTCTGAGTAAGTGACACATATTTGTTTTTACAAAATTACATGTTTGACTGCAGGGCATAGTTTCAAAGACTTTTCTCACAAAAACAGAGACAAATGAAAAATCAAATGAAGAAAAATGACAGAAATGTCTGTCATTTTTCCTCCTCTTGATCCTCCCATCCTTCCTGGATTTCCCTCCTCCTTTCTTTCTTTTCCTCTCTCTTCACTTTGTGTCTTTTCCTCGACCCATTTATTCTTTTTTTCTACTTTGCCTCTGATTTTTATCCATTTCTCTCATGCCTGTTCAAGCTGTTCACCTCTGTGTGTGTCTGTGTGTCTACACATTGACAAATTGCTGCTCATATTAGAGAAAGACACACTACATGTAGTTCACAGCATGAGGCATCAGCACAAAAGACTACAGCACACACACATGCACACAGGATACACTGGCTGTTTCAAGCCTATACGAGCTCTAGCAGAGGGGGCAAAATGTAAACATTTTATCCCTTTTGGCAATGCATTTGTTTGTTTTATTGGTAGCAGATTAAGTCCCTTTATTTAACAATAAATGCGTGTGTTTGTTTTGCTGTTGTTGTGGGGACATTATAAGGAAATGTTGATGTAAATCATTAAAGTTTACACTGGGGAAGGTTTAAAGTTTGGGTGCATAATTATAAGACAGTGCAATGTCCTCTGAAGTGTCTGATGTGATGGAAACGTGTGTGTGTGTGTGTGTGTGTGTGCGTGTGCGTGTGTGTGTGTGTGTGTGTGAAAGGGAAAGGGCCAGGCTCTCAGCCAAGACAGGAAGTTGTTAGTAGGCTTTCTTCTCTGACTCCGTACCTGAAACCACAGCTCGCTTTCGTAAACTGAGGTCACAACAGCACTTTCACTCTCTCTCTCCCACACACACACACACACTCACTCTTTCTGTGGGGAATTAACCAATGGCTCTCACTCACACATTAAAACTGAGCAGTCACACAAAGCCTTGCAAGAAAACACCCATACTCATGCTTTCAGAGTGAGTCAATAACACAAAAATCATCTACTAGGATGACAGTAGTGTAACTGAGGCTGTCTGCTGAAACACATAGAAACCTTTGCATCTAACTTCTCAACATTTGAAATGTTTCACATTATTGGGATAAAAATTTTACCCAGAAAGGTAACTTTATGAAAGTATTTATGAAAATATGTGAGGACCTAGAAGGCTTCCCTGCAGAACACCATGTTCAACAACACTAGCTGAAAGATTCTTTCTTCAAGTATGAAACCGGTCAAACACAAAACAGAAATAGTCTGTTGATTAAAATGTTGTAATCACAAAACACTCAAGTCTTGTTTAAATCTGCTATGAATTTTAGGAAAACTCATTCATACATATATTCTTACTTTTTTTTGCAGAACACCTTAAGTATTCTTATTTAACTTTTATTTCACCAGCTGGGCCCACGTCCTCATCTTAGGTTTGACAGCATTTTAGTAGGTAAAGGTGAATGCTTTGACATGAATTGAGCTGCGGTTTGGGGAAGGCCTCGAAGGGGACTGGCGATGGCTCCCGGGCCTGGCAGATCCCCGTGTACTAAATAGAAGTGAAGAAGTTGAAGAATGGAGAACAAGGAGGGAGGGATGGTGGGGGACGTAAACGAGAATGAACAGCTTGCAGAACTGGGGGAACCTATATAGATGGCAGCCGGAAGGAGCGTGTTTGGAGGCGTGGTCCTGCTCCTGAAATTCCGATACATAATCTCCAAAACATTTATAGGCTGTTGATGGAAGAAAACTCAACACTGCAGTACCAAATAGTGACAAAATTGAGGAAATGTGATGATACTTTAGGTATTTCTTTGGTCCGAGAGGTTGTAGGTGTTAGATATACTGGTAACAATAATCTGTGGCTGTAACAGATACATGGCAGCTTGTGAAATAAAAAGATATATACCAACAGTTGTGCATGAAACACAAACAGCACTAAAAATGCACTTAGCCCTCGTGTCATTGGACATGGGTTTGTTAGGTTCCTGAGCAGGTCTGGAAAGAGACCAAACTGTCTTCATATAAAGAAATTGGTTAGAATGTTCAGGAGCAACCCAAGAAGCACCATGGCTAAAGCCACACCTGCATCACTGGCCACGGTGAAGGAAGTTTGTCCATCACCACGAAAGAAGCCGGAAAATCGATTCTAGAAAGACCAAAGAATTTACCCTAAGACAGTTTATGTCTGTGTTTGGTTAATGTCTACATGTTTCTTCTACCTTAATTTAACGAGGAACTGAAAATCCTGAGATTAAGAATTACCCTTTTGCTTGGGTGTCCTGGGAAGAACAGGCAATTTCCAAGCTGAAGGGCCTTACCCAGTTTTGAACCCAGGACCCGTCTGCACTAAGGCAGCGATGTCAAACACTGATCCACCATGCTGTTTATACATGAAAAACATCTCATTAAAAGTATACACACGTTGAAATTTTGAAGTTATTGTTTGTGAATTCCAAAAAATGAAACTATTAAATGATGCCCTCCTAGAAAAACATCATCAGCATTGGTTTAAAGTTTGTTTATGTTTGCAGCTCTGAAACTGCTAGTTTTCTGTCACATTATATAATACAGCATTTTGATGAATAATTCCACCTAGTTTATGAGAATGTGCAAATGAGATTTGCCTCTGGAAATTTGGCAGATCCAAATATTGATTTCAACTAAAAACAAAAGTAAGATTTTTTTTTTAAATAAAAAGTTGGAGTGGTGGCGGGAAGTTTTTCAGTCCTGCTACCGCTGCCCTCTGAATCACCAACAGTAGGAAGAGAGATGGTGGGGGAGGATGAGGAGAAGTGAATGTTTTGACTCAAGGAAAGAGTTCACGGACTGTAGATATGATTAAAAAAACTGTGGGATTACAAAACACCTCCATATCCAAAGCCGAGAAGTCTAAAATCAAATGGTGGCCATAGCTAAAAAGAGGTTTTAGCTATGGTCTCCTGTCACAGAGGAGTGTTGGGAGATGGAAAAAGAAGAGGAAAATGTGAGAAAGGAGGGGAAGGGGACTTACAGAAAGGGGATGAGATGCAGGGATACTAAGACATGAGGGTGACATCCACCCATGGGAACGAGATAGAAGGGGCGAGGGAAAGTCTTTTAAATCATTTCCTTCCCATCAGCTTTTTGATTAAAATGATTTAGGTTCAAATAGAGGAGCAAAACAATGTCTGTGTTCTCTACATGCTGAATGATATGAACAAAATTAAAATGTCCCCTTTTGTTCAGATAAGCCATCGTTTACTTGATGTTGGTGTTTTCCCTGTATTATTGTTGCTACCTTAAATATAAAGCTCTTTGAGGCATAGTTTCTGGTCTAATGCTGCTTTCTTTAAAGCATTTTCTAATAAATTTCTACACCTTTATGTTCTTTATATAATATAAACCTGAAAAAGTGGATAAATCTTTCAGATATTGAAAGAAAAAAAAAGCACCACAGTGATCTCCTGAGGCCACACCCCTATTCAGTGATGTCACAGCAGGTGCTTTGCCTTCAGCACCTCAGGGATAACACCTGCTGTGAGCTCAGGAACTAGGAATTGTCCACAAGCGGATTAAAATTTGTTTTTCATGCAAACATCTAACACGACTGGGACTGTGAGGCCGAGCAGGGAACATTTTGTTACAAGAAACTCAAAAAAAAATAAATCAGTGCAAGGTCAAAGAAGGAATGTGGTTTCCCACATAGTATAAAGCTGGAAACACGCACAAAAAGAAAACACCAAACTTTGGTTCCCATTCACATACTTGGGATACTCCTGCCCCACTTTGGGTCAACAGCAGCCAACAAAAAATGGCAGGAAATGAGCCCAGTATGAAAAAAGCTGAAGAGGAGGTGTTTCAAAGGGCAAACTCCTCAAGTTCAGGCCCTTCTGAGTGACAACTTCCAGTGGAAAGTGGACACACACACATGCACACACACATTCCTCCCGCTATCACGCTTTCCAAAGCGACGACTGACATCTTCTTCCTCTCTGTATCAGTGCGACTCCTCCCCTCCTCTCCGGGCGCAGGAAGCCAGCTCCGATTCCCTCCAGTGCTTCACCATGCAGAGATCTTGGAAGCGGCTCAGGAGATCCGACTCCTGAACAAAGTCTACACTGGGTGGAAAAAATCCCCTCATCCAGGCTGGGAACATGTGTTTTACTGTGTGTGCAACTCCACTTTCTTTGGCAGGTGGAGAGGGGGGATTGTCAGTGGTTGTTATTGGAGAAAAAGCACAGATCCAAGTTTTTTTTTTCTTCAAATGAATGAGGGAAAATAATGTGAGTGTTTCTCATCCTTACAAATTGGAAAACCCTCAACTATCTTAACCTAACCAAACACTAACCACAGGTGGCGCTCGCATGGATCCATCTTAACTTTTCCAGTCATGGTGTAGCAGCCATAACCATGCATGGGGGAGCTGTTGAGCCTGATTTCAACATGTTTGAGCAGTGTGCTCAAACATGGGGCTGTAGTAGGAGATAAGTCGTCCATAAAGACATCCAATGGTGGGCTCTGTTTTAAGCCTTTCCAAAACCAAACACATGAGAGCAAGTGTAAGAAATGGATTATACTCATAAGCTGCAAAGTACCTAGCTTACTTCCTACAGTCGAAGCTCCAAAGCCCGGGGCGTTTTATTAGAGCCTCCGGCAGTTTTTAAAAGTCCCACTCAGCATTGTGTGGTATTGATCCCAAGTTTACTCGATCATTGTGATCTAAAACTGACTGTAGCTTCAGAGTTAGAGTAAACAAACACACCACTTAGTCCTTCAAAAGTGAAAACACACAAAGAAATAAATATTAAAAAACTGCATTCACAAATTAAATGATGCCAGATTTAATATTGCTATTAAACAATTAACCTCATCCCCAGGACCTGAGTTGGTGGTGTGGCCCATTTATTGAAAATTCTTTGGCGTTGTGCTGTTACTCAGTGGGCTATGGCATAAGTGCGAGTGATCAGTAAATGTTATTTGTGAACAAGCAGTGTTACTGTTGTTATAGGGCTGTTTTAACCCAACCCATGATCTTCCCCTTTCCTTAACCAAGTCATTTTTACCAACTAAACATAACCAGTGATAGGAAGTGAAAGTAAAAAGTCAGGTTGGGAGAGTGGGGGTGCAAATCATGAAGGTCCCAATGAACATGTACAAAGTCTCCTGGCTGGTAACCACTGACAGAGCAGAGATGCACCGACTGCAGTGTTCTTGGTTGATTCTGACTTTTTGACCTGCCATTTTTTTTCCCTAAGACCTGTAACTCCCACATATACAAACAAAAATAAACTTTTCATAATTTCAAAGCAGATATTAAACTTTGTCTCCCCCACCCCCCACCCCCAAACGATGAGTTGCAAGATTGAGTTGCTGTAAACCTACCATTACCTGACATATTTAAGCTTACAAAGCAAAAGCAGGTGCAGCTGAGTCACATAACAAAACAAATATCAGGTACCTACATATAATTGTCCTCCTAACTGCTTTGACCTTTTGCTTATACTGAGGCTCCTTCTTTTAGCTTTAGCTTGAGCCACTTAGCCTTTGTTAGCTTCTTAAAAATGTCCATGTTCAGCCGAGTGAGGGTGATTTAGCTGGCATAGATTCGGTTTGTTGTTACGAACACTGGTGAAATTTGTGACTTCCTCATTCACAGTATGAATGTAACTACTACGTGTCCGGTTGATAATCGAACTTACGTGAGACTGACTGAAAATCAGCCGAGTCTATATCTAATCTTATAACATGACTTTACACTGTAGCTAATGTTGGCACAGCTACTCTGGAAATTTTCCAGTGTTTACTGTAACAGCTTTACTGTATTTATACTTAAAGTAGGGGAGTGTAACAGATGAGTTTAATCTTTATCTTTTAACTTCGGTCGAAGCATGTGTAATTAGGCCACTGCTGATGTCACTCAGCTCTGTGCCTGCATTAACCATGCCACTGATGTCATGAGATACTATTTTAGCATTAGCCACGAGCCTCTAACAGAAAGCTAAATGGAACATTTGCCAGAAAATTCAAAAGAAAATATCAAAAATGACATAAAACGTCTGTTTCCCCCTGTCTAGGTTTTTAAAGCAACATAGTCACAAAGAATAAAATCATCATCAACCAAGCAGTTACTACTGATGCGAGTCTAATGTTAGCAAGAGGCTAAAGTAGCTAAAAAAACAGACAACTCAAAGGAAAATGAAACAGATGGAAAACAATTGTGTTTCTATTTCTTTAAATATTCAAATAAAGTAGCCAGAATCTAGCTTCTATACAGCAGAGCCGCCAAAATTACAAACCCACTACAACTACTGAGGGGTGGGGGCTTTGATCCTTTACGAAGTTATGAGTCTTATTAATAAAAGTAAAAGCGGTTTCTTTGTGTTCATTGCAGAGAGTTTTTTTTTTGTTTTGTTTTTTTAAAAGGATGTAGCCATTATTCATGAAGCCAAGAGCTGAGCGCTTTATCCATCGCTCAGGCTCTGAGCCTGGTTCTGCAGGAGGTTTCTACCCGTTAAAAGGGAGTTTTTCCTCCCCGCTGTCACCAAGTGCTTGCTCATAGTGAGTTGTCTGATTGTTGGAGTTACTCTTTAGCAATGTAGGGTTCTTATCTTACAATACAAAGTGCTTTGAGGAGACTTAGTCCTCATTTTTCTGTTGGTGAAATGCAAATCAGTGTTTTCCATCCCTGCTGAGACAGTAGGAGGTAAGAGAGAGGGAGAAAGAGGCGGTGAAGTGAGGATGAGGATGGAAGATGAAGGCCCAGGCGGGCTTGTATTGATTATTAAGCCGTGCGCTTCGGCCCACGTGTTAGCGATACAGTATGAGCCCACACAGGATTTTAGAAAGGAGAGCGAAAAGTGAGGAGCATCAAACACCGATGAGCTCATGTATTAAAACACACGCACACACACCGGCCAACACATGCGTGAGTTTTCTGTAAAGTAAACCAGAGGACGAACTGCATTTTGTTTTATCTCCCATCCTCTCCTCCTTCCAGCTCTACATCTGGTCTGTTTTAAGAGGGACTTTCTCTTTCTGTCTTATCATGCTGTACGTGCTCGCTCGCACACACACACACACACACACACACACACACACACACGGCCTGCTGACAGCCTCGTAAACTCATGTTCACAGTCAGCTTGCTTTATTCATCCGCTCACTCTCGAGCTGCAGTGCAAACACAGTCAAAGCTGCCTTCGATAAGTTTGTGCAAAGTTTGCAGAGCGAAACACGCTGGCGGCCACAGTGCAGATTTCCCATCGTGCATCTGGCCATCTCTGTACCATCAGATGAAAGCATCCACGAACGTGTTAGATATTACAGAACAGGTTTTTTTTATTGCGTCATTGGACCGATTTCCAGCCTTTTGTTTTTCACAGAATGTGTTTGATTCGACTGCCACGTGTAAAATCAAAACCAAACCCTCTTTATGCTTAACTCTGACCGACGTCCTCACATGGTTTTCTCTTTTCAAGTGTCACTCCCTAATCTGTCGTAACTGGTAGGCACACGCAGCACAGTCTCACAGCAGATGTAATAATGACTTTTAATCTGCTGATGTGTGTTCTAGGAAATTAATTTTCCCTTTTTTGTTTCGTGTCTCTGAAGATCATTTTTCATCAGACCAGTCTCATATGTGCACAGCCGAGCCCTTGTAAACAAAATGAATATTTTTCACTTTTAAATGGTGAGAAAACTCAGCTGCAAACTTTTGCAGTTTGTACCAGAGACCACAGTTAAATCATATACATGACAGATGTTTACACTTCTTTTCTGTTATTCTGCTTGAGCAGGAAAAACTGTATTGTTATTCAAATGACTCTAATTTGTTTTTTTAAGTTGTCTTTTTCTTATGTTTAGATATCTCGGCAGTTAAATGTGCAGTTAAACTTCTCACACCCACAGAAAGAGGAGTTTCAGTGGTCTGGTGTGTATTTATGTATGTGGCCCACAGTGTAAAATGGGTTTGACATCCCTGCCATACACAGGACAGAAGATGAATTAAGCTTCCAGGTCTGAAAAGAGAAGCCAACAAGGAAATCCCTTAAAGCTGCATTCTATTTTAATGACCACCAGGGGGCGATAGCCATGGCTGTAAAAGGTCTTCCTGTCCAGTTCACTATGTTGCCCAAGGACACTTTGACACATGGAGTGGAAAAGCCAGAGATGTCTGTTGGTAGGCAACCTGCTCTATAACCTGAGCCACAAGTGATACAGCACCAACATGCTTGGTATGTGTCGTATGTGGGGTTGGGGAGCCAGAGATCGAGGCACAGACCTTCCAATTGGTAAACGACCCACTCTACCACATGAGCCATCCCTAAGAAACCAATGGGAAAAAGGCCACTCATTTTGTGTTACACTGAATCGTCCACTTTGTAAATTTTGATAATTTTAATGACAAATTCTTAATTACCAACAACAGAAAGCACATACTCCAAAATACACGTTGGAGGTTATGAACTTATTTGTATCTTTCTTTGGATTTTTCTTATTTGGTCTTTTACCGATGCCATCCACATGTCTATCTTATAAGGGCCGGATACCAAGTGTCATGACATTTGGGCCACATCTGGCCCACCCAGACATCTGCCATACCTCATGTCAAGCCCGGTTCATTGATTCTGAAACCACATCTGGACCACAAGACATCTGCCAGAGTCATAACCAATCCACAACTGCCAGAATAGGTCCAAATGTGTCTGCTACCCAGACCAAACACAACACTCAAAGTTAGAAGAAAGGATGCTTCAAAACATACCCAACGCCAGTGGATGATCATACTGACAGCACCCTTGGTCAGTATGATCAAGGGTACATTTAATCAAGTACTTTAGTAAAGTACCCTTAATATACATCTACTTTTTTGAGCTTTTTTGTGTTCTACTGTTACTGGGCTATATTTTAGATGCAAATACTGAAGGTTTAACTCCTTATGTTTTATTTTAAAGCTTTAATTAGTTACAATGTGGTGAATTTAAAACAAATCTACTAATATACAGTGTTGTTGTATAATTCAAGATTACTGTAGTCTGCAACCTCAAGTGCTTAAAAAGAAAGCTGCTGCACTTTAGTTTTGTGAAGATGCTCTCATCCGAGAGGCTTCTTCATTAGTAAACCCACTGACTTCCTCCCACAGACCAAAGACATGCAAGTTAGTGGGGATAGGTTAATTGGATACTCTAAATTGCCAAATAGGTGTGAATGGTTGTCTGTGTCTATGTTTTAGACTGGCAACCTGTCCAGGGTGTACCCTGCCTCTTGCTCTAAGACAGCTGGTATGGGCTCCTGCGACCCTGAAAAGGATAAGCGGAAGAGAATGGATGAATGGAGAATGGCACATCAGCTGTACGTGCAGTACACATCGGTGAGTGTGCAAAGTGAGAAATGTAGCAGTCATAGTTAGAGGTGGACCAGGGTTATATAGCTCCGGCCTGAGGGTATAAGTGTGGATGGTACATGAGGTCTTTAAAAAATTAAGAAGTTGAGTTGTCTTCTTTCTAAGCACCCAGAGAACCTACACAGAGATATCTGTTAGCGATACATTGAGTGTAACAATAAGTAGTCTGACAGCACAAACCTCTGCCAAGGCAGCTCACTCTGTGGGCCATATTTACTTTTAAGGGAACTCTATTGTATTTTGTATATATATTCATGAACGTACTTTAAGTTTGTAGCCTGCACCTTGCACCTGTAAAAAACAGCTTTGTGTTATTTACCTTTAATATACCTGACATATATATCAGTATGATTATTCATTGTTACTTTTTTCTCTCTCTTAGCAATATTTTCCTTCAAGACATGACATATTTTAGGGGTCAGCCTGAAAGAAGGGTACATGTGAAACCCAAAGGTGAGGTCAGAGGTCAAACATGACATGATGTTTTAAATCTTTATATGGTACTTTCTATAATTTGGACAACACACGCCACACTATCATACTTTCCAAGTTGCAAGGCCTTGAAGTTGACCTTGAAGACCTTTTAATGTTAGATGACCTCACTCTACACCCCTGCAAAGATTTACCAGAATTCATTCGAAACTTTCTGAGCTACTGTGTTTGACACGATGACCATGTAAGCATGTGGTCAAAAGCACTGAATCCCTTTTACTCATTCCTTACTTTTCCTTTAGCAAAGTCTTTAACCCTAACCCTCATTTCAGCACTTTGCAAAATACATAGTAATACAAACTGATGTTTAAACATCAAGCAGCAGATCTGTATTTGTGCCCAGGGCTGCAGGTGAGCCTGAAACATGTGCCTGCAACAGATTCCCAGAACATCTTGGTTTCTCTGATAACTAAACACCAAATAACTAAATCTTCTGCTCATCTCTCACTTATAAAATCCACAATCTAGAGTAACCTGTTAATGAGACTGCAACTTTCAGAGTTCACATCTTGGCTCACGTGATGACGGACATGATTAATAGTGGGTCAGCGACCACCTCCTGAGGGGAAACCCCCACTAGGGTTTAGATACTTGAGCCTCTCCGCTTTTTGGTTTTAGAACTGAAGAAACATATTCAACAAACTTATATAAGTCCAGTCGCTTTCCACCCAAGCTCTTAGGATCAGAGTAGACACGGTTTCCCCTCCCTGGGAGACAGTTACACGCCTCTGCTCACACATCGTTCACGCAGGCAGAGGAGCCGGCAGCTGAGGTCAAACCGTGTTTACAGATAAACAAGAGGGAAGACCACAGCGACAAAACTCTAAAACACTCATCACATCCACGCATTTTCACCCACTTCACATTCCACTCTCCACACCCACAACGTGCTGCCTTCAGAGGCATCTGGTAAACCTGCACACCCCTGAGCCAAAGTCGCATGCTATGAAGCTTCGGTGACTGCCGAGCGGACATGAACTCCACCTCCTCAACCATCACGTGTCAGCAAATTAAATCAAACATGTAGTTTCATCTTCCCAAAGTGACCTGCGGTGTTTCCCGCAGCAACTGAAGGCAGAGCGCTCTGCTGACAGCTGACAATAACAAACCTCACACTCGCTCACGCGCACGTGCAGGGCTGGCCCTCTGTCACTGTGGAGACTGTCACAGTGAAACCCCAGAGTGTCAGAGCGCGCGCTGACTGCACAAAACTTTCACCCAACTCATGTCACCACACACAAGACTAAAAACAAACCAACAAACAGCTGAGCTCTTCTGCAGGTGTGAGCTCCGTCAGCTGAACTTAAGCTTCTTCATCTTTTTTTTAAAATCTCTCTTACTTCTCGGTGGAGGTTTGCTGACCAGCTCTGCGACGTGCCTCTGCAGTCGGACCACTCTGCCCTCCAGCGCGCAGGACCGGTGGCAGATGGACACAAGGTCTCCCTCCAGCTCCTCCAGGATGCTCACCGAGTGCCGGGACAAATCCGAGAGCTGTCGGAGCACCGAGCACAGGGTGAAGCTGCACACGTCCGCCAAGTCCCCAAAAATCTCCCCCTGCTCCTGCTGCTGCTGCAGCCTCTTGCCGTCGGGCTTGCACACATCTTTCGGAAGTATCGTGCGTTTACAAAAAGGCATGATTTCTCTCTCCCGCCTCCTCTGATTCCAAAAATATCAAACTCCTCAGACAGTCAAGTTATATCCCCGTGGACCTTCTCCCTCCGGGCGGCGCACAGCCACACGCCACGGATCCTCCGGGAGGTAAAAGTGCGCTGCTGGCTGAGCGGCTGGGAGCGAGTTGCGCGTCGTGCGCCCTCATTGTTTTTGACTGCAAGCGAAATTTTTTTTCTATTTTTTTCAGTGGAGAGGAGAGAGTCGGCTGCTGCGAGGACTGTAGTCAAGATAGGAAGAGTGTGAGAGACGACATTTCCTGTTAAATCTTCGAAATTAAAGCCCGAATTTACTGCGATTCTTATCGGGGAATCTGCGCACATATAAAACCCCTGAACCGACTAGTTTTATGCATATTCAGCCTCACGTATAGAAACATGGTTCTGTTTTATGAGACCTTTTTGCGCTGTTATCGCAACTTTGATAGCATTTCATTTACTCTTTACACCCTTTTTATATTTTCAAACATGCTTTTATTGTGAAAAGATTCACCCCGCGTCACATCTTTTTAAGTCGGGCTTGACGCAGCGACACAGTGCGCAACAGTCTGGTGTTTCCCTTGGAGGAAACCTGTCAGAAGGAGGGAGAGATGAAGAGAGGAGGAGGAGGAGGAGAAGATGGAGGAGGACAGAGAAGGGGATGGATCATCTCCTTCATGCAGCATCACCGCAACCACCACCACAACCGCGCGTGACCGCCTTGTCTGTGCCCACGCGTGCATGTGCAAAATCGAAATGAAGCGAGTGGGAGCTCGTGTCCGAAAACTTTTGCGTTCTTCTGTCGGGAGCTGGCTTTGATTTCCTCACTTTATGGGTGGGGGAGCTTGCGTGGAGAGGCGTTAAGCTCGGCCACATGCACCTTGCAGACTGCGAGCCAGGACACATCCACGGTAGTCTTCACTGACTGCGGCCAGGTTTTCAACATGTGGAGCAGCAGAGTTGCCAAACATAAGGCCCGAGGGGACCAGAATCGGGCTGGCAAAGACTCCAATCCGGCCCACTGAAAGGCTTTTGAAAAGTTGAAGGAGGGCGTAAATCTTAAAGTTGAAAGTGTATTTTCATAAGTTTCAAGCTTTTCCTGCTGATACCCCCCCCACACACACACACACACACAATGGCCATTCATACTACATCAAAATTATTGAGATAAACCATTAAATAAGTTTTAGGTGAACTAACCAAAACTTTGTGTTTCATAAATACAGGAGAGAGTCTGGGCAGTGGGCTACTAGAACCTTTTCTGTAACTTTACATATTTATTGTTTAGAATATTAAGATATCACAGGGGATTAAATGTTTGGTTAAAAGTCTGTAAAGAGACATAGAGGGGAGTTTCAGTGGTAGGAGGCGTTGACTTTGTCTACTTATTAAAATGGCAGCTGAGTGTAGGCATGAAATGTTTTTGGATTGTCCAGTAGCAGCTTTGACATCAAACGGCCCAAAAATTAAGATCAAAATAAGAAGCAAGATTTCCAAAACAGAGCCAAACGTGTCAGCGGAGGCTGTGCCGAGTGAAAAACGAGGTCGCTTTAAAGAACTGGGTCTCAAAATGAGGAGGATAAGAAAAACTAAGGAACAGAAATTCCCAAGTCAGACCATCTCACCCCTCCCACCCCCCACATCACCAAATCTTTCTTCTCCATAAGCTGAATACATGTGCAGACCTCCGCTCCAGACCCAGATTTCCAGATGGGGACACAGCAGTGCTCAAACACATTACACATGCCTAACGTCATTTTATCTGAGCCTGCAGGTCGTTACAGTGACAGCTCAGATCACGAGTCCTTTGTTTCAGTCGTCTAGCTCCACAGATGTGAGGACTGGATTTTTAGAGTACCTGGTTTGACACAAACAGTTCTTTCTACGAGGGTCCATTGGTGCCAAAACTATGTTATGTGTCAGGATTTTTGGCCAAACTTTAAGAGTTTTTAAATCCATTGAAGGTTTTTAATTTTGGAGGCAGGCTGCTTAAGAAAGAGAACTGACCAAACAATTTACAGTCTGCAATTCACACTTACCACCATGTCGACTGCATTAAAATCATTTTAACTGACTAGCTCTTATTTAGTGATGTTACAAACTGCCAGGAAAGGCTGCCAAAGGTGGAGGAGTTTAGGTGTCTTGTGGTCTTATTGATGAGTGAGGAGAGAGGGCAGCAGGGGACTGACAGCCGCCCCTGCAGTGATGTGGATGCTGAACTGGACCAGCGTGGTGAAGACAGAGCTGAGTGGAGCTGTGGATTTACCATTTGATCTTTGTCCCTACCCTCACCTTTGGTCACGAGCACTGGGTAGATGGACGGATGGGAAGAGATAAAAGCATGAATAATCATCTCAAGTTCAGCCTTTGACACCAGCCTACTGAGTTTTTAAAAATTCCCATAATGATAACAACTGTTCTGAACCAGCTGTTTGCAGTGATGAACTGTCAAAAACAGCACCCAAGTTTCTGAAGCCCTGAGAAGATTTCTGAAATCACACATTCAGGGGCAAAAAACAACATGTGTTCAGTCAAAACTGAAGTGCAGTTCAAAGTCGAAAAGAAAGTCAGTCGACACAGAGTGTAGCCATGGAAACATAATTTTGGCACAAATGGACCTCCATACTAAACTCCATCTGATGCCCGCTGGAGGAGGATGGAGGAGAAAGCTCAGAAGCTCTAAAGCGGAGCTCCGAGTTGATACCGTCTGAGTGTTGCTCAGATATTTTCACAGATTTTTCTTTCTGCATTTCTTTGACATTAATATGAGTCATGTCAGCGCCGCCCTGTTACCCATCTAACAAAAACAAGATAAATTCAAATAACTGAGCTGCTTCTGCGTCTGCTGCTGCAGTGCTGTGTGATTAAAAAGTTAAAGATAATTCAACACGGAAACGATGTAGGTGTGTTGGGTTTCTTCTAACGCGTAGCCCGAGGCCTCAGATAGCAAACACAAATATCAGTGGGTGTATTATTTTAACCCCAGAGGGAGCTTAATATTACACCTGCACATCGCCATTTTAACATCAGCAAACGGAACTAAATATACTCCACTTAGGTGGGTGAGTACACCGCCCTGAAATTCCCTAGGAGATTTACATATATATATATTTGCAGATTTAGCAAAATAGTGTATATCTCTGTGACACCCTCAGAGTCTATCAACAGTCCGGCATATCCTGTATGATCACAATCAGACGTGTACTATTAAAAGGTTTTTTATAATTAGTGCACATTGGAGCCGTTCTTTATGGTACAGGCCCTCAAAGTACACAGGGGTGTACTTTTTAATTTGCCTTCTGTTTTCCAGCATTTCTGGGCCCTTATGCCACCTTAAGTTCATGTGAAATTCTCAGGGCTGAAAAGTAAGCTCTGTAACCGCAACCAGATTCATTTTACACCCACTCCGAGCGTCGCAGTCTAAAGACAAAATCTGATTTCTGTTCAGTATGATTTTCCTGTAACCCACTTTTGAGCATCGGTATCATGGGATGCATCATAGTTTCAGCAGCAGTTTAATAGTCATGATGTAGAAACAAGGTCTAGAAACAAGCATCGGTTCCCTGCATGTTTGATCTGTTTTCTGATCATTTACTGGAGAAATATAAAAAACAAACGAGGAAAAAAAAAACCATTTTGCATAAAGTTTTGAGGATTTCACAGCAGCACACAGCGGGGCTTCCTTTTAACTTTAACTTCAGGCATATCAGTCTGTCTGCTTAGGAATCAGAAACCACTGCGAGTGAGTCCATTTCAGCTGGTTTAGTGCAAATGAAAGCAAGAACAGGTTCTGCTTTGCACTCTTGCCTCACAGTAAGAAGGGTCAGGGTTTGAACATGTGTGTTCTTCACACACTCTCTCTGGGTAGTCTGACTTCCTGCCAAAGACATGCATTTGGGTGAAATGGTGATTCTAAATTCCACATAGCTATGAACGGTTTTTATTATTTTGTATTAGCATTGCAACAGTCTAGGGTGTCGCCTTATGGCAGCTGGGATATGCTCCAGCTTCTTTAGGACCCTGAATTGGATAAAAGGAAGAAAAGACTTCCTCTCACGCTGTCATGGGCGTGAGCCTCTCCTCGGGGCTGGATGGACACTTTCCACTGCAGGGTGACACTTTTAGCAGGTGTAGCTCAGTGTTAACAAAACACGTTGCCCACAAAACTGTTCATGAGGAGGTCTGGAGTGATCGGATCGTGATTTTTGGAACAAGACAGCTCATGTTCACTAGAAGGCAGACATCTCTGCAGCTCAGATCTCCAAAAGATGATGGTGTAAATAGTGCTAAAAGCCAGAAGACTTTTATCCAGCTTCTATATTTATTTGCGTGATCCGACGCTTCAGCTATGTCCCCATTTTCAGCAGTTTCCCACGAGTGTGACCCGAGGTCAGAACTTCCACATAGGAAAAGGAGTAGGTTACTCATCAGATGGCATTACATAACACAGGCATGAGATCCTGATCTGAAAGAGGGGGGCGCGTCTTTTCCTGCCCTTTTTCATCGCCTCTGAACACAACCCGAGCGCGAGCCAAGCCTCTCTGGTCAGCCAACATCATCATCTTCACAGAGCAGATTCCTCTACCCCGCCGCAGAGTGACAAGAGGAGTGCAGAGAGAAGAAAAAAACAAACAAAAGTGGTCAGAGTATCCCTTTAAGAAATCGCATCTTTGCAGGAGCCTCTCAGGCACATGACGTGGCCCCCCTGGACTCCGAGGGAGAAGGGCGGAGGGGACTTTCAGCTCCATCTCTGCCTCTCTGGAGCCGTTTTCTTTTTTTTCTTCTTCTTCTTCCTTTTTGCTTCGCAGTTGTTTTCTCCCAGCCAGCTGCTCGCATCCTCTGTCGTAAATCTTGCCATTTATAATTTGTCCTCCGTTCACCTCCTCTCATGAGAAATGACGCATCGCGAGTTGAGGGTTTAATTCCAAAATGAGATTTGCAGAATTCAATACTCACTGTGATTAATTTGAGAATTGCTTTAATGTGTCTTCTCCCAGTGTTCTGGAGACCTTTTACCCACAATCTGATGCTTCTGCGTCCGTGCATAAGCCAGCCGTAATTATGAAGCGTGAGGGGCATGGCTATGGCTGCGCTCTGATTTCCTGTTTGTTTGTCAGTATAACGTGATAATTGCCCATGACTGCATAAAAAAGTGATGTTTCTCAGCCACTGCATGAAAGATGGAAATAGCTGCTGTTGCCCATCGGATTGTGGCTGCTGTTGAGAAGCTTCAAGCTTGGAATTTTGTATTAAAGTGGACCTATTATGATTTTCCTTTTTTCTGTCACATATGTGCTGTTACACATGGGTAAACTTTCAAATAAAGAGCTAAACAAGGGTGCGATCCACAAAGCTCAGGCTTCACACTGCTCTAAACTCTCAGTTTTAGACAGATTATCCTACACTTGGCTCTTTAATATGTGATGCCTGTGAGTGAAGAAGCCCCACCCACCTGCTATTTGAACCTTCTGTTTGTGAGGGCCAGCCAATCAGAAGAAAGCTGGTTTAACATGGACTGAAACTGAAAGGCAGCCCAAAGGCTCTATATGAGATAAATAAGGATTATTTTGAACTGTGAATCATGCCAAACTACTCTTGGAGAGCCCAGAAAGAAAAATAAAGACAGAGAGATTGAAATTAGCATGATGTGAGTTTACAGGAGAAACCAAGCAGCCGGCTCCTTATAGTGTTTCTTCCGTCACAAAGCTGATCACAAACTGTCTCCCAGCTTAAACTCCAAGTTGCCATGCCTGCAGTTATTCTTAACTTTTAGCAATATTAACAGTTACATGTAATTATAAACAATAATAATAACAAAATAACAGTAATACAATTATTGATTTAGCTCTACAGACAAAAACAGTTTAAACTGGCTGTGAAGATGTTCATTTCACTGTTGAATTCGGGCTTTTTATTATGGGCGTCTATGAGGATTGACTCGCTTTTGAAGTTGACCTCAAGTGGCCAATAGAGGAACTGCAGTTTTTTTAGTATTCACATATTTGCTTCACTTGTCAGTCTAAATTCTTCTTCTTCTCCTTGTTTTGGCGCCTCCCCTTAGGAATCGCCGAACACCTCACTCTCTCCCTAACCTTGTCCTCCTTCATTACATCCATGAGTCTTCTCTGAGGTCTTCCCCTTTTCCTTGTGTCAGGCAGCTCCACAATCACCATCCTTTGCCCAGTATATCCACTATCCCTCCTCTGCACATCTCCAAACCATCTCATCTCAGCCTTTCCACTCTGACCTTGTCTCCAAACTGCTCATTTCTAATCCCGTCCATTCTGGTCACCAGTGGAAATCTCAACAGCTCCTCCTCTTGTGCCACCCTCTCCAAATCATACATCACAGCAGGCCTCACTACCATCCTGTAATCCTTTCCTTTCACTCTTGCTGATGTCCTTCTGTCACAAGTGACTCCTGACTCTCATCTCCACCCACTCCACCCTGCCTGCACTCTTTTATTCACTTCTCTTGTGCACTGTCTGTTGCTGTGGATGGTTTCACAGCTTCACGGTGACACCTGTCACCCTCAGATATTTATTCTGTCTTGCTTCTACTGACTTTGATTCCTCTTCTTTCCAGAGAATAACTCCACCTCTCCGGACTCTCTTTCACCTCCCCCCTACCCTCACTTCACACCACACCATCATCTGCAAACATCATAGTCCACAGAGACTCCTGCCAGTCATTCTGTCCATCATCACTGCAGACAAGGAGCTCAGAGTGGCTCCCTAATGTAATCCCGCCCCCACCTTGAACTCATCTGTCACTCCTACCACACATCTCACCGCTGTCTCACTGTCCTCATGCATGTCCTGCACCACCCTCACATACTTCTCTGCCACTCCTCAAATTCTTTTTCTCTTCAAACATGTGAAGTGAAACATGTGATTTGAAGGCAGTACACTAGCATGTAGCTAAGCAGCCAAACTGCATCATTTAGCAGGAAATAACCATCTGATCTTTTCTAATTCATAATCTAATTTCCTAATCTCTGTAATTGTGAGGCTAATTGCCTCTGTTTCTTCTAAATGAACCATTAGCATTTGAGATCAGACACAGCTTTAGCATCATACTTTGTCTGTATCATGAAACTACATGTTTAAAACCCCCTAAATAAGTGTTAATATGCCGTGTAAACTTCAAATAAATGTTTACAACCTGAGCTGCTCATTAACAAGACATCATTAATAATTTACACCTTAAAAGACATTTTATGAGCATGAAAGGTTTAACTAAAACCAGCTAAAATGACAGATCTCAGCAGTTTTTTGTGGCTTTTTCAGAATGCAAATATTACTCCAAGAATGGCACAGACATCAAAATAAGGTAAATGAATGGCAGTGAGGTGGACTCCATCCTTTTTAAGGGCAGCATGTTTCCTAATCTCATTGAACAGCTCCCATCAGGTATGAAAACTCCTCCCTGGGGCTCCACCTCTGAGGTAATCCAACTTTTGCTCATCTTATAGTTGCTTGTTTTTTAGAGTTGACAGTCTGTACTGGAGCTGTTTTAGTTTGGTGGTTTTCACTTTTTCACTTTCTGTCTCTTTTTTAATGCCAGAAGAGGAAAACTGTTCAGTATTTCACAGTAAAACCAAAGAACTGAGTAAAATAAATACATTCTACGTGTCATTTCACTTTCTGATCCATGCTATTTATTTTGCAATCCACTGTGAGACAGAGAGAAAGAGATCAGGTGGTTGGCGTTGGGGTGCAGACTATTGCAACGTATGTCTGAAATGATCTGTTGCTGAAGCATTTAAATTTGGATCCATGCTGATTTGCTGAGGGAGGTACTTTGCTTTCGTTCTCAGCTGTGTCTCAGCGCTCTTCTCTGCTTTCTCTGAAGCCCAGCGAAAACTCCACCAATGCTCCACCCAAGGTTCAAGAACTCACCCCTCCTCCGCCCCGAAAAAGCACATCTGGTGCTCAGAGCGGCCCCCGGGCCCCTTTTAGCAACCCCTCCCAGACGTGAACTTGGCCTACCTAAATGTTTTTGTTCCTGCAGTCTGAGCCGGTCTTATGGAGAGGGGGATGGAGAAGGAATTTCAACATAAACTGCTTTTTATTGACACTATTGAAAACATCAACATGAGAAGCTTATGAGAGATGAGGGATGGTGTGTGTGTGTGTGTGTGTGTGTGTGTGTGTGTGTGTGTGTGTGTGGAGGAAGCGAGGCGAAGCAGGAGGGAGTGGCCATCCATATCACTGATCTGTGACCATATCGTCTAACCACTTAGTTGCTATTACAAGCAACCTGTCACTTGGTCAATCAGCCAGCTGACTGTTAACCTATTAAACCAGTCAGGGTAAACTAGTCATCAAAAAACCCGCCTTCAGCCCGCTACCTCTACCATCAACGAGTCATTTGCCCAATCAGCAGACAGCCATTCAGGCAGTCAATCACATGGAAGCAATTGATTAGAAACAGCTGTCCTCACCCACTCCCTCCTCCTCCACCCTCTTCTTCCTCCACCTCCCGCAGAAGACTGAGTTCATTGTTTTAGCAGCTCAGCCCACTTTCTGTACTCGCACAAAGCACGCTCCAAGGCAGTACCTCCATTACTTTGTCCACGTCTTCTCTGTTTCACGCTGCACATGCTGTACATTTAAACACAGTGACAGGCTAGTGCTCCGACAGCTGATTAGAAACTAATCTCAGCGGTTTACAACCTGTAGGTAAAGCCCTGAGATTAATCTGAGAGGGTCGCGAGACGATTACATTAATGAGGTTTTTGGACTCTGATTTGATTATCTCTGGTTGAATTACATGCACCGACACTCCAAACAGACTTGTGAAGAGGGGTTTCCTGTTGTATTTACTTTTAAGAGGTCAAAGAATGAAAAGGTTGGACGACTCACGAAAGGAGTAATCAGAAATCCTCTGGGTAAGGGCTCAGTCAAAGACAATGATAGACACGCAACAAACTGCTTTCTTTAATCCAGTGAAGGCGTCCTTTAGGCGGTCTCATAGACGGTATGAAGGACGGATGTATCTACTTTGACGTCTATTTATGGTTTCTATAGCCTTGAGTTGAGCGTATCTGCCATCTTGGTGTTCTGAAACCTGGTGCCACACACTCATTGGCTAAGAACTTGCCCATCACAAGTCCTCAAAATCCATTTAAGGAACTCGTGTGTTGGCTTCAATTTTTAGATCCATTTGGCTTTAGATCCATTTTAATGTGTAGTTACCTTTTGTAAATTTTTGCCACCCTGTTTTAAATCCTTAAAGGACCAGTCTAGTACAATGCTAGCATGAGTTAGCAGAAGGCTAGCATTTTATATACTGTTTTGTTTCACTTGGAATATATCGCCAATTCTTTATTTGTGAGACATGAACATAAAATGTACATTTTTATATCTAAAAGCAGGTGTAAATCATCAAAATTATTTAAATAATTATTTTTTCTCTTCATCGGGGACTAGCTCACAAGCGCCCTCTGCTGCACCCCTTGCTGAACTGCAGCCAATTCCTGGGCAACTGAATTAATAACGTACTTTCATGGATTTTACTTATTTTCTCACAGTCGTATCTAGGGTCCATATTAAGAAGTATTAACTGCAATAAGACCTATTGCTCTGGAGGGGCACTACCTTTCATAAAAATCTTGTCATTCACAGCTCAGCTACGGTGGTACCCGGGCGATTACAGTCTCTCAAGGCCAAAAATGTGCATCTAATGATTCTCAAAGTGTCTTTCCAGCAGAGCCTGACCGAAGCTTTTTGTGGCTGGTTCGCTCAGACTTCCAGATCGACTCGGTCTCCCCAAAGTCTGCTGACCCTCAGCCCATCACACGCTTTGTAGCTTCTGTTGTTTCTCCCTCACTCCTCTGTTGAATTCTTAAAATATGCTGGGAGAGAGGCTTAGAGCAGACTTTGAGTTCCCATTTAAAAATTTAAGAAATGCCCAGTGCTCATAAAGGTTTTGGAAATGGGTAAATTAGTTGCTAGGAAACATCTTTAGCTGCATGATGTTGAAATACACACCAACTGTGAGCTGTAGCATAATAAATAGCCCAAGTACCACATATGAGACTGTGTTTAACGCAATGAGACCATCTGGGAAACTGTTGCAGTCGTATATTGTTTGTCTTAGTATACACATATAAAAGTGAAACTTTGAGGCCTCATTTTTGTCATTATTTCAAAAACATGTTAAATATTTTAGGTTGAGGCTGCAGGAGTCGCGCTGGTGTCCAAAGTCTTCCCCTTAATTTGCTCTGATAATTAAAGAACAAATAAATACCTTAGAGAAAAAGTCTGCCCAGTGTATTATTTAAGGTAAGAGTAGCTGGATGAGCTGTAAAAGCTGATAATATTAGTAAATGCGATGTGTCAGTATGTTTATAGTGGCTGCATCCCTGCTGTGTTTCTGTGCAGCTTGTGAGATAATTCAACATGTTGGTTTTCCAAGTGGATGTTTTTCTCTGCATTTGCTCCACAGCTCACATTTCTTTTGCCTTTCCTACCATCCAGTCAAATGCACTTCAAAGCCGCTGTGTGACTGTATGTGTGAATCAAACGCGATTGTTGCTCTGCTCGCAAGGGGATGCAGAACAGGACCGGAGCAAAGCATGCGTCTGGCGAGTCTCATGTTTCAAATGTTCAAAGACTGTGTTTGTGCATGCGTGTGTGTGTGTGTGTGTGTGTGTGTGTGTCTGTGTGCGTGCACTTATTTTGTTTATGAAATCTGGTCCCAGGCATATAAAAATGAGGACAGCACTGCCACTTTTGATTTGTTGCTAAAACCTCAGAAGGTGTTTTAAATCTGCTGTTTCCTTTCGTAGCAATACATTAAAAAAAAGCGCCACTTCAAGTCATGTTAAAGTGAAAGTTCATCAACACAGCAGTGAATTTAAACAACCTGCAATATGAACCCCAGATACTCTCAGGATCGTTCAGGTTGGGTCTTATTTTTACAGCTTTGGCCATGTTCCTATGAGTTATGATTATACTCCATACACCTAATGAATGGCTCTATTGAGAACTCAGTGCTTCTGAAATAGGCAGATAGATATAAGGTTACAAAGTTACACACTGTTCAGCCAAATGATCTAAAACACATAATTTGAAAGGAGAAAAAAAGTGTAACCTTATCCAACTACAAATATGTTAAATTACACAAAGTACAGTGTTTAGAATGGACACTGTTTGGTTTTCAAATATTTTTGGCTAATAAACTTAATTTAAAGAGCAATCACATCAAAGTACAGCAACTCATTGATGTAAACAATTGCTAAAGTGTCTAATTATTATCTCAAAATTTTAGCTAAATATCTAAAAGAAATTTACTCACTAAAACACTTGAAATTTTAAGATATTTTTTTTTTAAATAAGTTGAAAATTAGAGTTATCTCAAAATTTCAAATAATGTATCTCAAGTATCTTATAAATTTGACTCACTAAATATCTTAAAATTTCATGTTATTATGTAACAATTTTAAGTTTTATATCTCAAGATTTCAACACGTCAAGTATCATAAAATTAGTTATTTCTGCGTTTCAACATATGTAAATTCAAAATTTTGAGCAAAGAGATCTAATCCTTGAGATACTAATTCTAATTTTTGACTTACAGACAGCAAAATAATTTTTTTCTTCAGTAGCAGAAATAATTTTCTGTAAAACAAAAACAAAAAACAAAAATCCCTTAAAGAAATATATAACTTATTATAAATCTTTTTAGATTCCTTTTCCATATTACCTAAATATTATCTCTTTGACTAAATGTTTGATAACATTCTATGATGTGTCCAAATCCATGGGCTCCATCCTTCGGAGGCCGCATTTGTAAACCGACTACGTCACAGCAAGGCGACAAAGGCTGTCCAAATTCAAAGGCTCCTCCAAATGCGGCGGACAAATGCGTCCTCCTTTTCCTCAGATTTGAAGGTTGGGTTGTGTGTATCATTCCTGCCCCACCATATCCCAGAATTCATTGTGAATCAAAGGTTGAAGAAAAATTTGGGGGAAAAATGGCAGTCCAGAAATAAACTTTTAAAAGTAAGTACTGGGTTTTTATCTCACTAAAAATATCCAACGGATGTTAGCATAATGAAAAGTCTTAAAAAAGTTCAATTTAGCTAAGTTACGTGATGTTAGTGATATCACTACTTAATTCGGCTCGGGTCATACAAGCTCTGGTTAGTTAGATAGTTTAGTTTTCTGCCAAAGCTGGCTCTGTTTGTCGTCGTGTTAGGGTATATGCTAGGGTTAGGGTATATATGCTAGCTGATGTTATATTGTGCAAAAACATATATTATTTTTGTGACATAAGCTCATGCTTGTTTTAGCATTGTAAAAATCTTAAAATACATAGAAAGTTGCAACATGCTAATTTTTTATGTAACACATGCAAGCATAAAAGAGATGTTCATTAAGAGCTGCTTTTTGCTATCAGCAATATTTGCGGAAACATTAGCATTTAGCTCAAAGCTCAGAGTAAATGTTTCTAGGTTAGAAAATGTTATTAACATGCTAACATAACAAATTCTAGTGAGTATGACAATAGCATTGATTAATAGCTGAAAATGTAGTTTCTGTCTACAAAATTTCATATTTAATGCCCGCTCAGGAAAAACAATTCAGAATTATTTTCTAAAGAATTAGTTGAGTTGTTGACAGAATATAGGTAAAACCATAGCAATTTATAATAATTTGGGATTATTAATGTAAAATTACAGCTTACATGTCAACTTTTTGCTAATATTTAAAATTATGTGGGATATATTTTTGGTTTGTTAAAATGTCAAAAATGGTCAAATTTTGATTATAAACTTTATTTAAAAAGCCAGATGTCACAACAAACGGGTAGACGGGGTAAAAAGGACACCGAAAACTTGTCGATAACTGTAAAGTATAGCCTGCTTATTTATGACTTATTCTCCTGATGGGACCTTACTTTATAAAATAAACATCATATTGCATTGCATAAGAGTCAAAACTAATAACTGAAGTTATGAATTCATCAAGAAAATGTTTGCTGAGCTCAAAAATAAAGATAATTTTAGAGGGATCCAGAGGGATCGCCCCCTGCTGGCAAAAGATTTGAATCACTTTTCATGTCCATTTTTTATTTACAGGCTCTGATTTTGGTAAATGCTCAGCTTTACCTGAATCTATGGTATTTTTTTTAATAGTATATCAATGAAATAATCCAACTTTAAGTATAAACTGGGTGTAAAGCAGTGAAAAATGTCCAGCAACAGTGACATTAAAGCATTGCTGGTTGTCTAAATTCTGTCATTTCCAGATAATGAAGCGACCGGGCTGTTCGTAGTTGCATTTTACAGATATTAGATGTTGAACAGACCCACTGTCCTCGCACACTGTCCTTACTTATGGCTGCCAGCAATGATGGATTACTGTACTGTTCAGTGTGTCAGAGAGCAGACGGTCATGGGAGTGAGCCGTGGCCCTCCGAACACTCCGACACACACATTCCTGCTGTGCGTGTTGTTGTGTGTCGTGTGCTGAAGGGGGCGGGGTTGGAAATCAAAGTCACGGAGGGAGGAGGGCAGCAGGGTTGATCTTGTGCTCTTTTACTGCACAAACACACACACACGTACACACATATACACACACTCGTAGGTGGAATGTGAGGGCCTGAGCAGGTTACATCACACACCAACACACACAGTGAGGTGGTGTTTGCCAGGCCAGGTTTCTGCAGTGCGTGAGCAGGCTGCATCCCAGCAGTCACCATATGGATGGGTACTGAAGTCAGAACACAAAGAGAGCGATGGATGGGAGAGGAGAGAAGGGGGTTGGAGCAAAGGACAGAGGAATGAAGGGAGGAGGCAAGGTAGGGATTAATGTAAGTGAGGAAATAAGGATTGAAAGAATGTAAAGGAAGCAGGCTTTTGCTTTTGCTTACAATGAGGAGGAAAGGCAGAGAAGGTTACACGGGATCGAGGAATGATGACACATGGAAGTTATTTCGGACAAAAGATGGAGGCTGGAAGGATGAAGGCAAAGTGGTAAATGAGAAAAGGGACAAGTCAGAAAAGACAGAGGAATATAAAATTAAAGCTGAAGTGAAGAGGGAAAAAAGTGGTACTGGGAGCAGATAAGGGAGAAAGGGGGAGGAGAGGGATTGGGAGTATATAAACAGATGGATGAGTGTGAAGCAGAGATCATGGAGGGATTTGACAGATGAATACAACATAGAGAGTCACATATGATCCACAGGGCTTCCTGCAATAAGCCTGTTTGCTCTCACTTTTTTCATGTTTTTAAAAATAAATGGCATATAATATTTATATATGTATAAAACCATTCACACACAGTTTAGAACCACCAGTGAATCTAACCTCACGCATGTTTTTGGAGTGTGGGAGGAAACCGACGTACCCTGTGGTAACCCACGCAGACACATGGAAAACATGCAAACTCCAGACAGCCTGGATTCAAACCCAGGACCTTTTTGCTGTGAGGTGATGTTGCAAGCCCGAGGCTGATGGGTACATTGAGGTCAGAAAGGGACGGACATCGTCAGCAGCAACACTCAGGAAGGCTGTCGGGTTTGAATAATTCTCAGTTGGTATGGACCCCAAACTGTGCCAAGAAAATATCCCTCACACTTGAATTTTTACAGTATTTTTCTGATCCTGTTGTCTGTTTTTAGTGAGCCTGGGTGAACTGGCTCAGCAAAATTGCAGGTGTGGCACTCAATGTGGTCTTCTGATGCTGTAGCCCATCTGCTTCAATGTTCAACATGCTGCGTGCATTAAGAGACGCTCTTCTGCAAACCTTGGTTGGAACAACTGTTGCCCTCCTGTCAGCTTGTTCTATTGTGACCACTGACTTTAACAAGGGATTTCACCCAGAAGACTGCTGCTCACCGAGATCAACCCATCCATCACCATCAAAGTCACTTAAAACTCACCTTTTTCTCCCACTCTGATGCACATTACCAAGCTGTTAGAGAGATGTAGCAAAGTGGCTATTGAGCGTACGCAATGGATCAACATTTTCATCAGGTGAATGTTAAACCTGTATCTAATGCAATTCTGCAAACAAGAACTCCCCGCCCCCAGAGCCAAACGCCATCTGGTGCAGCAATCTTAAAATGATTAATCTAATATGCTCAATGTTTTCTTACAGAGTTCTAAATGTTGTCATTTTGAAACATTCTGATCCCACATCTTTGCTCTTTCATGTCAAGTTATATTATTGTAATCATCACTCCCCCCGACCCCCACCTGTGGTTAATATTTCAGCCAAAAGAGCTTTCATAGTGAGTCAGTTACAAATGTTAGTGTTTAAACAGTTTAAACTACCGATTTACACACTGTGGTCAGAAAACCCACAAATTTAGGATTAAAATCATAATAAACCTGCTTCGTCTTCAGAATCCTGCAGGTTTAACAAACAAATGTCACAGTATTCAATTTTTCAAGTAAAATTTAAAACTAACACCCTGGTTTTTATTATGCTGTCATAGCCTTATTTACTTATCTGATTGCTTTCAGTGCACATTTATTGGTGATTTTAGTGACTGTTGTATATACTGTTGTTTTTGCATAACTTGCACTTTGGAGGTTGTTTAAACTGTGCCATATAAATAAAGTTTGACTTGAATGTAACTGCTGACTTTTTCTGGTTTGACCATTTTCACTCAAAAGCACCATTTAAGGAGTCATTTTTTCACCGTCTGAGACACTTTGAGGTACTTTTAGGACATTAAGCATGAAAAAACACATTTCCAGTGTAATAACACACAAGACCAATCTGAGTGTTTTGTAAATAACAGTTTATTTGAAAACCAGGGATCAGGCTGCTTTTGGGCCAGTTTAGCTGCTGCTCTGTTTGGCGGCCAGCCTCTTGTCTCTCTCCTCGGCGATGGTCAGACGGATTCCCTTTCCTCTGGGCAGGGACACCCACGGCTTGTTGCCCTACGATCAGACAGGAGATCAGAGCAGTTAGTGCTGGTCAGAAGATAAAATACACCTGAACAGGTAAAATATAAAGCCGGAATTTCAACTCAAAAAGTGAATACAGACATATTCAAGACGGCCACAGTGCCACAGATTTATTCAGAACAAACGTCTCTTTAAGTGCTCAGTGTGAGAAAAACGCCTCAGTCTGTAACAGTAAACAATGATGCTCAATTGTGTTAACATTTATCTGCACGCCAACACTTCAACAAGGAGCCGTCACTGAGGTGAAGAAAAGAACAGCTCCGAGGCCGCCACATAAATGTCTCGCAGCAAAGAGACGACCGTGCCAGCGACAGATCCGATCACACCGGCCGCCAAATAAATGTCAGGCAGCAGAGAGGAGCGTTTTATTAACCACGCTCCCACCGCAGGGCCAGGTCCTCGTAATCATTAATGTGCGATTCAGTGGGACAGAGGAGTTCATAAAGCTTTTCACACCACTCGGCTCCTCGCTGTGAGCCAAAATCAGCAGGAAAACAAACGCAGTGTGTGTGTGTTTGCTTCGTGGCACTTTACTCCCTCTTGTGGACTCTGGTTGTTGCCAGATCCAGTTTGCTTTAATGGCCCACGCTATTAAACATGATGGCTTTCAGTAGTGCGTTTCCTGGTATAAAGCACGCAAATTTATGACTTTTCCAACATTTTACTCTCCTTGATTTTGATTTCAGACAAAGACTTTTTAACGACATGCAGGAACCCGAGTTATGCACCCTGTCTGCATTTTGTTTCCTCCCGGAGGACGTAATCAAACGCAGGGCACAGCACTCGGCGTTAATGAGTCCAATATTAAACCATCACTGCTGTTTGTTGCTGCACAGGGCCTCAGTCATGTTCCCACGCTCAGTTCACTTAAGCTGAAGTTTCCAGTGTTTGGTGATGGAGCTCAGAACTTCTTAGAGGAATTGGTAGTTTATTTTCATCACTAATCAAAACCACAAATCGTCATCATTGCTCCAAAGTCACCCGACTCATGATATAAAATCACTTTTATATTTATATCTTTTATATCAACCCAGAAGACCGTCTTTAAAGACTTATTACTAGATTCTGATGGACCGCTTCTATTTTAACCTGCACAAACCATAAATATGATCAGGTTATTTTAACCAGTGCAGCTTTTTATCTGTCTTTACAGTAATCAACTCAGCAAGAAGGTGAGATTCAGAAGTCAGAAGTAGCAAGTCAGGGAAACTGAAAGGAGGGTTAAAGCCAGTTTGTTTACATTTAGTAAGTAAAAAAAAACTACACTTTTTTAAAAAGCTCTACTTTTAAATCTATGAATGAAAACCTTGTTTTACTTGAAAGGAGAAAAGAAAGGAAGAATCCTCATGATTATTGTAAAATTCAACACTGCTGTGTTTTTACTTGTCAGTTGTTGACTATACGCAGACACTGATACACCGCTAGTAAACTTCAAAATACTTCGGATTGAATCATAATAGAAGACTTTGAGGAAATTTCTTCTCACTGGACCAATTTTTACATCCCCCTGGTCCAGATGCTGTGCACTGCAGCTCTGCAGACAGCGATGACTTTCTCACCTTGCCAATGACAAAGATGTTGGAGAGCCTGGTAGCAAAGCTGTTGCCTGTGCTGTCCTTGACGTGCACCACGTCGAAGGAGCCAGGGTGACGCTCCCTGTTGGTGATCACACCGATACGCCCCAAGTTAGCACCACCGGTCACCATGCACAGGTTACCTGGAAGAGGAGGAGGGTGAAGATCAGCGGTCAGAGATGTTTTTCATTAACGGGAAAACAAGCCTGCAGGTTCTGCAGAGAGCTGAACGTACCAGTATCAAACTTGATGAAGTCTGTGATCTTGCTGCTCTCCAGGTCGATGCGGACTGTGTCGTTGACCTTGATGAGTGGGTCAGGGTAACGGATGGTGCGGGCGTCGTGGGTCACCAGGTGAGGGATACCCTTGGTGCCGATGATGATCTTCTTCACCTTGCACAGCTTGTACTGTAAGAGGAAGGACGTGCTTTAGGAAATCCGGACATTTCCTGTAAAAACTAAATCCCCAAACCTCATCATACGACCAGCACGACTGACTGAAACACAGAATTTGGTGATACCGACACCGGTTTGAATCCAACTCATGAACACCGACTCTGGCACAAACAAAACTTCTGATTGTGATTTTTTTTTTTTTTTTTTTTACCTTACAGTAACTGAGTGAGGTAACTGTGCGTTTGATTTGTTGGTACAAAAAGAGAAAAAAAAAATCATAACTGACAATAGAAACTCAAAAATTAAACAGTGTGGGAATGACAAACACAAAAGCGAAAATAAAAAGAGTACTATAGTAACAAATGACCTGCCTGTACTTTGAGGGTTGAGGATGAATTAAAGCTCTCACCTTGGCCTCCTCGGCGGTGATGCGGTGGACGGTGAAGCGTCCCTTCACGTCGTAGATCAGACGGAAGTGCTCACCAGTCTTCTCGATGCTGATCACATCTGCGTACACAAACAGTGCAGGCGTCAGTTGAATGAATCCCGTGGTGTTTCAAACCAACAGCTGATCATCAAACTTTGTTAAAAAGCAGAAAACTTACACTCTACCTTCATACATTTAAGAGCTGATGTTTGGATGGTATTTAGCACCAATTTAAGGCCTCTGATGCTGAAGTTGGCAATTAAACACAGAATGAATGCCAGGATCAACTTATTCAGGTATTTAAAATCAGGTATTTATTTTAGGGCACACTTAACTTTTTAAAACTTTTTATTTTCTTTATAAATCTGGCACCGCTATGTAATGGACTACCACTACCAGAAGGGGGCAGTAATGTACACAAAGCGTTTGCCAGCCAGCCAAAAACAAACCCAGAGCAGAGAGCGCCAATAAAGAAATGCTGTGAGAGTAAGGTGTGAACAGGCAAAGGTGATGACTGCTCAGTGTGGAAAGACTGAGGTCCACTCAGATCTGCCAGTTAAAGCCTGGTCTTCAGAGCGTCATTCGGTGATGGGGACATCCTCAGAAGAACATGCAACAGGTTTTAATGAACGTTTTTGCTTTAAATGACACAGAAGTCAAAAAACAAAGTAACCCAACAGCAACACCTGAAAACAAGCTCATTCAAACTGACCTATGACGCAAAACACCAGAGTCATCAATATTACAGCTGCAGTGACCTAGTGTTTAGCGTGTATGTACGGTATATAAATAGGCCACGAACATCCTGCAGTGGAGGCTTCCCTTGGATTTGGAAATTAAAAAGCCACACCTCCACGTGAGGCTGTTGGCTGGTGTTGAAGTGGAGAGAAAACTGATGGCGGCGCGACTGTCACCACTGTCCAAACGCCTGCTCTGAATTACTGGCTTGGCTGCCGTCACTGACAAGCAAAGAGACAAAGCCGGCGTTCGGAGATTTATTTCCCTGGAATTATCTGAAGCAGTAACTCAGGTTATTTTGGAAACTCTTGCTTTTCCCAGTCTCTCCACATCTCTGATACAGCTACAGCTGTGACTACATGCTGCTCATTGTTCCCACGGACTCTGATATCAACACAGTCCTGTAAGCATTTATACTGGAGGTTCAGGCACACGCTTAACATTACAAGTCTTCTTGGAGCTCAGAACTTCTTAGAGGAATTGGTTGTGTAATTTCAGCTCATTGCTGATCAAACCAACAAATTCATCACTGCTCCTTTTGCACTAACCATCCAAAGACTATTTACAGAGCCACTTATTCTGTGAATCTGTCAGCAGCAAAATTATCACAGTCAACTAAAACTAGATGTGAAAAAACTAAACAAAAAATAACTACTTAAACTTTAAGACTGAAACTTTGAATCCTACAAAAAACAAAATATAGGGGAAGCTAACACTGAAGCTAAACTAAAACTAAATCAATTACAAAACACTTAACTAACCCTGGTCAGCAGGAGAGCCAATGTTACATCATACACAGTTTACAAACTGGGATCTCACGTGATTTAAGAATAAATTCAAACTGGGGAACTTTAAACATCTTTTATATTCTGGCTTATCTGAACGAGCAGTAAGTGTAACTGGAGATTTCAGCTCTTCGACAGGCAGTCATCTCACTACAGGCAGCATTTGATGTTTTATTGGCAGACGAATTTGACGCCGTTACTTTGATTTGTGGTTTAAACCTTGTATTCCCACTTGTGTAGCACACACTCAGGAGTGTGTTTGGTCTAAAATTACCCTCTGCTTTGGAGAATTTTTTATTTATTTATTTATTTTTTTACTCCATATAACTTAGCCAGTAAAATTACAAAGCTGCTGCTTTTAATTTCCTGCAGGACCTAATTAGTGTGAATGCTTGTAAAAGCATTCACAGTATTGTTGTTGTAATCTTTATTATTATTTTTTTTATATCATCTTCCATACGTTTTTTGAAGTCCTACTCCTTCAAAACCGTTCAACTTAGAAAAACCATTCAAAGACCGTTAGATTCCTCTTCGTTAGGACATGACTGCTTCTATTTTTCTCATTTTTAACATTTATATTTTTAATTTTATTCAACTTTTTTCAACAAACATTTCCCATGTATTTCAATGGGGAGACCCTTCAAATCCTCATTCAACTTACTCATTTTTAAACTCCTACTTCCACATACGTTGACATAGAGCCACCATTCAAACTTTAAAACGAAGACAAGACATTCAACTATTCAACTTGTATTTATCTTTTCAATATCTATTATACTTTTTCTTCAGTTCCAGTTTAAGTTTCATCCTTTTTTTCAGCTGTTTCAGAGTTTATAATGGGTGTGTATGGGACGGAATGTTGGGGCTAGAGTGAGACAGCTCAACTGCTAGAGTGAGAGGAGACGGGGAATTAATCTTACAATCTTTTCTGAAAACTGCTGTTGTGTCCGCAGCGTTTGCTCTACAGGTATGATTTTACCCTCAAAACGTAGCCATCGCTGTCCTCTTTCATCCAACGTGTTTATTATTGTACTAGGTGTTATGGTTCTGTCATAAATGTCACCAATGCGCAGCCTCCTCCCTCCAACTCCTCCATAGACTCCAATGTTAAAATGGCTCAGAAAGTTCCTTTGAAAATCAGAAGAGCAGGCTGTCTTTACACTGTCACCACGTCCATATAATAAACTCCACAGGCATGAAAACTGAGACTTTGGTAGACTGGACATTGCTGCCGCTCACAGTGAAAGAATTATGTCGATATGACTTGTACTTTTCATTTGGGAATGATTTGTTTCGGGCTGACTTTTCTGTTCATTTTAAGCAGCAAAAGTGAGATGCATGTCTGTGCGTGTGTATGGAGCCATTGGGTGCAGTCACTATAGCAACCAGGCTCACACCTGCCTGCCTAACGAGCTCTGTCTCTCACTGTGCCAAGATTCATCTTAAACACTTCTCTTTCAGCTGCTGCTGTGTCCACAGTGTTTGCTCTACAGCCATCATTTTACCCTCAAATCATAGCTATTGTTGTTCTCTATCCAACAGCATGTCTTTAAAAGCTCAGAGACTGAAATCTTTACAACTGTGTGGATCCAAGTGGAGGGATCACATTTTAGTCATTCAGTGATTCAAAGAATATGAACTTTTAATATTCATTCAGATGTTTTCTGACTCTGAATTTTGTTTTCTCATTACTTAGGTTTTTCTCATTTACAATTAAAACATTTTCAGCTATTTTCCAAATTCTGTGTGGATGTCAGCTTTTAGCAGTTCTGCATTTTTGTTTTCAGGTGAAAATTTCTGTATTTTTCATCTCATTCAACATTTTTAACTTAAAATTCAGCAATTAATTCATTTCAGTGCATACATTCAGATTCAAGCATTCACACTGCAGTTTCTTCAGAAAATGCACTTTCTAGTTTAATTTCTGTAACCGAATATTCGGTTATTTGTCATTTTATAATTAATAAACAGACCATTAAGACAACAACTACTATAATACTTTTTCTGGCTTCTCACTCACTCACACTCACACACTTCAGCCAATTCACAGGAAAAATGAGATGATTGATGATGGACCTCATTTTTCATAATTTAATGAAGTTGGAACATCTTGAACCCTTCAGCAGATCTGAGCTGTGGAGAAGTCTCTAAAACTCACCCATGAATCCAGCAGGGTAGGTGACATCAGTGCGGACCTTGCCGTCGATCTTGATGAACCTCTGCATGCAGATCTTCTTCACCTCGTCCCCAGTCAGGGCGTACTTGAGGCGGTTCCTCAGGAAGATGATGAGGGGCAGGCACTCCCTCAGCTTGTGGGGACCGGTGGAAGGACGAGGAGCCTGAGGAGGAAGGAAGAAGGAAGCAGGCGTTATGGTCTGTAAACAAGAAGGTTTTTCATGATTTCTGTGCGCACTCCACTTCAAGCTCATTAGCCAAGTATTTCCCACAAATACAGTCGACTTTGTAGCAGATTCACATGTCCGCTTTATGCACTTGTATTCAAAGTTCATTCACTTGTGTTTTTGACCCTGGCTGCCCAGTTCACTCTCCTTCCTTCTAACACTCCACAGTCTTGGACCGCAATGCTCCTCCTCGATCTGCACAGGAGCTCCAGTACGAGCTGAAGGTCACCAGGACACAGCATTGGTTCTTGTGCCACTACGCCAAGCATGCCACAGGCTGCAGTGCAGAAGCAGGAGTACCAGCTACAGTCCAACATCGTGGAGCAAGAGGTCAAACCCAGCATGAAAGACTCACTGAAGACAGCTCAGCTTGTAAGCAGCTAGGAAATCCCTTCGTTGTTACAGCTCAGTAAAACGCAATATGACCAAAAAACATTTTTGGTATAATAAAGTAAAAACACTACAGTTCTGTAGACATTTGTCACCCAAGCACATAGAATCTTTGTAGAGGGCATATCCAATTACTATTATTTGACCATTCATAGCACTCTCACACAAATACACACATCCATCACAAACACACTGGGTAACCTGACAATGTTAACAGACCATCTTATATCCTTCAAAGTATGTAAACAACAATTCCAGCAGAATAAACATTAACGTCTCTAAAAAACTGAGATTTAAAATGACAAAAGCGATACAGTCTCTATGCCACCATCATTTCTCACCCAGTGCCAGCAGATGAAATTAAGCATCAGTTCAAGTGTGATACAGTTTTCACTGCAGTCACAGACCCACATTTCCACCTTAAGACTCACAGGAGTCACCTTATGCAAGTGTTACACTTTCTCCATCCTTCAGGGCAGCCTGAGTGTGTACAACTCGAAGTGGGTTACATAAGCAAGTATAATCTGTTTGTTACACTACAAAATTAGCCCTAGTTTGTTGATCTCATGTAATTACACCATTACATTTGAACTACATGGCTTAACTTACGGCATTACAGTGTATTTGTTCTTTTCTACCAGACAAGAAGCTGCCAAGATTTGAATAATTTCAAGCTTAAGTATTCAGTCTGCTGCAAGAGTGAAAGGACAGCAAGAAGACAGCTGATGTGACAGAAAAGGATGCTAGGGATAGGGTGAGATGGAGGCAGGTGACTTGCTGTGGCTAGCCCTAAATAGAGCATGTTAGCATTACACAGTCTGCGCCACAATAATAAACGTCTTATTAATTAAATTAGCATAATCTATCTTTTAACTGTTGTGATGTGTGGTCACCTCAAATAATAACGGACTAAAACACATGCAGGATTAAAGGCGTAGACTTTAATATTTTTAAACGGGCACATTTACCCTGCTCCAAACTATCTGTGATGTTACACTAGCTCACACCCGACATTGTTAACGGAGTGGTTAACAAACTAAATCCAAGTTTTCACACTGAGATACAGAAGTGAACATCACAGGTTTTCAGTATGTATGTGGAAACATTACTTACGAACACTCCGGTGAGCTTGTCCAGCATCCAATGCTTCGGCGCTGCAACGCGCTTCAGGTGCTTCTTCGGTCCTCTGGCCTGGAGAAGAGGCGACAAAGCCGGTTAGCAAAACAGAAAACAACCGGCCTTGGTTCTCCTGAGGCACGAACAAATACAGCTATTTTATAGCAGAAAGTAAACCACGTTGGGAAGGCCGGTGAGTGTGGGTCCTGTTAGCGTGTCGCGCTAACTGAACCCATACTAGCACAGCAGGCTTCGGCCTAGCCGGGACACACACACCGGTAACATCTGTGCCATATTTTAGGATTTAAATTTATCTAGATTTAAAAAAAATGAATAAAAAATACGGCACAGCTCAGCTTCCTGACAGTAATACTCTTTTCTTCTTTTTTAAGCAGGCTAACAGCGATAGCCGCAGCCGAGCTAGCAAGCCGCGGCTGACAAACCCGCACAGAAGGATCAGGTCGTCTTAAAATATCAATTAAGAGCAAGAATCAACGCTTTCAGCTACAATTTACACATCCTCCGTTTAATAAGACGCTAGAAATTAAGGTAGAACACATAAAAGTTTTGTAGTATAAAACATAAAAGTGATGTTTAGGGATTATTTCAGAAAGGAACAGTGAGGGGAAACTGCTCACCATGTTGGAGTCTGCGGGGGAAAGGACCTCCAAGCTTCCGGTAATGCGTGATAAGCCCTGCTACGGCACACTGCGAGGGACACACCTACTGAAAGTCGCTGGGGTAATTAGAACATGCTGCTAACGTTCTTTCTTGGCTTTTATTGCTTGTGTTGTAAACTGCATTAATATCCTAATAGCAGTACTAGTGGCTAGTACATCACAGCCATCTTTAAACGCTTATTTGAGCAGCCAGTTTTGAAGTTTTATTTAAATTACCTAAAACATTTCACTGATCACCAGGACATAATGTCATGACAGTTTTTGTTTTTGGACCACTGCAAACCTACCAGTACCTTGGGTGTTCTGCCAGTCCCTGCGCCTATACCTGCTCCCAGGAGTACACTGGACAGGCTTAAGCATCAGCCACATTCACCAGAGCCTGCTGTGTGCCTTGCACACCCACAGTTAGAAGCGTCTCCACCAGATGCCTCCGTGCCGTCTGGTCTTTTTCTACCAGAGGTCATCCACTGTCTGGTCCTGTTCCGTCTCCGCCAGAGGTTGCCTGCGTACACCTGTCTTCGTACAGCTGTCTGGTCGTGCTCCAACCCCAGCCAGAGGTCTGTGCTCTGCCCGAGCCAGCACCTGCCAAGCCACATCCAGCCACGCCTGCCACACCTGGTCTGGCACTGCCGGCATCGCCAGCGCCTGCCACACCTGCCACACCTGGTCTGGCACTGCCACAACCTGCCAACCCTCCCCTGCCCGGTCAGGCAATGCCAGCGTTCCAAACCTGCCAAGCCTGCCACACCTGGTTTGGAACTGCTCCTGCTTTGTTTGCTGGACTCACTGCTCCTAGTTTTTGTTTTTGCACTCTGTAATCTCAAACTGACTCTGAGAACATGGTTTAAGATAAGATAAGATAAGATGACCTTTATTAGTCCCACAGGTGGGAAATTTGTTTTGTTACAGCAAAAGTGCAAAGTTATGTAGCAGAAATTAGAAAACACTGGAATGCAATAAAATACAATAAAATAAAATAAAATACTATATACAATAGAATAAAATAGAATAGAATAATACATACAATAGAATAAAATACAAATACTATATACATATATACATTATCTGTTCATAACAAACATGGTAGATTACTGTAAAGCTCAATCTGCAGGATTATCAAAACATGTAGCAGGGTAACTTCAGCTCAATCATAATGCAGGAGCCTTACAGGACATTTGATCATTTTACCCCAGCAGTGAAGTCACTTCATTGACTCCCATTTCAACACAGAACTCCTCTGACTATAACCCAGTCAGTCCTCTTAGGTCATCAGGTGCAGATCCGTGAACTCTTCACAGAAAATCTAAGTCTGCTGAAGATGCTTTCAGCAGCTGTGGGCTGTCTACACTGAAAAACAGATGAAACCTTTTTCATTTTCACAAGCTTAAATTAATAACCCTGTGTGTCAGCGTTAGCCTGTCTTTTACTTCTTTGTAAAGTTTTGTTTTATTGATTTTGTTGTCTCGTGATGTGAATAGTTTTGTAAAAAAAACCTTTTTTTTTTTCAAGTTTACGTGCAGTGAAATGTGTTATAAAAACAAAACTGACCAGTCTGATAATGATGTTGGTATCTCCAGTTTTTCAAACCTAAAACAAAGAAAACTATTAAACTAAGCACAGGAGTCATTATTGCTCATAGACATCAAGTCAGCAGAGGCTCTTCTGGGTTATCTGGATCATTCAGAAAAACAGAACAGATTTTTATCGTTTCATGAACAGTTTTTGCAGAATTTCACAAATAATTATCTCAAAAATTCAGAAAAAAGAAAAAATTACAGTAATGGTTTAATGGTTTGTTAACACTCCCCAGAAACAAAATTTTCGGTCTTCAAGCCCCCAGCTCTACATTAATAGAGTTTGGATTAATCACAATGTGACGATGCCTGCCGTGACCAACAGGTCAAGGTCTGTGCATTGATTTCTCCCACAGATTGATAACAGGACCATCTTTAAAATCTCCATCTCTGGGTGGCTCAGACCGCCCTGGTCAGGAAATCCCAGGTTTGCAGGTAGCTTGCAGTCTTGTTTACACTCACTGAGATAAAACTCCTCCTTGCTTAGTGTCTTCCTTTGCCAAATGCTTCCAGATGATGCAGACATGCCATCTCCCTTTGGAGGAACTGATCCCAAAGACAAACCTGGACTCCATTCATGCCCAGTGCAAACACTCCCGTGTGCATATTGGCATATTTATTCTAGTGACCCACTTTCATTTCTTATGATCCTTCCTTTTATTTACAGGTGTATTTTTCAGGACAGGTCTTTCCAACAGGATCTCAAACCTACATGTCAATGAGAGAATTTAGAGAGATCTGCAACATGGCCTGCAGCCAGAAGGAGCAGGGATCCATCGAGTTCAGATCTTACACGGTATATCAGACGTCTGGGGAAGTAGTAGAAGCACTTTTTTTAAAGATTGGTATAGATTTCTGTAAGATTAAACACTCCAAAGGTATAAAGTAAGGACACGTGTGTTTGGATGAAATCTCTAAAGGATATAGTACTGCTTAATCCAGATGGACAGTGTGATAAAGTCCTTCATTTTTTTTCTTTTCACATTTAAAGTTTCTTTTAAGTAGTAGAAAAATTATGAAAAAATCAGGTAGTTTGAATTTTAGTCTGGAAAAAATGGAAATGAAAAAGTCTTAGACAAGGTTTAGTATTTTTTCCATTGTGATTAAAAATGTCAGTGTATGCACTTACCATCACAGGCCAGCAGATGGAAGCACTGGACTGCAACGTTACAGTCAGCGAGACGTTTAAGTTTTCCGTTTCAGTGGAGCCTCACTTTATGTCCCAGCAATCATACATAAATTAACTGTTTATAAATGACCTTCAGATTAATTTAATTGCTTAAACATATGCACCATTATTGTTGTAGATGCTGGACCTTTATTAGCAGGTGTGTTGTTCTATATGCATCAGTTCAAAAGTATTTGCAGATGTCTTTATTTCCCTCCCTCAAACCTCAGAGCTGTGCCAAAAATGGAAATAATTTAAAATTGTTTGCATGACCTCCTTGAAAATCAATTTTTTAAAGCAATCAGTCAACATATATCTGGTTTTATCATTAGGAGGTAGGGATGAGCAGGAAGGAGTTAAACCAGTGCAGGCCTGGCAGGAGAGCAGTGAACCTCCTAAAAAAGTGTCCTTTAAACAGAGTTATCCCTTATCGCTATCGTGTCAATGATTTTTACAGTCCTTGATGTGCATTTTTTCATGACTCTGGAGGCCAGAGGCAGCAGTCAAGTGTGTGACAGATCCTTCCTGTCACATGAAAATTGTGAGGCTGCTTGATTAGTTGTAGAGCATTTTCAAATATCAGTGGTACTTTAATAAGATGCCTTTTATAGAGGGTTTCTAAGCTGTAATGATGTTATTTGTTATTCTATTAATGAGAGTTTTAACACAGGGTTGCCAAGTTTTGGAAAATCCTCCTTTGTCTTGTTTTTAGTTGTTTTAATGATTTGGGGAAGACCTCTGACATCATGAGTTAAGTCTTCCATCAATCAACAGAGGTGTAACAAACTGCACTTCCTCTAATGGAAGCTTCAAAGCATGAGTCAGTCATAGATTCCCATTTTAAAATCCCAAACTTTACAGCATTTAAAAGCATTTTCAAAGCTTTTTGGATAGTTTTTCCTCTTTATAACAGCTGTAGAGGGGTGATCTTTGGTTCACCACTTTGATTGACTGCTGTCCAGACCCATATAGCTGGAGGTGTTTGGTACCTACTTCACCTACACCAATTCTGAACCGGACCTCTTTGTTGAGCTTGTGTTGTTGGTGCATTTCAGAGCATTTTTAATAGAATAACCCACCACACTGCTGAACACTATCCAAGAACTTTGTGCTTCAGTTTATGTGAATGACAGTCGTGGATTTTACTGGTCAATTAGTTATCATTGATTTAGCAGACATGTGTGTTGCACCTGTAAAGTTTATCAATGTCCTTCATAACCAAGCTTGCTACCATTACCTGATAACACGATGGATGAATTCAGATGCAACTCTCCCAGGAATTTCCCAGGGATTCCCAGAAACAGGGATCTTCCACTTGTTAGGTTTAGGCACTACTTGACCGTCTTATACAAATATGGTAAATTTAGGCCTAAAGAACAAACAAACAAGCGAACAAATTTTAATGTTGAGTGTTAAAAATGCAGAGTTTTTGGGAGAGGTGGGCAGTTAATTTACCCACATTGTCCCACAATTTGAGATACATGGGAAGCCGGGACCAATATGGAGGATCTTAACAATAAGTTTGTATAAACGTATATAGATTTAATAGCAGAACCAATTTCAGCTTATTGACGCACCCTTCACAACAGTCTCAGTTTATAAGGTGATAAATTTCATATTGAGAATAATTTAGTTCAACTTTTTGGTGGGGCCCTCCACAACAGTCCCAGTTTCTCATGTGGCCCCTTAGAAACATTTATTGCCCACCCCTGAATAATATGGCTCTATTAACCAACTCCAACCACAGCTGCAGACCCAGGAGACCCAGAAGATTTGAGCATGGATCCAGATTTCTAGATAATGATGCTCATGTAGTTTTCATTCAAAACAAACTAATTCTACCCAACTAGTCGACTAAGATCCAAAACCTTCAAATGTAGCCTGGGCTGATGTACATGTCAGTCTGGCAGCAAACAGTGATATCTTTCTGTATTTGACTGTTGGTACAATAGAAGAGAATTAAATATGCATGTCAGCATTTGGAAAGTTTGACAGCAGTCTACTTCTGTGATGCTGTAAATCTACATTAGACATGATTGTGTTGAGTGTTTTTGGAAAATGCACACAAAAAGTTACCACAACCACAACTTTTCTTAAACTTTTCCAGGCCTGCTCTGTAATTTCCTATCAGCCCTATATCACAAAATAAATTTTTTAATGAAGTAAAGGTCAGCGTGATAACATCAGCAAACTTATTTATCTTCCTCACAAAATCTTATTAGTGAAACACAGCTTCACTTCATGTTTTTCTCCCAAAACGCCACGTTTCTCCTGCAGCGGCTCTACTAAGCCACAAAGAGGCTGACTGAGAACTCATCTGAACTCATATTCCACTTTAGAGAGAATTTCAAATTGTTTTGTGAGTTTTGTGAAGAATAGTTTAGTTCAGAAGGTTAATTTGCAGCAGTTAGGGATCAAGAAAAAGAGGAAATGAAAGGCTCTGTACAAATCAAGCATCTCAATCATGAACTTCTCAAGGGAGGAGAGAGGGGACCGTGTTCACACAGCAAAAAATAAAAAAAAACATCCTCTCAGCTGGGATTAAACTGGACTGCAAAACAACACACACACACACACACACACACACACACACACACAGGGACAGTGTGAGGCAGATGGAACAAACCCTGGACTGTCTTCGATCTGAAGAATGTTATTCTGACCCACTTAGACGAGGAGACAGAGGAAGAGGAGAATCAGTGCGTCTGTCTGCTGGATTTGGAGGCGATGAGTAGCATCTTTATTTCTTTCGCCGTGTCAGTGAAGTGATTGTTAAGAAGGAAATACCCAGAAAATCCCTTTTTTGAAGAGCAAATAAGGCCTCCGTCAAATTACTCATTCAACAGGTTTTCATTAATGGCTGGCGCTCGTGTTTCATTAAAGAAAGTCGGGGCTCATTGACTGAAACCGAGAGCCTTATTCACATCGAAAAGTGGCAATGTGCAGCGTGCTTGTGCGGGAAAGGGCGAAAGGACTGGATAAGTGTGTGTGTGTGTGTGTGTGTGTGTGAAGGCTCAGCTGTTGATAACTAAATAAATCAACAAGGATCTGCATGTTTCTTTTTTCTCCAGCAGCAGCTTTTATGTGGGCAGATTTCTAAACTTGCAGCTTGTTTTTGAACTCTAAAACCCTGTGCGGCCTGTATAACTGAACAAGCACCTGCTTCATGCCTGCTACTCGCCTTACCTTTGTTGTAATACCATCCCTGCGCTTCTGTGTGTGTGATGGCTTTATTTCCAAGCTTTTCTATGCCTGCAAGGATGCAAACACAGGCAGGCAGGTGTGTTGTTTTGTGTGGTCCAGGAGGAAACCCACAATGCTCAGATGACAGACACACCGGGTCGAGGGTGAAAGGCCTTTGTTCCTCCCTTCTCAACTTACCACAAAAGATATACTGTAGGTCGGAGCCTCCATCCTGACACGACACAGCAAAGCCCCTATAGGTGGGTGAGGGATGGGTGAGGAGGGTCAGGTGTCAGCTTGAAGCCCTTTGAGTCAAAAGCATGTGACCATTTGTGAACTAACCCAGTAACCACATCTGTCAGGATCACAAAGGTCCTATAGTTTAGTGATGTATGTACAGCATATCAATATTAAAGGCAAGTCAGTTGTGACATTTCAACCACAATCATAGCTGTGCAGCCTGAAAGCATGTTTAGGTCAACTGAAAACGTGTTTCTGTGGGTTATCTTTGCATTTGTACAAACATGTTCGCGTGAATGTATCACCTGTGATGCACATCAGGGCCATAAGACCACTAACAACCCCCTGAGACCCAGCCCTAGCTCTGAACACCAATCCTAAAAAAGAACTTTTTCTGGGAAAAAATGGGAAACAGTTTGAAGTTTTATCCAACAACTTTTAAATAGAACAAAAATTATATATACAGCACATGGACAAAAGTATTGGGCAACGTGTTAATCTTTAAATTTAGGTATTTTTAGTCCAATTGCCACAGGTGCAGGAAATCAGGCACCGAGCTTTTATCTTTAAGAATGGATCTTTCCTATGAACTCACAGGATTCGAGTGGGATACTGTAATTGGATGCCACCGCTGCAACAAGAGTGTTTGTGAAATTTCCTCCTTCATAGATATTCAACCATCATCTGTGGTGGGATCAAAGTGGAAGCATTTCAGAACCACAGCAACTCAGCCATAATGTGGCAGACCATTATTGTGCAAATGTCACCAATGCTCTGTTCTCAGTGACTGCAGAGCTCCATGGCTGGAGTTTCCATGGCTAAGCTGCTCCTGTAGGTGTTAAATGTAGGTGGCCTGGTATTTTGGCCCATATTGTGGGGTTAGCATCATCTGTCAAGGATTAGTTAGACCTCACAGAGTTAAAGACACTTAGGTTTTGCAGAAATGTGACTGCTAACCATGTGACATTAACTTCCATTTTGGTTGTGTGACAGTCATGATGATCATGTAGGATCAAGAGAATAATGCCCCAGTCATAGTGCCCTGGACACCGGTCCATGACCATCTGGCAACAACCAGTTGTTGAGGAAAAGACTGCTGAAGTCCCAGACACAGGCCCACAGACTGGCCAGTGACCACCAATTTTCCCTAGTGACCCACGTGTTGCTGTGTATTCCCCAACTGGTTGGCCGCTAGCATATTACTGCAGATGTCCAAAGTTTGAATGACAATAAATTTGTCTCCTGTCCCACTGTAGTGAAACTGGAAATACTGTGACATGAACTGGAGATGGAGACTGTTTGCCTTCAAAGTAAAACTTGTCTTTTGTAACATGTTGACTACAACTCTGAGTACAACTTTTACGTTGGAGGCAAAGCTTCTCCATTCCTGGTTTAAATTAAATGTTTACAATTTGTACTGCCCCTGTTAGTTTGTGTGCATTTGCAGACAAACATGGAATAGGAAACCTTAGCAACGTGCTAGCAACCAAAGCAACAACTAGGAGGTTTTTGGTCAACCACCTTCTGTGCAACTGATTTTACCCAGCAGCATCCAGGAACGACTGCCAACCAGTTGGGGAACATAGTTTCTCTACAAACCAGTGGTTGTATCATGCCCAGTGTCCAAATCTTGAGAAATCTGCACTTTAATATTCTCTGAAGAACAAGTAGTGCTTTTTTTGCACTACTTGCCACAGTGCAAATGTTGGTATCAATCCGATACCAAGTAAATACAGGGCCAGTGTTGCTGATACCAATACTGATAGCATTAACCTATAAACCCAGCTTAAGTGCAGCAATGTGTCATGATTTATGAGATGAAAAAAACATTTTTAAATTCTCATCATTTTAATCACTGCAGTTTTTTTTACAAGAACAAACCTTTCAGCTTTTTATGCTTTTTGAAACTGGGTTTTTTTGTTTGTTTTAAAAACAGAATGTAAATGTGCCCGTCTTTGAGGCACTTTGTGCCAACCTCTGTTCAATAGACTATAAATAAAATAGGCATGAATTAATGCAAAAGGGTTCAGACATGCTTCAAAGAGTGCGTTTGAGATATATTTTTTCCATTTCCAGAAAAAAATCATTTAAACCATTCATTGGGCTACATACTGAACTTGGATAAAAACAAAGTAGCTAGTATCTATCCGATACCATATAATATTGACATTTGAATCAATCCGCCCACGTCTAATATTTGGTTTTGCTGAGCAACCTGGCCAATCAAAGCTGATCTGGCCATTTGGTAGGTGGGCTTTAAAGAGATGGGAGTTCATTTAAGACAGAACAAAAGAGGCGATGCAGCGAAGTACCATCTGAGAAAATTTATTTTTTGAACATTAAGGCGTATAAACACATTCTCAGACTCAAAAACAAAATAGTGGGTTTTGGCTTCTCAGAAATGTTTCAAACCTCAATATTATCCTTCATGTCACAAACCCTCACCCTGCTTTACATGTGATAATCTTTTTCAGCTGTTACAATGTCACATGATAGGCACACATGATTCTCATATATTCACATGTTAGATTTATGTTGTGAAACTTTTCATGTAACTGGGAAGAGAAAAAACAAAACAAAAACTGTTGCACATGTAAAATATAATTCCCTCAGAGCTTTCAACCGTATCACATGGCATAGACATGGATTTGACATGCTAAGTTGGTAGTAGTTTACAGTGTAATCCAACACTTTCAGGACTGCTTCAGGGGTGAACAGTACAGTCCATTTTCAGGTCACAGCTAAGAGCATCAGAGAGGTCAAGAGGTCATGAGGGATTCATGCATGAATTTCAACCAAAAACAAAGATTTGTTTAATTCTTCATTTGCAATAAGAGATGAACAAAAGACCTCAATGAGACCGTGACAGAGGAGCTGTTTCTGTAACATGGACAGATCAAATGTGCAGCTTAGCCTGGTCTCATCCCTGCTTCACCCCGATGGTCCACATTGTGACCGGGTGGACCAGCCTCCAGGCCTAATCACACTTCCTCATCAGGAACACGGAAGTGCAGCGACAACGGTCGTGACATAAACGGACCGTTTTAAAGCGGGAGAGCAGGAAAAATAGGAATTGACTTTGTTTGCTGCTCCGTGTAGCACAGGATCCCTGCCACTCGCTATCCCACCCTTCCTTATCAACCTTCAGGCCGGACAACACAACACACACCCATTCCACATTTCTGGATCTAACTCGCTGAGGTGACTTTAGGCTCGCTACAGAAGTGCTCCTTGTCTGCTTGTCTGCTGATGAGGATCAGCCACTGTCTTAAATAACGTGTTGTATGAGTACGGCTGTTTGAACGAAATTCAAACAAGAAAAGAAAGAAGTGCACAGAGATAACCAAGTCTAAGACAATCATTTCCTTTGTGAAGCCAAGAGACAGGAGTCCTTTTCCCATGAGACCGAAGCTTAATATTGTCTATTAAGAAAACAGGAAGCGTAGTGTTTGCCATCCTTTGCAATTCTCCCACAAAGTCGTGCCTCTCATTTTCATTTTCCTTAATCGTCCACTTGATCAATTCAGGGCGGCACTAAGAAAAGAGGGTGGATCGAGTCCAACAGGTGTACCTTACTTCTCTCTAAAGAGAGTGGCTCGGATGTCTTTGTCAGCCCTTCTCGTGTCAGTCAACTTGTTTTCATTAAGATCGAATGATGGAGCGATGGAGGAAACAGGATAGGAGCAGGAGCGAGTCTTAGACTCCTCGTTTCTGCTCATACTCTGCTGATGTTTCTGCTCTTTTACATGAAGGGGAAGTACAGATCAGAGTGGGAGCACCACTGGTTTCATCTCAGTGAAGAAAAGCAGCACCGATTCCTTTACAGAAACAAGAAAATCAAAAGCAAGCTTGTCTTTTCTTTTGTCTGCCCGTAGGAGGGTATGAAAGCAAAACAGAAACGGAGAGCGAGCCTCTAATCGCTTTTCTCCATCACTCAGCGTCCATTCTGCTTCCTCATTTTATCAGCCAACAAAGGGAGGAAAGAAAAACCAAACATGGAGAGAAGTCCTCTCTCTCTCTCTTGTTGTCAATCAATTCCACTTTATCCATGTGCTTCCCCCCCCACCCTCATAGGTCAGCATCCAGCTGGCACGTCCGACATGAAATCGAACTCGTTCTGTCCCAGCCAGAGCTCGGGAAGCTCGTTGGCCCGGTCCAAACCTAGCTCCACCACCAGAGACATGAGGACCTCCTCGTCCACAGGGTCAAAGTCGATAATCCCACCAGCGCCGGAACTTTGGTTGGCCATGCCAATCCCGACACCCATCCCGCCGCCTCCGAGGCCTCCAGACGGCGCCAACAGCTGATTACCCGCTCCCAGCTGCGGGGCTCCAAAGCCTCTTTGAGGCCCTCCAGGCCCAGAGTGTCCGCCAGAGGCGCTGGCGAGGTTCTGGTAGTGTGAGTTGAGCTTCTGCAGCTGCATGCTGGCGATGAGGTGTGGCCCCGTTTGCAGACAGAAGGGCTGCGGCTTGGAGAGAGGTGTCGAGGACAGGGCCGATCCACGAGAGGACGCGGGGCCGGCGGATGGGGAAAAGGGCGCCACAGAGTTTTTGGAGGACGGGTAGTGGAGGAGGGAGTTGAGAGGAGAGGTGGAAGAGGAGGAGGAGGAGGAGGAGAGGTCCTTCATCGCAGCGTGGGCGTGGCCAGGGAAAAGCAGTGAGGTCATCACAGGGAAAACCCAGAACCTGCAGGGGGGGGGGAGAAGGAAGAGAGAAGAGGAGGTGTTACATAATATCATCAAACTGGGACACGAGGAGGAAGAGATAAGATGGTTAGCTGAGCAGAGGCTCCGATAACCAGTTACATCATAGAGGGCAGATATCAATAATGACAAGACCTCAGTAAGACGCCCGAGATAATCCACGGTAAAACATAGAAAAAAAAATTATGAAAAGATGTTCATGAAGAAGCTCTTTATTTTCTAGAAAACATTTAATTTACACTTTAAATTATTCATTTCTTTCATTTAACCTATGAAGATGCATGAAGCACATATAACCAGTGTTTAGATAACAAGCAAAAAGTCTGAAGGTTCTCAGTCATCCAGGTCATTGCAGTCTGTTAGTCTCTTAGAACTGAAGACGCTTCTCAGATGAGAGATGAAACGTCTTCAAGTCCAGACGCTTTAGACAACAAGCAAAAACATGACTCCTCAACTTCACACACTGGACACACAAAACTATGAAAACTGCTTTCTGAAAACAATCACAGCACATTAGCAATGCAACCTCGGAGAGTATGTATGATAAGTTAAACCTACCCACACGCTGCACATCATGTGTGAGTCTGACATTTAGAGCCAGAGTTGCTCTTTATCCACTGCTGCTGCTTTTAAGAGGCCCACTCCTTGGCTGTCTCTTTGTGTGATGGAGAGCAGCACGCAGCTGTCTATCAGTTAATTTTTAGCCCTTTATCGCTCACATCCGTCTGTCCTTCGCTCTTGTGTAAAAGCAATGCGTCATTACGGCAGCAACAATGGTAAGTTATTAAAGTAAAATATTTGCTTAATATTTTTGCCTTTTTTGACGCAGGAGCTCCTCTTTGTTTGCATTTGGCTGCTGGGTTACTCGCGTCACTAGAAATTTTAGTGCAAGGCTCGAAGGGCTGTTGATGTCATGTATGCAGTAACAGTGAGGGCAGATCTTGACAGTGAGGCTCCAGGAGTAAATATCCCATTTATATCTTCCATAGCCCTGCATCAGATTGAAGACCTGTCCGGGGTGTACCCCGCCTCTCGCCCATTGGCAGCCGAGACAGGCTCCAGGCCCTCCGCATCCCTGATAAGGATAAGTGGAAGAGAATGGGTGGATCCATAGGGATTTGGAAATGGAGAATGTTCACCTTCAGAGAAAAAGCTGTGTGCTCAGCACTGCAGTCAACATGTTTCAAATGGTGCAACTTTTAATGTGAGAAGGTGGAGAAGTTCAGCCTTCTCCACTTGTGCTGTTGCACTTTTTCACAGTTTCACTGCAGCTCGGAGAGTATCTGTAGTCCGTCACTTCCATTCATATAACAACTGCAGCACCAACTAAAGGACCAGCTGGGGAATACATGGACCAGTTTGGAGGCCTGCATGACTAGGGCCTTACTCACGTGATGCTACTGGGATCAAACCCTCACGACCGCTAACAATCCTACTTTATTATCATGATTGTCACACTGAGTAGAGAAAATGAATGGGGAAATCCCCTTCCTGAACTAATAATAGCACAGCTAACTTCTGTCTTGAAGAAATGGTTTGGGATGTAGAACTCAGACAGAACCTACGGACAGGCCTTTCACACCTATGGTGTTTAGTCAGTTGTCCTCCTTGGTGCAGCTCGTTTGTGTGGATGTGAACACAGTAATCACACTCTGGCGCAAAGACCTTGATGCAGTTCCAAATGAAGTCAGTACGGTTCGTTTATTGAATTTGTCAATTTAATCCGGCCTCAATCAGACACAACTAAAAGGTGTACCTTACAAGTTTAAGCTAAACACTTTGAATTCTGGGATGTGTCCCATAGATGTTTAGCATGAGTTAGCAACTAGCCATGAAAGGAAGGTAAATTCTCCAGGTTCTCCAATAGTCTCCAACATCATCTTCTTGCATTTACCTCTGTTGCACCCGCCCCAGACACATCTGGCCAATGAGAATGAACATTCTCACATAGTTTGTAATGATGCATTATGGGTCGTTTTGAGTTTGCTTATAGCTTTTTCCTGTAGCTTGGTTTGACAGATCAAATCAGATCAATTGATCTGGACCAGAGTAAACAAACTACAGCTTTGTGATACACACCACATATAAAAGCAACTTTAGCATATTTCCATAAACCTCGACTTATTCCTTCACCTTTTGGTTTTCATTCATAAATGTCTTATAGGGCTTTGAACACTGACAGACAAACAGCCAGTCTTTTAGCCTTGCTTTGTGATGAGTTTTTAAAAGTAAAAGAATGTAGAAGTTCCAGATATCTAAAAACATTTCTTCTCACAATGAGAAATGGATTACTGGGGACACGAGTAACACATGTGACAAATGAGGAAAGGATCACAAACATTCTAAACAGTCAATTAAAAGCGTTTCCTGACAAACACGCGGCCGCTTCAGACCGCAACAACAAAGGCATTGTTGACCCAACAGGCGCGGTAAATCACTGAAGTCACATCTGTCTGGGGAACGCAACATGAGGCGAGGCATGACTGTGTGTCTGTGTGTGTGTGTCTGTGTGTGTGACTGATTCTGTTAGCCTGATGCCTGCTTTTCCCTCTTGACCTATTGAGCAGCAAATTAACCATGAAAAAGCCTGCAAGGAGAAGGCCTGTGGGTACCTACGGGGTTAGTGAGTGTTTATAGGTCTGTGTGTGTGTGTGTGTCTGTGTGTGTGTGTGTGTGTGTGTGTGTGTGTGTGTGTGTGTGTGTGTGTGTGTGAGAGAGAGAGAGAGCCTTTGAGGATCTCAAAGAGTGATTGGCTCATGTGGGAGGATAAATACATATGGGCCCTGAGAACAGGCCATATGTCCCTGTGAGTGTGTGTGTGCATGAGTGTGAGCAGCAAGAAAAAGTTGCAGAGTTGTGTGGGTAGAGATAAAAAGGGTGAGTGAAATGCAACGTGTGTGTGCAGAGAGACTCCTAAAGGCTCATGTTGTCCCTCAGCTGGTTTATATTACACACAGTTCAAACTGCATGTGTGTCCGCACACACACAATCATGCGGCTATCCTTTGAGTAAGCTAATCGCCTAATGATATGTGCCGATCCACACACACAAACACACACACAGCCCCTCATCTCAGCACTGGCTCTTATTTAGCGAGAACATAATTGCTACAGGCAGGCATGCAGCTGCACTCAACTGATAGAGTTAACACACACACACATACACAAACCTGCCATTGACAGCTGTTTGGTATCTTTGTGTGTGTGTGTGCGCGCGTGTGTGTTCATTATTCATTGACTGATTACTGTCAGGGCCAGACTGCACATGGTGTCTCTGCTCAACAGCTTTCCAGCACACGAGTCCAACACACACACACACACACACACACACACACACACATATAAAGGCCTTGCAAAGCTTCTGTAATACATACATTTTAAACTTTATATGGTAGAAACCAGCCTTAATCACAGTTTAGGGCTTTGATATATTCAGATTAAATACAGCCAATGCAGACAACCAGAAAGTCCAAACAGCCTCCTCCTGCAGTTCCTCGAGTGGTCACTTGAGACTGCCTCTAAAAGTGAATCAATCTCCACAGACTCCAGTGGTAAAGTGCTCCACTTTAGAGCATTAAAAAAAAAACCCCAAACAAATTTAGCAGTCTGTGCCTGTGCTAGTACAACTACATGATCCTTGATGACAAAACAAAATGATGGTTGTACAGTAGCCACCTAATGCTACGTTAGCATTAGCATTTAAAATTCCATATACTCCGTGAACAGTCTGGAGTCTTCTCTCCACCAGAAGGAATACAGCTCAGACTAACTTGCATTCTTTTTAAATCTCCAGCAGGAGGCAGTGCCTCTAGTTGCGACTTCAGGTTTACTTGCACATGCACAAAACTAGTGTGTGTGCTGCATGTGTAAGGATGTACTGTGTGAGTCTATTCAGTCCAAAAAGTGACATCATTGAGAAGCAATATAGATTATACATACTTTTATACCACTGTTACTACTGTTAACAACCGCAATAGCATCAATAATTACAATAATAGCACTACTATCACCATTATTAATTATCACCATTAATACCACCACTAGACTTCTATTTTTTTTTTTTTATTCATACCCCCACCACTGCCACTACTATTTATAATATCACTATCACCATGACTACCTGCTACTACTGATACCACAACCAATACTACTGCTACTCCTACTGCCAACAACCACCCTTTTCCCCCCATCATCATTACAAATAACCAAACCACCACCAAACATTATTATTATTGATCATAATGTTACAAAGAAGAAAATGATAATAAAGGCAAACCGATAAACAAGTCGAACCACCGTTGCAGCACGAGTTGCTTCTCTGAGACACGTAAGACAGATATAATAAACCTCAGAAAATCATGAATTAAAACACATGGAAGAATCTTAACAGCAAACAGAGTGTTAGAAGCATTAAACTCTTATTCTGAGGTAAAATCAGCACATCTGTTCCATGCTTTTTAAATCGGATTTTACCAGTGATGCTATGTATGACTTTTTCTTTTAGGTCTTGGTAACCACAGAGATTGAATTTATTAATTTCAAACAACACTTCAAAAATAACTTCCCAGGTACGCACCTGGAGATTATGGCCACCGTGTGGAGAGATTTCTCCGGTGTCCATTAAGCTCCGACTATGTCTGGAGTAGCCATCTGCTCCTTTTGTCGCCAGCACAGTTATCGTCTCGTTCCCCTCAATCAGCTTCAGTCTTAATTGACGCTGAAGGGGCTTAATCACATCTTAAACGTTGCTCCCCAAACAAGGAGCGGAGAACACACACAAAAAAAATTACAGATGCTGCCACATGTGCAGAAACCCAACATGTTTTATGCAGACCGACTTCTGCTGACCTGATGTGCCAAATTGTTTGTTACATGGAGCCATCTGGGAAGTGCTCCATGGAAGCTGGCGCATATGAGATACTTTGTAGGTCATTAAATGAACCTCTGTGTACTGAAGGCTAAACTGAACCAATCAGATCAACGAACAACACTTTGAAGCGAGCAACAACAAGGAAAAGCGAGCTGAAAACACCAAAAAAACAAAAGAAAATCACAGCAGTCAGAGTTGTTATCCAGTGAATTATCCAGAAAAGCCCCAATCAGGCTGTAAATGTGGTTTTAAATGCTGTAACGTTACAATGGGAATCTATGGGGATTGACTCATTTTTTTGGAAGCAGCCTCAAGTGGCCACTAGAGGAAGTGCAGGGGTTTTTTTGCTTCATGGGGAAATAAAGTGAACGTATCCTTCAACAACCTCCTTCAGCACTTATTATAAAAACTGCCTTTTCAAAAACTTTTCAGTTTTCAGTCAGTTGTATTGAACTTGACATTAGTTCCTCACTATATTTTCTAAATCTAACATTCCAGAGCTCCATTATTGTTTTTTAGATATTTTTAAAAAGCTGGTTTCTAGTGTCTGTTTGGGAAAACGTATTGGGTGCATTTCATTTCCGGGCTGAGCTTCTTTGGGTGTAAAACAGAAACTTGCTTCCTTAACGGCTTGTTTCGGTTTAAATCATCACAGACCTTGTGGTTTACACATGCCACATATCAGAAATTGTGGGTATTTAAGCTGCCAGATGCAGTCAGAGACGAGAGGGAGGGGGGCATAAAAGCCAAATCAAAGAAGATGAAGCTTCTTTGTGCTTGGTTTTAGCAAAAATAGGGATTTTACATTGAGTTGGGAGACTTCTAAAAGTGATGAATATGACTTCTTTGTCCTCTGCTGGTGGCTTCTGTTTCAGTCTGATGCGAGGATGGAGCGGGAGGGCCGGAGTTAGGAAGGATGCCGTGTGTGAAACGGCTGGATGAGAGCCAGTGTTTTTTTTCCTGTTCACAGCTGACCGGGGCTCATTGTGTTCTCCCACAGCTTTTTATGAGATTGGTGAAATCAGCCCTGGCTTCTTGTTTCCCTGTAAATTCTTTCATTAGCAGTCCAGGCTCCTGTGTTGGCTTGCAGCGTGGCTCCCGTTTGTTTTAATTAGAACCAAGGAAAGTCTGCTCTCCCTCAAAACTGACAACAATACAGCTTTCGAGCACAAAAACATCAAGAAAGTACGAGAACTGAGCATTCTGATATCTTTGCATGGCACCTTTTGTTTTCCTGGAAAGTTGAATTTTAAATTAAATGAGCAAATCCTCTGAAAGGGGTCCATTTTTGGGAGCTTTTATTTTGAAATTTTCCAGCAAGTAATCAATTAACTTCCAGCACTAGTTAAAGTAACACTAAAGTGACTTGTTGACTACAGTTACTCCCCATAACCTTTACACATGTCTTAATCTCTAATTTGTACCTAACACATGTAGTTGTGGATTCATATTGTGAGTATTTATATAGATGCACATAATCTAGATACTGTAAATACCACATACTCAATTCCTGTACCAGAATATTCCCCCCACTATGGCAACAAGAAAAATTTGACAATGAACATAATTCGGATTTTGATCCACTGTTTAGCAGGAAAACTGTAAACACTTCCCACCATTTAAGTGATTTTTTTCAAAGCTGGAATGACAGGATACGCTTTTCCAAATAATTTCCCTGCCACGGATTTAAACTGACAGCTAGAGTGGAGAGCAGGGGCAGAGCTGCAGTTGGGAGGCTGCAACTTCATTAAAAGTACTCTGGCTCCACAGACCTGACACCCAGGTGATCTGAAGCTTTCCCTCCAAAAACAAAAAGTCAGGGAGTGTAAAGTGCACATGTGATCAGAATATTGCAGCAGTGCTGTGATTTATCACCAAACCACCAACTCACAAGGGTTTCAATTACACAATTAAGCCCTGAAGAGCAAAACTGAAACGTCTGTCTCCGTCTCACACACACACACACACACACACACACACACACACACACACACACACACACACACACATAAACACACACCATATGGTGCCCTCCTCCTTCCGTCCCCAACCTGACTGGTCACTCCTTTTAATTACCTCCACACTGAGGGTAGTTAATGAGAAGCCAATTAAAAAGACGGACTTAAAAAGAGAGAGCAGCAGCTCGATGTCGTCCAAGTTATCCACTAAAATAAATGTTAAAAAAAAGAGAAAAAAAGTCAACTTCACTGCACTTGCGCCTGAAAAGGCTCCAGCTGCGGGCAGAAACCGCTTGACCTCATTTAAAAGTGTTAAGCAAACACGGAGAAGAGAGGAAGAAACTTTCCCCAGGACTTAGCGCAGACTGACGGCTGCTGTCACAGCGCATCGGAGGAGATGGTGGACCCACCTGTGAGGAAAAGCCGCCGTCCCGTGCAGGCTGGAGAGCAAGAAGCACACTTAAATGAAAGTGGGAGAAAAAAGTAGAGTTAGAGAGCGGAGTCCGTACAGTCCGTAGTGCTGGGAATAAAAGCCGGTTGGTGCTGATTTCAGAGAGAAGCTGAGAGCTGCTCAGGTCCGCTGATACGCGCACAGTGTCGTGGGAGGATCTGTCCGCTCCTCAGCGAGCGCGCTGCTGAATAAAAAGCATTTTGTGCTTCTCCTCTTCTCACCGGCCAGCCCCGGTGTGTGTGTGTGCGCGTGTGCCATCTGCAAATCACGGACTGGATTCATACTGGATCCGGATCATGGAGCCGCTGAAGAGGCTTTAAATCTCAGCGCTCAGTTTAACTACGGGTCACATCACAGGGGCCACATGTTAGCCACACCCTGACCGAGATTATTAGCTACTTTATAATTCAATTCAATTCAATTTTATTTATATAGCGCCAAATCACAACAAAAGTCGCCTCAAGGCGCTTTATATTGTACAGTAGATAGCACAATAATAAATACAGAGAAAAACCCAACAATCATATGACCCCCTATGAGCAAGCACTTTGGCGACAGTGGGAAGGAAAACTCCCTTTAACAGGAAGAAACCTCCGGCAGAACCAGGCTCAGGGGGGCGGCCATCTGCTGCAACCGGTTGGGGTGAAAGAAGGAAAACAGGATGAAAGACATGCTGTGGAAGAGAGACAGAGATTAATAACAGATATGATTCGATGCAGAGAGGTCTATTAACACATAGTGAGTGAGAAAGGTGACTGGAAGGGAAAACTCAATGCATCATGGGAATCCCCGCAGCCTACGTCTATTGCAGCATAACTAAGGGAGGATTCAGGTCACCTGGTCCAGCCCTAACTATATGCTTTAGCAAAAGGAAAGTTTTAAGCCTAATCTTGAAAGTAGAGATAGTGTCTGTCTCCCGAATCCAAACTGGAAGCTGGTTCCACAGAAGAGGGGCCTGAAAACTGAAGGCTCTGCCTCCCATTCTACTTTTAAATACTCTAGGAACAACAAGTAGGCCTGCAGTGCAAGAGTGAAGTGCTCTAATAGGGTGATATGGTACTACAAGGTCATTAAGATAAGATGGGGCCTGATTATTTAAGACCTTGTATGTGAGGAGCAGGATAAATAAAGGCATATTATGCAAACATATAAATATTTGTTCCTTTATTATTTTTATAAACATATATGTATGATATATGTATATTTATAAGTCTGTATTATTAAAATCTGAGGCCCTGTTTATGTTCCTGTACTTCTTCCAATATCTATAACAGTTTTAATCTAAATATTCTGAGATGATGTTAGTTTCATGCAAACTACATTAATGTTTTTCTGCATATGTGTCTCACTGAGATATGTTTCTGTTCACCACAGTAAACACAAAACACAGTTTTTAAATGATATTTATTAAGGGGGAAAACCTACTTGGGCTTGTGTGAAAAAGTAATTGCCCCGTTGACTCCCATTAGATCTGGCAGAAAACTAACATAAATAAAACAAGAAAAAACAAAACAAAACAACAACCTTATTTTATAACACAAAACTCTTCTCTATGGTCTTCTTCTTGTTTCAACACCATTTCTGCAGTATATCCACCATCCCTAATCTGAAGATGTCCAAACCACCTCTGCCTCTCTAACTTTGTCTCCAACTGAGACAAAGTACTCGTTTCCTGTCCATTCTGGTCGCTCCCAATTAAAATCTGAGCATCCTCAGCTCTGCCTTCTCTTTTTGTCAGAGCCAAACCACATATATCACTCCAGGTCTCACTGCCATATTATGAACCTTCCCTTTCACTCTTGTCACAAATCACCTCTGACACTCGCCTCCTGTCATTATTAGGATCCCGCTCCGGGTGAATCAGGCCTCCGGAGTTTGGGAGCCGCTGCTGTGCTGGGCAGATGTTGCTCATTCTGAAGCAAACACCATCAAGAATCAAATGGACCATTTCAGGGCCCTCTGTCTTTGTCTGTGTCACTCACCCACAATCAGAGAGGGAGAGAAGGGTTGGTGGTCTGTAGATGATTTGCATAACTCCATGTTCTCACTGGAGATGTCTTCATGTCATTGATGATTGGGTGGCTGCAGGTTGGAGCAGCAGAAACACTTGAGTTTGAGAGTTTGAGGCTCATAAATGGGGTTTTATGCAAAAGCTTTTAAAGTGGAGGGACGTGTATGAGATTCCCAGTATGAGCCTGCTGAAACCAGTCATAAAAATCATGTGCATATGTAGTTTTATTGCCCTCTTATACTTGAGGGGCTGAAATTTTGATATATCAACTTATGTTTGGTTTACAACTTTTTAAATATTTAAAATTTCTTCCAGCTTCTATGTTCATCCATTCCAATTAGCAATCAATCAAATGCATGCATCCTTTACACCCGGACCACCCTGCTGAACATCAGGCATCAGCACTGACTGACTGATTCAAAAGTTTGTCTCCAAGCGGAGTTTGAATTCAACACCAAAAATCAGGTTTTCTTCTCCTCCGAACCACTTCAGCTTCCCTTATTCACAGAGGGACAAACAAAGGCTGTTTTGGCAAAAGAAAAACCTCACTCCCTCCTCCAACGTCAGCTAAAAAGAAAAGAGAAAGCCGGGCCTGTCACCACAACAGTCTGCTGGGAGGGAGGACGTCATTACACGCCAACAACGCGCGATGACGACGGCGGCGGTCAAGTGCCACGCGCTCGGCCTCTCTTCCGTTAAGCAGATAAAAGGTAGCATCTGTCTTTATTGTGCGAGTAAATCCCCTCCGCCATTGACCGCAGACACTTCACATGTTGATGAGGAGGAGGACGTATAGATAGGAGGCCCCCCGTCCGCTTTGTTCACCTCCCTCTTTGGGGAGACGTTATGCAAATCCAACAAACCGTTTGTGATTTCCATCTTAGCTGACAAATAATTGAGATGCTTTGGTTAGATGGGGTTCTTTTTCTACTCCAGGGTTTTTGGATCTTACGTAAAAGCTGATAAAAAGTTTTTTTCTCATCAGGAAGATAAAATCTGAAATGTTTTGGAGAACTTCCAAAGGTCAACAAGGCTCTGTAGAACTTATGCAAATATTTAATGCAACTGACGAGCCTCTTACTCAACAAGCGAAAGAAAGAAACAAAGGAGGAAGAGGAAGGCTAAACCTTTGTCTTATCATAACTAATCAGCAGCCGGGGGTGAAATCATACTCTATTCAAAGCACTGAGGAGGGGCCCGCCTGCTGATTTGCATGAAATTCGTTGGGAGAGTTTTAAAGGTGTGTTCACTGCAGGGCATAACAGGAAGCAATCCCATAAATCAATCACCAAGGTTTACTCAGCATTACACAGTGTTCACAGAGGGAATAAAAACACTTTTCGAGGTTTAATAGAAACTCTGATTGAGCGTAACTAAATGCAAAAACCTGAGTCCACTTATTCCACTTCCATGTTGGAAAAAAAAAACATCTGCATGGGTCTGGAGGAAGACAAGTTTCATCCAAGAGCAAATTACAGACGAATCCTGGAAATAAAGCCTCTGTTTTTGCCATAATGCGGAGGATAAGTTTTCCTTCACAGATGCACATTGCATCACATGGATACAGGATTTTAAAATGACGGGCAATCTCCATCATTTAGTGCCAAGGCGGTTTAAATTCCATGCTGCATGCGGGCAAAAGTTACATAATGTTTCCTGTTCAGTGACTCTGGCCTGCTTGTTTCCATAAAACTCTTTGATACTGATATTTAATGTCTCCTGGTTTGACCACTTACATTGGATGAAGAAGGTTCATTTGTCCAATTAACTGTGTCGCCATACTGTGACTTGGACTTCGTTCCCAGCTGGGGTCTTTCTGTATTGAGTTCAGATGTTCTACTCCCACAGTCCAAAGGCATGCATGTTAGGTGGGTGTGGGTGTGTTGTCAGACGCATAAGCTGAACTCCGCACCAGGAACTTGGTTGATGATTAAGAGACTAAAGGGTTAGGTTAGGGTGGTTGTGGCTCAGGAGGTCGAACAAGTCATCTATTAATTGGATGGTTGGTGGTTTGATCTCTTGCTGCTCGCCAAAGTATCCTTGGGAAAGATACTGAACCCTGAGTTGCTCTCTGATGTGTTCATCAGAGTATGAATATTAGATAGAAGGCACACAGACAAGGGAAAAAGTGCTTGAATGAATAGGTGAGTTTTTCCTGGAAATGCATACCCTTGCTGCCATGCTGCCATCAGTGTTTAGTTATCAGCTAATACTGGCAATGCACCAACACACATATCTGCTAATTAGTGCAAAGCAACAGACTAAAAAAATATTCATATTTTACTCACTACTCATATAATCTATTAAAATGCTCCATCAGGCCATCAAGTGGCCACTAGAGGAACTGCAGTTGTTTGGCAGCTCCACCATGGCTTCATTCACCAAACCCAAAAGCAGCAGCTTAGACAATGTATTCGATATCCCCGTGTTGGTGTTGTTCCTGCATCCTCATCATAATGTTGGTCCATGATCAACATTTCAAATGACCAATCATGTTGCTGTGATGTCATAGCTTTGGAATGTGGATGGAAAACACCCAACATTGTTATGATGATGTAGGAAAGCCAACATGAGGATATCTGATCGTGGTGCTTAGACAGTCCCAACTATTTTATCCAATGACTGGTCACGTGTTTTAATGTGGGGAAAGCTCATTTTGTGAAGGGTGGTGACTCTTTGTAAGAACAAGGGCTTTGCTGATCAGCCTCCAAAGAGCCAATCACCAGAGGAAAAAGCAAACATATACAACATATGAGAAAAATCCTAAAATCCACCACACTGCACATCGTCTGTGAAGGTTCTCAGTCATCCAGGTCATCGTAATCTAAGGAGCTTGGAAAGAAAAGCGTCTGGACTTCTTTAAGTTGTTTGAAGACGTTTCACCTCTCATCCGAGAAGCTTCTTCAGTTCTAAGGTCAAATGGTGGAAAGTCCCAGATTTAAACCCAGTGGGAGTATCCCCCCAAAGAGGGACAAAAGGACCCCCTGATGATCCTCTATCTAATCACATGAGCCAAGGTGTGAAAACGGGTGTGGGTCACAATCAGCCAGGGTTTCGGGTGAGCTCATTGTGAAACCTGGCCCCACCCTATCATGCGATTTCCTGGGGTCAGATGGCCCAGGACATGAGTGGGCGTTAAGGCGTCTGGGAAGGGAACTCAAAACTGGATTATAGATGGCAGACAATCTGCTAGTTTTCTTGATTCCCTTTCATACTCCTGCACCAGTTGAAGGGTGTTCCTCCCAAAATGTACGGCAATATGTCTGTGAAGGTTCTCAGTCATCCAGGTCATTGTAATCTAATCATCCCCCATCATCAGGGGGTCCTTTTCTCCCTCTTTGGGGGTGATACTCCCACTGGGTTTAAATCTGGGACTCTTCACCATTTGACCTTAGAACTGAAGAAGCTTCTCGGATGAGAGGTGAAACGTCTTCAAGCAACTTAAAGAAGTCCAGACACTTTTCTTTCCAAGCTCCTTAGATCACACTGCACATCCTTTGGCCATTGACCTTGAGCACAGTCTGAGTGAAGACCCGGTATGTGCACCAGTTCGATTCAGTTCTAACCAACACTCTTGGAGGGGTAGCTGTTCTTGTGAGTTGTGGACAGAGGGACGAGGAACACTTTAGCATGAGCTTGGTGGTCCTTCGCCTGGATGAACCAAAAATGTTCCAATACAACTGTGGCATTAAACACACGTGACGCCTGTGTCTCCACATCCACAAGTCTCCACATTGAACTCCAACTGGTCAACTTTACAGATACGTAGAGAAAACATCTGGCGCTCCAGTCGTTCTGTTGGAACATCTTTTGAGGGTTTTAGATGCAAAATTTGCATCTAGGGATAAAATGATCAGCTGTCTTGCTCAGGATCCTATATTGTTTAGGATAAGAAGACACTGAGATAGGACATGTACGTTAACTCTTAAACCAACTTCCAAAAGCCTAATTTCTTACCTCCCTTCAACATACAATCCAATATTTTTAAAACGTTTCTTTTCCCATCACCTTGAAACCAGTCGCGGCAGATGGCTGCCCCTCCCTGAACCTGGTAATGCATGAAGTTTCCTTTCCACTGTCACCAAGTGCTTGCTCATAGATGGTTACATGATTGTTGGGCGTCCTTTCTAATATTGCATGGTCTTTATAATATAAAGCACCTTGGGGTGACTGTTGTTGTGAATTGGTGCTATATGTGGTAAATGGACTGGTTCTTATATAGCGCTATAATACTTTACCTGAGTATTATATAACTAACATTTACACACATTAACACTCCAATGGATGCTTTGGAGAGCAACATGAGGTTAGTATTCTACCAGAAAATGAAGGAGGAGTATTTGGCATAAAGACTAGAGCAGCCAGGGAACCACCAACCTTTCATTAGTAGGTGGCCTGCTCTACAGCCACCCCCTAAATAAAACTGAATTGAGTTGAATGGAATTTGGGTACTTTACAAAAGCCTGGCTGTGCAGAATAAACAATAAAACTGAAAACATATAATCAAGTGTTTGTTCAGAATGAGGACATGGGAAAGTTTGGGTTTCTAATACTCAAATTTAAAAACAACAAAACACTGGAGTCCAGGATGTTCATCACTTTAAAAGCTTTTTAGTGTTTTTCCATTTTTTTGGCTGCAAACCTGAACAATAAACAAGCAGAAGCTCCAGCTTTCTCCTAAAATAAGAACTCAAACTCGGCTTTTTCTGCTTTTTTGGGGGGTGAAAAATGCTGTCCAGGAATTCCAGCGGTGCCGCGAATCCTCCCGAGGGCCTCCGAGTTTTTCTAATTTGACTTCGCGGAGCAAAAAAAACACGCAAGTCTCTCATGTCCCTCATGTTTACAGCCCCAGCCTGGTATTGTGTAAACCCCTCTCCCCTCCACTCCTCTGCCTTTATGAGATAGAATTTCAATCGTCTCTGCTTTTCCGAACTCGTAAACGGTGTAATGAGTTTCATTTGCTTCGGCTACGTGGGGCTCAAACCGCCACGGTGACCGCAGCAGCGTTCATAAAGATCACAGGGAATCCTCTCACACACACTCGGTGCTCACTTCTGCTCAGCACATGCCAGCTCTGCCTGGTGACTCCTACATTTGGTGTGAATTTCCAGGCCATTAATTTAGGGAACATCACTTCTAAAGGAAACTGCCCCGACATTTGTGGTTCCTCTTTCAAACGCTCTCCATTAAAGCCTCTATTAACCAGCCCGCACTGCATAAATCACTGCTTAAAACGGCGCAGCGACACATGACAACAACATGCGCTCCCGGCTTTTATTTCTACAAACGTCTGCGGTGAGCATGGCAAAACACAGTAGAAGAACAGGGGAGGAAAAAAACCCCAAATTCATTTCAATCTTTGACTTTTCAACACAATTATTGCTGATTCCTTAAAAGTAAATGAAGGAAAAATCAAAAACACTGCTTTAAACACATTATGTTAGAAAGTGGCTAATGAGGGATTTGAAGGCCTATGTGTTGATGTTGCCATTATTACACTAGTTTGACAAACCTTTTTTTAAATAAAGCTCCATTTATGAGGCTTTTTTGGAGCTTTCAGTCACATCCTGCAGCAGAAAAACACCACAACATGCAGTTAACAAGCAAGTCGGTGGGCTGTGAGCAAGTATTTACATGTAAAAATATGATTTCTGTGGTTAAGAACCAGCTTGTCAAATGTAAGTTTATTGAGCTCCAGAATAAACTGGTGAAATTTGCCAACATTTTCCCAGAAGTTACTTCCTGTTTACCTTTGGTTACTCAACACTAGTTTAGCGCCCCAGATGAGGATCGTAGGAGGGCTCCATTTAACCGATGTAAATAAACTCATTCTGGTCTAATCTTCCAAGCTTTTCATCAAGCTTGTGCCTCGGTTTCAGTAGGTGGATTTAGGGATTTTGGTCATTGTTCAGTTTGACGTGCAGCGGTTAAACTGTGCAGTATAACTCTGCCACATCACTAACAACACGTTACACATGGAAACACTCAGACTTGGATTTTTAGAAGTGTTTTGGCATCTTAAAGAAGTCTATACATTTACTTTGTGAAGTATGTGTGTGTGTTAAAACTATGGCTGATTTAAAAGGAGGAGCAGGTAAGATCATCCATCATGTTTTTTTTTTAAATACAGGAACTGTTATTGTGCAACTCTAGGCACAGTTATTGTACCCAATGGTTTTCATGTTTGTTTAGCAAAGACCAGCAAAGAAAACAGTTTTGAAGAATATTTATGCACTGTTCTAATCATTGCAGAATAAATCTATTGTGACTTTTGAAAGGTTGTGGGAGAGATAAAAAAAAAAACCCCCATCAAGCACAGACTTGTCATCAACAGTCAGCTGGTAATGCATCAGGACACATTTTACACTACAAAAGACACGTGGAGTCCTAAACGTCAGCGAGTGGTTCGAGTATTTGGATCACAGTTAGGCGTTAATCTTTGAAGCTTAAAAATGAAGCTGGATCCAAAATCTGCAGTTCCCCCAATGGCCACTAGGGGCTGGCTCCAAAAGGGAGGCAATCTCCACAGATGTCCATGTTAAAAAGGCCAACTTTACAGCAGAAATAAATATTTACAGTCTAGTTCGAGTCTAGTTGGTTTAGGTCTCTTTGTCCAATTGCTCTGTATGACAACTATAGGGAGGTAAATGTTATATAGAATATTTATGGGCAGGAACAGTTTTTTTCTTCTCAATCTCAGTGTGATCAGCTAGCAACCATTTGCCAACCAGTTGGAGAAAACCAATTTTCCCTCACGTCGCACAAGGAAGATCAAGGAAGATTATCACTTAATCCAGGTAAGATGGGCAGATGAAGGTTTTTCAGATGTTTTGTTAGTGGGACAAAAGGTACACATTTTAAACGCAGCAAATTTGATTTTAAAAGTGTTAAATCAGCAGGAGGCTGGATTTAGTGCATCTGGGTCCTTCTTCTTCGGGTTGCCAACTGGTCTCCTGAAATGTGTTAACGGCATTAAAGCTAAAATGCAGAGCCAGAATCCAGCTGATGATCACAATGATTCATTTCCGCTTCTATTTAGTTCTGTCAACTTGTTTCCAACACATATTTCATGCTAAATTGGCTCGGTGTTACCATGACGCAGAGGGTTGAACTTATTAGATGTGGCTGCCAGTATGAAACTACTTTCACAAAAGACGCCAATTCTTTAAAATGTTTAATATGAAAAAGACAGCAACAATAAAAACAGTTTAAAACAGGCGATGCTTGAATTTAAATCAACATTTGATCAACAAAAAGACAACAACAAACTTGACTGGACACTCACTCCAAACCTTTGTTAGTCTGGGATGCATTTCACTTGGTACCAGCATAACTACAAAGGATCATTCAATACAGTTTCCTCTTCGGTCCTACTGTGGAAGCCAGTTTCTGAGTAGACCAAACCAGTTGAGGGTTTGCTGTGTCTATCTAAATTCTCCTTAAGGGTCATGTAATCTTTGTTGTTGCCTGTCCAAAGACTAACCCTTTTTAACTTTCTCTGCATATTTTCCATGTAAAATTCCAAACGTCATCCAGATGTTTGACTTTGCCCAGGGCTCCAAACAATGTGGCTACAATGTGCAACCGGCTATTTTCCAGCTTTTTTTTTCTTCCTCGCCAGACATCTCACATACTTTTCAGGCCTCTCAGACCGAGAACGAGGTTTTAACGGTGCTTTTGGGGAAACACGGCCACTCGTCTGCTTTAACGCTTATCGGTCCTCGAGGGGTTGAAATCACAGCAGGAGCGGGGTGACCGTGAAACCGTACTCCTGAAAAATCTGCTTTTTCCATTTGGTTTAATACGTCTGACCGATGCACTCCCCCCCTCCTCTGGATACCAAAACGCTCAGCTGTAACCCAGCTTTACATAACCGCACTGAACATACCATAAACTCTCTCATTCACGCAAACACGTGAACCGTTTCCAAAAAACAAAGAATTAAAAACAGCGAACACTGGTACACCAACCACATCCACCCCTCCCCATCCCCATCCCTTATTAAAACTGTTTTCCCCTGGAAACACTCAGCTAATGTTTTCCAAAACTCCTTCTCTTTCCCCCTCCCTCGTTTGCTCCGTGCCTCGGGGCCGAAGGGGTCCGCTCCATATTGTCTTCATTAAAGTCGCAGAGTGTCGACCTGGTTTGGAAACATGGGGTGTGTGTTCTCCTGTGTGTGTGTGTGTGTGTGTGTGTGTGTGTGTGTGGGGAGATGGAGGTTGAGGCTCCTGAGTCCTAAACCACATTCTTTAAATTCCCTGTAAGAAGAAAAAAAGAAAGAAAGCGAGAGAAAAATGAGACAACTAAAAAGAAAAACAAAAAAAAGGGGGGGGTGGGGGTCAATTTTATCAAATTAAGTAAGGCTAAACACACATATTAGACACCAAAGATGGAGGCAGTCTGGAGGACAGACACACAAACACACACTTGTGCCAATAAAAATGCAAAATAACATCTGGCTGAGGTAAATCCTGTCACTCCCGCGGAAACAAAAGCAAAAAGGGGAATCGATATGGAAATGACAACGGTAAGCAACACTTGGAGCTCATTTGCATGAGGGCACAGATTGGTTTCACACGCAGACAAAGCAAGTGTTTTGACACAATGGCTGCATTATGAAGTCTAGTCGACGGTTTACTTTGCAAATACTGCCGCCTTGTTTGTCCTTTGTCATGTTAAACGGCCCGTCGGAGGCAAAACAAACACGCTGCACGCACACACACATACATACACACACGCATGCGCGCATGCTCTGCGGATGAGTAATTGCCCTGACGCACTGAGGGAGGATGTCCTGTTTGTTGGCCATTGTGGAGCTGTCACTGTGGGCCTGTCATGTTCTCTCCCTGCAGTGACAACAACAGTTTGGAAAAAATGAGCCGTTTGCAACATTTGGCGTGGATTTTTTATTTGTTGTTGGGGTTTTATTTTTTCCCCATCCCCGTCTGGATGCTGGGACTCCACTGGTGGTTTAAATAAACGCTACAATGTCAACAGATTAAAATGTATCATGCTTGTGAGGCTTTTGGACGTGTTTACACCAACGGAGGCTGTGATAAAAATCAGCCTCCTGATTTACTCCGATGAGGTCACCGATTCGAGAAAGAAAACACAAACATGGGGGTCATCTGGCAAAAAAACTTTCCCAGAGCCACAATGTGGTCATCCAGCAGTTTTTAACATAACCCCACAATAACAGAGCGACTTGGTTACCGTGGCATTGCCAGTGTTTAGGCCTGATGTTTTTATTTCCCCTTTCTCAGCAATAAAAGAGGCCAATTATCCATTTCCTCATTTTGTATATGCTTATATTACATAAAACACATTTAGTGACCAGTTGACTAAACATTTAAACATCGATTTTCACCTGTTGGCTCTAAGATGTTACGATGCCACCCGCCACTTACTGGGGCTGCGTCCTCTCCGTTTTATTCTTCGCCTCGCTACTTTACGACACGCAAACATGAATGATGGGGGCACAAATCTGTAGAGAACGACTGGCCGTGAGAGTAATCCAACCCATCACGACTCAGCCACAGTGATGTGCAACCACATCCTTCACAGTCGTGTGGATGCAAAGGAGGAGGACTGTTGGTGCCAGACTCCAACAGCAAAAGCAACAATACTTTATTAACACATACTTAGCATCAAAAGTAAGGAAATTTGCATTTGGTGGATTATATCCTGGTTGCAGCAATCGTTTGTCACTTTAAATGGTACCACATTTGTAAGGAAAATGCATTTATGGGTTGAGCAGCAGAGTTGAGTATGCGCCCATTTGTGGGATGTGAACCCCAAGCCACCCTCGATGTGTTCATCAGACTGAATGTTAAATAGAAGCATGTAAGCTTAGATATGGATTGCTTGTCAGTTCAATTTTACTTATATAGTGCCAAATCAGTTGAGTAGTCGTATCAACCTGTTGCAGAGTTCAACGTGTCCAACGCCCTGTTGACCCGGGGACATTCAAAAAGCACGTTGGCCATCAGTCGGCTCACTTTGGTCATTGACGTGTTTTTTTTCCTTCACCACTTTAATTCCTTGGTGAAAGAAACTGACAAAATGTGCACCCCAGCTAGTGAAAAGCGTTATGCTACATTGCTATGGATAGGGCTGGAACTGTATAATCTGATTAAATAAGGAAGTGTGATCTATTTGCCGGTGTAGAACTGTATTACACTTTAATAATGTGTGAGGTGTTCAGCTGATGCCTGTCCACTCCTGTTAATAACTACAGTGGCTAAATAATTCATTGTTGTGTGTGAACGAGGCTCTCCTCGCTCTGTGTGTGTCCTGGGGCCACAGAGTTTGCATTACGGAGGCCGGACAGCACTAACCTCACCTTAACCTCCTCCTCCTCCCGTCCCTGCCTTGGCGGCAATGGTATTGATTATTGGCAATTGTGGCGAGACTACAGGGCGGACAGAGCACGGAGCAGATCACACGCACCTAAATCTGATGAAGTCAGCACAGTTGGTCTAATTTTAGGTGTTTGTTGCCCTCACACAGGAAAGTGTCTCTGTCGCATGTTTTTATTTTAAGGAACTTTCCCTTTATCTTACCAAAGCCAGGCGGCATTTAAAGGAAATTACAGGTACAAAAGGAGGTGTGGCTACATGTGAGTCATGTTGCTGCTATCTCAACTTTAAAAAATAAAAAAAAGACCCAGACTGAGAAGCTGCTGACTTATTTTATGGGAAATTGTCGCACACAATGCAGTTTTTTTCCTCTCCTCCTGCTGTGACGAGGGGAAACTCAAAAATCATGATGTGTGCTAAAAACAGGAAAAGTCCATCAAAAAGAGGAACAGCAGGCACAAGCGGACTTTCAACAACAGGACATCTGTGGTTAGAAATATTGATTAGATTCTGACTGTAATTAATGTGCCCTCTTCCTTTATTCTGGCTCCGCTGTTTGTCTGGTTTAGACTTGATAAATAACTCATTCCTGTCCCTCTTTTCCAGATGTTGATATTTAAGTCTGGTAAAGTTACCAGCGTCCACAGTGGGCTCTGATATTTACTACCTATCACGGCGTCCCTGGAAGCATCTATACTGTGCATGTTTGTGTGTATTTTACAGGCGTGTACGTACAATCTCTCTTTCCCTCAACGCATGCATCTTATTTTGCATCAACAGAGTGGAGAATTAACGGCTGACGGCGTAATCGTAATCAAAATGTAAAGGTGCTGCCATATTTCCCTGCTGAAGCGTGCAGATAAGGCACTGTTACACGGGGAGGCTGGCAGTTTACACGCAAACAAGCACTCTCTGGGGAAATCACACTACTGGCCTTGTAAACCCAGAACCGTGAATGCACAAACAGCCTGACAGCTGCCGCAGCCTTGGACACTCACCTCATAAAAATCACATTTTAATTAATGAAGCCTCCGAGTGCGTGACGGGAGGGAAGCCACAGGAAAAGCTGAGTAACATCTGAGTGTTTTCAATTGTTGCTTCTACTGCAGCACATATACGCACGCAAACTGACCGGGTTACAAAGACAGTAAGAAACGCTGACATGTTTCTAGTGTCCGTAGCAGAAACATCTCACATTTTAGTTTTTCATTTTTAGTTTTTGCAAGTTTTAATTAGATGGCATGGAGATATTTTACTTTCATGACTATCTGGGTCTGAAAAATAACACCAACGTCGTAGCGCCTTAAACCTGGACTCTATTTATTGGCCACAAGAGCCGGAGGAGGTGGATGAGGGCGAGGGAGGTCTGGCTATCTCTGCTTAGTGTGCTGCCCCCTCGACCCCAAGACTTGGCCGAAAATTAGGAGACATTTGTGGGATAGTTCTCAATGAACAGGACTCAGTGTTGCTAAAAGTGTAAAAATCATTATTTAGAACTGTTTCTGGACAAAAAGCTCAAATAGTATTTTAGTTTTTGCTAAAAACCTGACCTAGCTTGACCCCTCGTGCTGATTTGGGGAATATGTGCTGGTATGAATTAGGTTGTTTTGCTACAAATCCTTTGATGTGACAACACCAGTAAGTGAAGGGTGACAATAGTACTAAGGTTTTCCAGACATGTGAAACATGTGAGACATGAAAAACTACAGGCAACCGTGGCAACCTGCTAGTAACCAAAGCAACTGCTGGGATGATTTTTGCTGCAACAACTTTTTTGTAACCGGTTTCACCCAATGAGAGCCGGAAACCTCCAGGAACCACTGCCAACATGTTGGGGAATACCTGTTTCACATCATGCTGAACTTTCAAGGTACACAACTACTGAGATTGTACACATGACATCATGTGAGAAACCCCCCAAAATAATAATAATAATAATAAAAAAAAATAAAATAAAAACCTCCAGGAACCACTGCCACCACTTCCTGTGCCGGCTACTCCAGCTTCCTCCCAGAGTTTTAGGGTGTACCGACATCTGGGCCTGTCACTGCTGGGATTCACCCCTCTATCCATTCATTCTCTTTGCTTGTCCTTATCAGAGTAGCAGGGGGGCTATCCCAGCTAAAATAGGCCGAGAGGTGGGGGACATCCTGGACCGAGCTAACACAGAGAGACAGACAACCATTGATACCTATGGGCAATTTACAATGACCAGTTAACCCTAACTGTAGGAGGAACCCGGAGTACCCGGAGAGAACAAGCACAAACACGGGGAAAACATGCAAACGCCACACAGATGGTGAAGTCAGACTCGGGACCTTCCTGCTGTGAGGCAACAGTGCTAACAACCACCAGCTGGGATGTCATGCTGAAATCAGCATCCTAACTTGTAAAAACATTCATAATGAAGGAGAAATTTTGCAGATGAGACACACTGCCTTATTTTTCATGAAATGAGCCATATGTACGCCTTGGATCTTACTGTAAATATCTGCCAACATGACAGTGGGCCGTTGGCTCAAACTGTGCATGATGTATACGTACAGTCATGGTTTAACATACGGGCTCAGAAGCTGACACATGGCGAGTGAAAAACGGCGCAACAGTGGATTTTGGAGATTACCACTTTAAGATTCGTATCCATTCGTGCGAGCAGAAACAGCAGATGTGGGCACACAAACATACGTACGCTCCCACTCTGCCCAGTTTCTCAGAGAAACCAATGTTTATAAGCAGGAGTTTGCTTCCAAACCAGAGAAACACTTATCCAGCCCGATGATGTCATGCAGACATGTTTGCTTTGAGGTGTGTGTGTGTTGTAGGCTATCCTTTATTCAGCGCTCGTGTGTGTGCATAAGTTAAGTTAGCAAACATGCTGGGCTTTCTTTTTGGGAAACAGACAACATCCAGTGTTTAAAATTATAACACGCTGACTGCCCACTGGGATTATGGTGCTGTGTGGTAACAATAAATGTGACAGAGAGCAGAAGCGACAGACAGAGGAGGAGGAAAAAAAAAGAAAACAAAAAAATCGACATAAAACAGATTTGACAGTTTGAAACTAGGAGAGAGAGATCAGAGAAAGGAGGAAAAAAAGAGATAGGAAATTCTCTGGATTCATAAAAAATGAAACATAATTAGCTCAACTGCAAAATGTATGCAGAATTTTTTTAAATAAATTTAAGAAGTAGAAATGCCAGAATTCAGCCAAAAGTAGAAACTTGACAGAGTTAACTGTATCATTTTCTGTCCTCAGCGGGGAGCTAATGGTGAATGAGGGATCTGATCAAATACAGAGGAGGCAGATGGGATGCAGGAGCCAAACATAAACTTCACTCGCTTCTCTCCATCTTTGGCTCGTCTGCATTCATTTCTTCTCCCTTTTATTCCCTCCATCCGTCCGCTCACCGGTTCCCTCTGTTGGCTCTAATAAAAGCCGTATGACTGGAAAAGAGCGATACTTTCAGCCCCTCCAGTTGTGATGATTTAATGCGAGCCAACAGACCAACTGAATTTCAGCAAACAGACTCCCGATCCCCCCTCGCCTCCCCTGATTTGATGTGACCTGAAGTTTTTCAAAGCTGAGGATTTAATGCTGTTTGGATAAACCTATTCCACGTCCAGAAGGCTTTTTGTCATTTGCTACAGTCAGATGACTTGTTTAAAATGTATGAAGGTTTAGATACTAATTGATACCATGTCCACTCGACTGAGGGCAAAAATTTGAGAACGCACAATTTTCTCTCTGTTCTGGATTTCCATTCACACTGATCCGCAGATTTCCATCAACAAACTTCCTCTCCAGCGAGTGGATTTGAGTTTGGACTTAACTGGGCAGATGATTGCCCAGAGCATTAACAGGTAGAAACCAAGTGGGGCTGAAAATGAAGCCAATGCATTAATATTAAAAAAAAAAAACTGTTCCTCTAGACTTAAAAAAAAAAAAAAGAAGACCTATTCCCTGTAGACTTCTATGTTAAAAAGCTCAGCTTTAGAGCTGAAATAAACAACCATGGTGGAAAAAAAACAATAAAAACCCCGTTGTGGTCTCTATATCCGATTTACCCGTTATAAAACTGCACAGGTGGGTGGATTTTATGTAACTCACTCCACTGAATTCTAATAGAGTTACATTTTTGGGGGGCTTAGCTGCAGTGAATGACAAATGGGAACCGACTTGGTTGCTAGCTGCCTGCTATTTCTCACTTTCACTGATTTACATCACAGAACCTTCACTTAAGTTATTTTGAATTTGATGGCAACAGCACGCCTCAACAAGTTTGGGACCAACAAAGAGAGCAACAAAGGCTGAAAAAGTGAGTGGATGAGACTAATTAGATTAATTGGCAAGAGGTTGGTAACATGATTGGGTATAAAAAGAGCTTCTCAGAGCCACAGATGGGTAGAGGATCATGGTAAAAAATACTGGCGGCTGCCAGTAATACCCCCCTGCCTTCTGGTAGATGCAGGTGTGGTATTCCTAGGTGACGTCTTGATGCATGCTCAATCATCCAGGTAAGTAAATCTCCAAAAGTTGATTCTGTTCATCTGGATGTAGCGTTTTCAGTGGGAGAAATGTTTCGTCACTCATCCAAGTGACTTCTTCAGTCTCAGCTGACTGCAGGTTTCCCCAATCTTATAAACAGTACATTTGCATAATGACTGAAACCAGCCCAGTGAAGGAACAATGGGCTGGGAGGTCAGTTCCTTAATCTTAATTATGCAAATTCTCATGACCATTGATCAACAACCACTGACCACTGTGGTCTCTAAATATAGAGGCTGTGAGCATGCTTACTTCTCCTCTAATGCTGGGCATCATAACATTGGAGTCAACGAGTCAATGAGGACCAATGCCTACAGGAATTGCAGTTTAAGAATTTAAACGTCTTCATTGCCACCTGATGCTGACTGAATGAAGGAATGCCGTATGTGGACAGAAGTTTTTTTGAAGGACTGGAAGCTAATGAAATAAATATCTTCCTTCTCTTTTCTATGAGCAAACCCTGGTAATACTGAAGAAGAGTGCAGATAATGACTTTCAAAGCTTTCACTTTTTGTGGTCTGAAACTGAAACATCACACTGAAACTATGACAATTATTAGTCTGTTTTATACTTTCCTACATGTGACGTGACCTGATCTTGGTAGGATTTTACTATTCCCAGAATTGTGAGTGCCTTTTATTCGGTCGGCAACTCACACACTCTCTTACCAGAATGGATAACCGCTGTTTAAAATATAAGATTTCACTGACGAAAAGGAAGGAAAGGAGGATTTCCTGTCGCTCTACAGTTCACACTTTTACACCCCGGAGACGCCGAATGATCAAACTCAGATTTTATTTTCCTTTTCGGATGTGTGGCTGTGTGCGGCGAAACGTCTGACATGGTCGCGGACGTGTCGTTTCCTGACCTCACCTCCTTACAATAATTCTCCCTTCGCTCAACTTTTCGCCTAAATTTCACCCTGCTGGACAATTTCTCCTGAGAGCTGTGGGCTGTCAGCGCTGAGACCAAAGACCCGACTTCAGGCTTAACCACAAGGCTGCACACACACACACACACACACACACACACACACACACGAACATACAAACATAAAGGCACATATAGAGAGGAAGATGCAGAAAAAGAAAAAAAATACCACATGTATCAAGAGCCAGACTCGAGCAGGGGTCATACACATATTGTGCATATTCACGCACACATGCAAAAGGATGTTAAAAAGTCACAGAGAGGACACAAAGAGAGAAGACGACATACTTTCATCCCACACAGAGAGACGTATAGAAACAAGAGCAGACACATGAAACCGCACTTTAAAAGAGCCGCGGAGAGACCAAAGGGCCTCAGGTGAGCCGGGGTTCAGTGCAACACAAACACACACCTGTTTACGCTCCACACTCTCACAAACAGGCACACCTGTGCATCCAACCCAAACACAGACACATGACATGCACACCTTTGATGGTGCTGATGACCTGGTCCAGGTGTTTGGTGTCGTTGCGGTCTGGTCTACAGCTCGGACTGATCTCCAGCGAGTAGTCTGGTCCGTATTCTGTAAAAAACTAAGCACACACACACACAGAGATCACATCGTAAGGTTTTGGATTTGCCGATTTTAAAATAATACTTCATTTTTCTTATTCACAGTCATGTGTTCATCCATCACATTTGCCCAGAGTCACTACAGCAGAGTGCCAAAATACACTCTGTCTTCTTTGTCTTTGTTTTTATTTCTCTTTTTTTGGAGAATGCAGCTGCTTTCCTGGAAAATTCGGGGTCTGTTTGGACTTTGAAGAACTGAAGTGAGTGGTGATGAATATTTACACAGGCTTTCAGGAATCTTTTTTTTTTTTTTTTTTTAAACAAAACAGTGAAATCAATTCAAAACAGTGGTTAAAAAAGGACACACTTCCTTCCACTTTTTGACCATCATTTCTGTTTTTCTCAAACATATCAAGATATCTCTTTCCATTCCTTCTGGCTTTGTTCCTGTAAAGCCAGCCACACACTTCTGGGTTTGAAACTCAGGCCACGGCTGGACACTTCTATGAAGAGCTTGCATAACTTGCTTCCACAGATTTCCTCCAACAGCTCAGAGATTAACTCAGCAGTTTAGAGTTGGGGGCAGGGGTAAGTTCACTTCTAACACTCACATAATAAATTTTCAGGAATTTACAAATCCTGTACCAGGAGACCAAAACGCAGGAGAGTTCATTTGAAAGGTTTCTAGTTTCTTAATAGAAAAGCAGAAAGCCTAAATAGTATTTAAGTTTTGCAAAATTATTATTGCTCTGGGATTCTTTCTGTCTGCAGCTGTTAGAAGTTAGCAAAGACCCATTATCAAGTCTTGAGTCAAAGTCGGTGTTACCACCTTGGGGTCTTGAAACTGGATGAGGCAAGTGAGGGGTGGATCTGACTGTGAAGCTTACTAGCCAAAAAAAAACCCCAACCAAAAACCACAAAACTTGTGATTGACAAGCCAATATCTTGGATAATCCTCCTATGGGACTCTTAGAATGACTATAATATGTAAAACATGTACCGTATTTTCTGCACTATAAGGCGCACTTAAAATCCTTTAATTTTGTCAAAAATCGACAGTGCATCTTATAATCCGGTGCGCTTTATGTATGAATTCTGGTCGTGCTTACTGACTTCGAACTGATTTGGTACACGGCGCTCAAAAATCTGTCGAAAATGTTTTAGTACGACTTTGGTAAGTTACCAAGCTGCACCGCTTGATGGATTGTCGGAGCATTACGGCTACCGTAGTCAGGAGCCTCGCGGAGTAATCTGGGTCCAAACTCCGCTTCAGGCCCCAAAGTCAAACGAACACTGCGACATCACTGAGAGTTAAAAACTGTCTAAATTCTTTCATCTTTAATAAAATAATCAGCGTTGCTGCTTTACCAGGTGTAACAATTAAGTTTAACATCCAGACATCCATGAAAACAGAATTTATTAAATTTAACAGAGTTAGAAGTTAGCAGGAAGTTAGCTCACTAGCTTCCACCTAAACATGATATATCATGTTCTGACTGAGAGATTTCTGAAAAAATTAAAACGTACAGCTCTGCTATCACTTCCAACATAAATGAAGACAGAAAACTAAACAGCAGTAATGTTTGTAGGGTTACTGAAGTTGGACTAGCTGGTATATAATGTGCTACGTGATCGCTAGCGACACAGCTATGTTAGCATAACATAAACACAGTGAAGCTGCAGGATGAATGTTAACACTTTTCCACTCGATAAAAGTTAACGTGAGGGTTCCCGATGGTTAGGGACAAATGCAGTCGCATGGCAGGATGCTGTAAACGGACCAAACTTCAGTCAGAAGAACAACTGAGATAATCAATACGAGGTTAGTCATTAATATACTGCAACAACATGGGAACAGAGCAGCTGCAAGAGAATTAGACATTAATGAATCAATGGTACGGAAGTGGAGGAAGCAAGACGAATGGGTTGAGTAAAGTTTTGACTTATCTGACTGTTTTGTTTCGCTTAACGCCTTATAATACGATGCGCCTTATGGTCCGAAAAATACGGTATTTAATATTCGATTCAGTTTGATCTGAAATTTGGAATTGAGGCCATGAAGTCATCAGGAAAGTGGTTACTGTGGTCAAAGAGCAAGGAAGCTGAACGTGGTTCCACCCACCACTGCATATGAAAGAGGAAGCTCTAAGATTAGTACTTCCCCATGAAGAAGGGCCAATGAGTCTGGGGATATTTTTAATGACGCTATTTAAAAGGTGAATACGGCACTTATTTCATGACACTCCATCCAATTGCACGGCGAGCACCCAAAGCCAGTAGGATTCAATTCTTTAGACACTGTGCAAAATTTCATGGTAATCCATCCAGTATTTGTTGAGATATTTCCATCTGGACCAAAGCAGTGCACTGATTAACAGGCTGATCCCTCAAGCAAAGAAACACATTTTTCAGATAGACACATGTTGTTTATATTCTCGGATTCTTTTTTCCCTCCTGTGTTGTCTGGGAGCTGGATCAACACAAACAAAAAAAGTATATGAGATTCTGTAGCCTGTACAGAAGGAAAATGTAATGCATAACACAGAAGAGGAACCACAAATCAGTCAAGCCTCTGCTAAGACAGCCTGGGCCTCGCCAACTTGAATAAAAAAAAAAAAAAGAATAAAAAAACAACTCAGATTATTTCAGCAAATACCAAAGGCTCCTGGCATTTCAGGCAGAACCTGGCATCAGCCAATTGAAAAAACAGAAACAGGTGGAAACCCAAAGAGTGGGTTCAACCAGAAGTTAAAACCAGAGCACGTCAGTTTGAGGCCATGACTCAGTGCCATGAGAGCTAAGCAAACTCCGAGGCCAGGTCTGACCACAAGTGCGTCAGTCCGTTCGCAGTGACTGTTGTGAAAGCCTTGGACTCTGAGGACTCAGCAGAAACACGTCGAGCGAGCCAAGCTGAGGCCTAACGCAGATGAGTGGGACACGTAGGAAAACGACGGAGATTAAGTGAAGATTCGAGGGGATAAAATGGTAAGAAAAGATTATTAAGTTAATAAGATATCAGGAAACAGTGAATGGGAGCTTGGAGTTGTTTGACCAACAATCAAAAACCTTTTAGTATCATAGAACTTCAATTTGTCTGATAATCACGTAAAAGAAAGGAAAAACAGGGTTGAGTGATCCTGTTCAAGAACTCGAAGTACTGCAGTTTTTGGCACTTTGGCGTTGAACTGACGCACAAAGGTTTGCTGCTCAGCCTGTCCGGGGTGTAACCTGTCTATCCTGACAGCTTGGATGGGCACAGGCACTGGCGCTCTGCAAAAGCGTCCCAGTACTCAAGTAAAATCAAACCAACAAACCACTGTAATCGTCTTCGGTGCAGGGATGCTGGGTTCAGCTGTGGCTCACCAATCTGCCTGTGAGACCATTTAATGATTTGATTTAATGAGTTTCTGCAGTTTTACAGATAAATATCTGGAAAAAGACAAAACAGACTCAATTAAAAGGACAATAAAATTAAATTGTCTTAGTTTTATCAGTGTGGAAATGTTTCCTGAAATGCAACAAAGCTGGTTCCCTTAGAACTCTTCAAAGTTCAGTTTTGACTTTTTAAGAGTTTGTAATGTCCTTTCTGAACTTGTCAAACCTCACATCTGACCACTACGCTCCATATTATAAATACTTAAAAATCTTTAGAAGAGCAGGATAAGGTGGCTGGGGAAAATGAGGTGTGGGTGCCTACTACGTGCCCTAGACCCTTGAATGAGTTTTAGAAGATGGACGGATAAACAAAGCCAACACTAAAACAACGAATAAAACTAAAACTCAACTTCATTTCTCAGTCCCATGGTTACAGCTTTAGAAGGATTCAGTTTACATTTACATACAACGAGAAAAAGCAGAAAACTTTATAAGCAGACTGCAGTCAGTGAATATCTGGCTTCTTCTTTTGTTTGTTTTTGGACTTTCTAAACTTCCATTAGCAAACTTTCTACTGTCACATTTTCTCCTCTGGCTTTAATTAAAGCCCCCCCCCCCAAAAAAAATGTCAGCTTGGCCCCGCTTGAGTTGGCATCCCCTAATGATTCCTGCGTTGATGTTGCGGTCACTTAGAAGTCGAGGATATCTTGTTTGGAATGGAGCCTCTTTAGTGGATTAAATGGACATTAGTAGACAAGACTTCAGAAAGTCTGCTGGCAACAAACAACACACATACACGAACTGAGCCAATGTGCAGCAGGAGTATACTTTTGTTTATATGAAGACAAAGGCTACTCTGTCTTTGATTAATGGTCCTGTGTGAGTCAGATAGAGGGAATGCACTCCTGTGTATATGTGCTAGATTTATTAATGCGTCCTTATATGTGTGTTTCGTGTGATTATCATGCACACAGAGGTAAGGCCCTGTTTTAGTGTGTGTGTGTGTGTGTGTGTGTGTGTGTGTGTGTGAGTGTGTGTGTGTGTGTGTGTGTGTCTGTTTCCAATTACTTCAGATGAGTTTCTGTGTCTTACCTCCGGCCTCAACAGAGCCCAATGTGAGACTTAACACACACACACACACACTGTATTCCCATGAACCCAGTGCTCTGTCTCCTGCTGTCCAGCAAACACAACACACACACACACACACACACACACACACACACACACACACACACACACACACACACACACACACACACACACACTCCCACTGACTGCTTGTTTGGCTTGGATGACCGTGGAGAGAAGAGAAAGAGGGGAAGTGAGGAAAGTGAAGCCCATCCTGAGACACTTCTTCAAAATTGCCTTCATAGTAGAGGCAAATAAAATGATAGGCAGCAATTCTGTGCTGTTTTTGTGTCTGTCTGTGTGTGTGTGTGTGTGTGTGTGTGTGTGTGTGTGTGTGTGTGTGTGTGTGTGTGTGTGTGTGTGTGTGTGTGTGTGTTTGTAAGGCAAAACGCCACATGACAACAGATAGAGGCGATCCAGTGACGCAGCACTGCTACGTCACCTGGCCAAGGTCAGGAGACAGAAAATACCCGCTGACTGGCTCCAGTGTCTCCGGCAGAGACGCCCAGGGAGATAAATAGGGAAAGGTCTCTGCTTATTTACCATGGTCCTTTACATGGAAACTTCTGTCCATCACTCACTGAGCCTGTTTGTACTGTGAAGGGAACACTGTGTTCTCATCTGAATGTCTTTATAACAAAAAACAAAACAAATAATGTAAGGTTTTCATTAAGTTAAAATGCTTAATCCGTGTTTAGTTTCATTTTCAGCTCCTGCAACAAAGCTCTGTTCTTTTAAAGTGCACTACATTTAACAGCTTGTGTCTATGGATTAGTTTGTTGATAATATTTGGAGCTGTAACTATGTAACACTGCTCAAAAAAAGGAAACACTTGTGTTATGACCAAGTGTAACACGAGGGGCCAGGTCATGACATGAATTGGGGGCTCATCCAGGATGTGAACCCGGCAGCTCTCACACCCGAAGCGAGAATCATACTCCTAGACCAGCTTACCTTTTGCCGCATACACACACACAGCTCACTAGCTGCAACCCAACATGGCTCTCTGACACTAGAGCTCACCTTTCTCTGGCCTTAAGGATTCTTAATTGCTGATGGGAGTCAGCGGTACAAAAAAGGTGGCATCTAAGGCAGGAGATATGGCAAGACACACACAAAGGTCAATTTCAGGAAGAGATCCTGCTAGGGCTGTAACACATGACAATACGTGCACCAGTTAGGAATCAGAAACTAGTTTGAGTCCATTTCAGCTGCTTTGGTGCAAATCAAAGTGACAACATGTGCACTGAAAAAGTGACAACAGGCAAACACATAAAGGGAAGCCTTTCTTCTGATTTCTCCATATTTTAGCTTTTTATTAGGGTCCTTATCAATGCTGGCAGCATAATGCAACTCTTGAAGCCCATTCAGGTTCGACAGGTATATCCATACGTGCCGTCACAAAAAAGGTTTGCGTGATATACCAAGAGACGAGCTGTTAATATGAGGAGAACTGGACAGGGCAGTAGAAGGACTCCAACCCAGCAGCAGCACCAGTATCTGCTACCTGAGTAGCATGGCCAGAGCTCAAGGAGATTACCTCGTATGCATGTTTCTGACCAAACTGTCAGAAGCAGACTTTGTTACGCTGTTGTGAAATCCCAGCATCCTTTAGTGTGACCTGTGCTCACAACCCAGCACCGTGCAGCTTGGCCGGCATTTCTTCAGAAAACACCAGAACTGCTAGGTCACGTCCGCTGTGGTCCAGTACTCTTCACATATAAGAACAGGTTCACACTCAGCACGTGCGACAGGCGTGAGAGAGTCTGCCAATTATGATGCCTGAAGCATCACCTGTGGCGGATTTGTGCTTTTATTGAATCTGCAATCAACAAATATGATATGAAATATGAGTTTGGGTCGCACCAATATTCTAAGAGGAGTTGGGATTCTTGTGAATTGTGGGCAGATAGACAACAGCCAGTATGCAAGTTGGACGAGCTAAAAATCAAGAAATGGCTTTAATTTAAGAAGGAATGGCTTTCTGCCGCAAAAGGTAAACATTTTTTCACTTGGACAATAGGCCTGACTTTTAAAAAGGGTTGGAGTTAAAACAGTTGCGTCCCAAAATAAAGGAACAGTGGGAAGCAAAACCACCACATATTTGGAATATCGAAGACAATGATCCAAATCGGCATCTAAATTTCAGGTTTAATACCTGTTCCATTCACACTGAAAACTTTCCCCAGCTTCAACTCCCACCTTACAGAGATAAATCAGAAAAGGACCAAAGCTACACTGGCTTTAAAAAACAAAACAAAACAAAAAAAAAAAGGTGCATACCAACCAGGTGCTTATTCATCAACAATGAACATCACACAAAACGCAAAAGATTGCCGGCCACAGCAGCCATGTGCTGTTAGCAGTTGCAGCTTCAGCCCTAAGTTGACCAGTCAGCTCATATTTTGCCCAGACAAAGCTGGCAAACAAGATTCACTCTCACTATGACAGATGGATGGATAGATGTAAATATAACAACTCTGTAACGTGTATCACTCAACACTGGCGAAACAATTCACTCCACCACCATCTCGAACCTCCAATTATAGAGTTTTCCACCTTTTGAGTGCAGGAACATGAACGGGAACATAGCAAACAGGAACACAAATCAATCCAAGTGCTTTCTATCCCTCATTCATACTCTTCAATAAACACATTGAAAGCAACTTGGGTTCCAGTATCGTGCCCGAGCATACTTTGCCAAGCAGACTGAAGCAGTAGATGACGTAGCTCTACCTTCTGAGCCTCAGCCATTCCCAGTAATAAACTTTATTAACATTAGCATAACTCTGCAAAGATTAACAGAATTTCAAAACACTGCAGCACCTTCTAAAGTATCTTCTATAAGTAAAAGCTGGTCTAATTGATTTCATCCCTCCTCCTTTAAATGGTGCTCAGGACTCCTGGGGACTCCATCGGCCTGAACAGCTAAACAGCTTTAATCATCATAAACTTCTTTTTTAAAATAATTGATTTTTTTTTTTATATGTACATTACCTCAGCGGTGTCACAATTAAATTTAATTTTTAACTGGCAAAACTAAACATGCCATCATCCATATTTTCCTGCCAACAAGGAAATGCACCAATCAACAAAATATCCTCCATATGTGCGCGTGTTTATCTTTACACTGTCTATAAATGACTAATCTGTAAATCTGTGCTGCTCTGAGTAAATAAGAGGACCTTCACTAACCCCTGCCCCCAATCAGAGCGTTATAATAAACTCTGTTATGGCTCATACGTGTGACCAGTTCACATCAAGGTGACGGCTCCTACATCCGAACACGCAAACAACAAACTGGCTGCAAAAAAACAAAACCCAAAGAAACGCTGTTTACAGCGCTGTTTGACGAAAGCATGAGAAAACGTCAGTGTGTTCATATTTGTGTTTGTGCAACGAGTACATGCCCTGTGAGAAAGCTGAAGTGTGCGACAGTACGCACCAGGCCATCTGTGTGTGTGTGCGTATGTGTGTGTGTGAGAGTGAGAGAGAGAGAGGGAGTGAGGGAGGGTTGTTTGTTTTTACAGCGATCAGCAGGATCTCCAGCTATGAAGGACACTGAGCAGCGCAGCAGAGAGGAAAACATCTCCGAAAACAAATGGAGTCTGACTCATATCAAGCTGCTATCTAATAAATGTTTTCAACAAGGAAAAAAAAAACAACAACAAGAAAAAACACAGTGCGATGCCCCAATCACGGTCACATTGCGCACGTACACCTCTCCCTCACTCTGCATCTGGACTCTCTCTCACCCTTCCCACTTTTCATCAGCCCGTGTTTTTTTCTTGGTTCATCTGATAGTTTTCCTTTTAAGGAAACCTGCCCCACAAATACCATCTGGACTTCAAAAAAGAAAGAAAGAAAGAAAAACACTTCTATTCTTGAACTGCTGCTGTAACAGTGTAATTGCTCCATTGTGGCAAAAATAAAGTATTATTTTATACGTTGAAGGGCTTTCACACTATGAACCCCTGGTATAGTTTCACTGTATCACACATCAAATGTATAACAGTGAAACTAATACACTGAAACTAATACCAGTGGATTACACTGTGTTGCTGTGTGATGCATATATTATACTGTAATACATTTCTCTACACTAATATGGGGTAACACAATTGTTGCTCATCATACCTGTACTGTTTCTTTATATCAGTGACAGAGCTTCCTAAATGTTCTAATGTTAATTGTGTATTTTATGAATATTATGAGTTATATAAAATGCATTCACATTTATACAATCCTCATTTGCTGCTTCTTAGAAAACAAATATTGTTTGCTTCAATAACAGCAGAAAAAAAAATGGTAGCACTTTCTATTACAGCTCAGTAATAAATAGATAACAGGGTAACAAGGGAAGAAACAAGAGGGTAATAATGTGGTAATTTCTAAGTTATTACTATGCAATTACCAAAGTAATAACTATGTAATATCCAAGTAACATCATGGTAGCAACAGTGGTTCCAGCTGAGTAATATTACCCTGAAATTTATGTAATAGGATAATAAAATCCCCAAAACTGGGGGTAATAATATGGAAACAGAGTGCAGTCATAAAGTGGTAATAATAGTGTAATAAGGAGGAAAAAAGAATGCAATAATGTGGTCATTTCTACCAAGCTGTAATAGAAAGTGCTACCAAAAACCACTTTAAAACTGTGTTTTGAGAGAATTGTGTATTACAGTCGGTAAGTAACGTTCATTTGTAAAAATCTTTCTGCACCCCACCACCTGTGTAACTTTGCAAGATTAGTTGTCATGTATCTGCAAAACCTCAGCAGATGAACCAGTGACTCCGTAAAACTCTGATGAACTCCTCCCGATGCCACAGATGATTGGAAATTAAAGGCGAGCTTATCAACGCCATTGGAGCAAAGTTGGAGGTGTGTGCTTCAACTTCACTTTTACAGAGACAGGAATAAAAGGAGAGGGCTTGGAGAAAAGTGAGTGAAATCATGGTTACTGGAAATTTCCGGCTTTTTATTGGTCATACTCCACATTCTCCTCTTCTCCCACTGGCTGTTTAGAACAAATATTCTGTGTGGCTGCATCAGTACAAAAGGTAGACTTTACCCATTGGTTTCTGAAGCCTTAAGATTAGGATTTTCATCGTCGCCATCTTGGCTACAAAAACTGGATGGGACAAGGAAAAGTTGATCTGACTATAAAACTGCGTGTTCACTGGCAAATTAACATATTAAGGATAATATATTTTTTTTTTAAAAGATATGACTACGATTTAGAAAACAAAGTGAGCAGCTGAGCCGATAAGCTCATCAGCAAAGTGTTTATAGAGGTCAAGACAGAAAGCAGTTTTCCTTTAGACTTCTACAGGACCAGAAGTCTTTTTGCAACCACCACTGTCGTCATTTGGTGGACTGCTGTACACTTAGTGTAGAGGAAAGGTTTGCTGATAAGAAGCTGATGAAAATGGTGGATGGATTAGATAGATTCTAGAATTAAAAATAAAACCATATTTCTGCTTTTACTATGGGCGGCATTCTTAGAAATCACGGCTAAAGTTCACCTCATGTTTGGGGTGAATGGACCATTCCCCAAGATTCACTGCAAAACTTTAAAATGTCATTAGGGGCCTAGACTAAAAACAAACCCTATGATAATAAAAAAAGAGAATTCAAAGCTTTTACCAGACTGATGAATTCATGGTAGGATAAGCTTTTACAATAATGCTGTAATGTACAGTGATGTGGTTGTACTGTCTCCTATAATGAACCTAGAAGAACTGAAAGCCTCCAAAGTTCAAAACTGATGTCTTCTGGCCTATAAAACATCTCACCTGAGAGGAACATTAATGAATCAGGATTAATTGTAGTCAAAGCAGCTTGAAATGAAGGTGAAGGGACTTCAAGTTTTTTTTTAAAGATGTTTCACCTCATATCCAAGAGCCTTCTTCAGATGTAAAACCAAAAGTTGGAGAGTCCCGGGTAGTTGACCCGCTATTAACATGTGAGACATCAGGTCTTCAGAAAACTTCAAGTCAAGTTGCCTTTAATGCAAGCTCCTTAGACTATTATGACCTGGATGACTGAGAACCTACACAGACAGGATCAATGGTGATGCCATCTTCTGGGATGGAGTCTGTTTGTGAACATGAGATGGAGACAATCATTCAACTACAACAGAGCCGTGGCTCCATAAAGGGTAGACAGAAAGGAAACAGAATCTTTCAGTTCATTGTTCGCTGATAATGTGTCGCAGGATCTCCAGCTGCAGCATTTTGAACTTAATCAATCATAATATTGCAATAATGAGCTTCTTCAGTCAGACTTTGTAAACAGATACATCTCCCTACGCCCACACAGGCTATTGCTTGGTGATATTTCCTGTGATTGAGCCCGTGAATCTGGGAGCCACCACGTCCCTGACGGCACTGAGGGGCAGGACAGGAAGTGGCTGCAGACAGGAAAAAGGGGAAGTAGGAAGTAAAGAGGCGGGACGCTTCCCCGCTGCCAATCTGGAACCAGAGACGTCCTCCCTTCCTGTGTGGCTTTGAGACGGACACACGTTTGTATCTACTTCTGTTCCTCTCGCCAGAGAAGAGTGGGATTTAAGCGAGTGGTTGGGCAATCCAAAGGAAAAAAAAAAAAACTGGCTGACTTTTATCGGTTTGTTTTCTCTGCTAGTAATTTAATACCCATGTATTGCCATTATCTGCACAGAGATGACGGGATAACTTGTTTACAGACTTTTGTAGCTCTTAAGGAGCATTTCGCTTGGAAAGAGGAAAATGAATTAGAAAAAAAAAACCTTTCCAGTTGGTCTAAGTTTAGCAGCTTGCTGCCCAGACAAATAAAATATCCTTTAAATAATATAAGAAATATGCTTATTTGACCAGTGGGGTCAAATGAGAGAGAGAGAGAGAGAGAGAGAGAGAGACGGGAAAAAAAGGCCTTGCTTTTGGACTGCAGATCTGGTTTAGCCTTCTAAAAACACACAATACTTCTCTTGCCAGTTTTCAGCTTCCTTCAGCACAATGATGAAACATTTCTTCACTGAAATATTTAAAGAGTTAAAAGTCAAGGTTTTGCTTCAAAATACAGAGATAAAGCAGAGCACCCAATGTGGGAGGGTGCAAATCCAGCCCAGCCCATTTGGTGTTACTCTATGAGCTTAATGGGTGCACGCCAGAGACAGGAGATGAGGAACCAGTGTTGGGGAGTAATGGAATACATGTACTGGTGTTACGCATTTAAAATTTCAAAATATGAGTAACTGTATTCAGTTACAGTTACCGTTTAAATAGGTGGTGATCAGAACACTGTTACTTTGTTAAATAAAATAAATAGAATACGCGGCGGTCTTTTCCTGTTTCATATGTTAGGCTATCCCCTCTCTATGCCTTGTCCAATGTTGGTGATTAAGTGCCATCAGACGCAGGTTTAGCTCAGTTGGATGAGCATGTATCATATATCGCATGGTTGAGAGCAGCCGGCCCTGGTTCGAGTACAACGCGTTCCCCTCTTTTTTAAATTTTTTTTTTTTTTTTTACTAAATTTCCATCTGGGGTTAATACAGTTTTTCTGATTCCGAAACCCAAACAAAACACACAATAAGAGGCTCTAATGTAAGTGTCCTGTTAATATTGGTGGTGTCAGTTAAACAATGGACCCAGAGCGAGCAGTGCACGGGCAGGAATGCATTTCTTACTTGGAAATGGGATTGGGGTAACTTCAGTATCTTCGATGTACTATTGCTGTGTGATTTTTATTACTTTTAATGAAGGCTAATCGCCACCATGCTAACATTGTTAGCTGGCATTAGCTGAGGTTAGTTCATAGACTTAGGGCGTTTCTCAACACTCAAGTACACCCCTCCATCCGTACTTGCGTTTTCGCTAGTCCAGACTTCGTAAGTTCACACGGGAGTCCAGTTTCGAGAACGCAGCGCATGAAGACCCCACAGCTCCAGAGGTTTTGCTGCCATCCCCTCTTAATTTAACTGTGATTAATATTTGCAATGGAAATGACACATGACATAAAAAATTATACATGATGTAGTAGATTTCTTTAAGGAAAAAAGATAATTTGAGCTCATTTGAACTGAACAAATATTTAAAATATAATCTGATCATTTTTAGAGCAGCCTTCAGGATCTCCACGTATTAACATGCTGTTTTTAGACTTGATGGAGAGCATTAACAACCTGCTAGCTGCAAATAATCATGTGCAGTTCCACATGAATATTAACAGACAAAAAGAAAACATATTACTGATACAGAAATAGTTTTCTATACGAGATCGCTGCAAAAAGTGCAGCCTTACCCAATGTCCACCCAACTGTTACTCATTTTATATTAAGATTTAAAAATCTAGTTGGTGTTGGTATGACGAGTAGCCTTCAGTAATTGTAAAAAAAAATAAAAATCACACAGCAATAGTACATTCATGTTGTTGTAAAAAGCATGACAATATATTAAGTAATCCAAAGTATTCAGAATACGTTACTCTCATTGAGTAACTTATCGGAATACGTTACAGAATACATTTTGGGGCATGTATTCTGTAATCTGTAATGGAATACATTTTAAAAGTAACCTTCCCAACATTGTGAGCGACGGAGATGTGAAGGCACAGCATGTGACAAAGGATGTGAGCTGGATTCACATCAGCAATATTGCGAGGACATGGCATACGTGTTTGCCTGCTGAGGCCTCAGCAGGACAGCCATAGGAAGTTTGGAAGTTTGTTTTGAATCATAGCAGCGGGCCTCAGAGGGACTCAGCAGTTTGGAAGTAACCAAGAACAGAAATAAAGGTGGTGGTGGCAGGGGTGGGGGTCTCTTCTCCATTTCTGTTCTTGAATAGTGCAGACTGAGTTTTTAGAGAAAGATAGATTCTATCTGATCCAAATCTGTGCAACTCCATGTTGTTGTCACCGTCACTAAAAATAGTCTCAAATTAATAGCAGCACTGGAACAGTACACTCCTCTATGATATGTAGATCCAGAGGTTAAAAACAACCTTAAATATCGGTTTATGTGCAGCATTTTAAGCACACACACAAAGAAAGACAATTTTACTCAGAACTATTCATTGATTACTCTAAAATGAATGTGCATAGTTCTTAATCCTTTGACTTAAACTGATACCCTCTAACACAAAGGTACTCCATTAAAATGTGAAGAGGTGCTCAAACAAAGATCCAAAATATCAAAGTTATTCATGCATTATAACTCAATGCAAGGCATTTTGAAGTGGCCTAACGGTTGGATCAGTGTCTGTATGCACCCAGCAACTAAAAGTTGAAGTACTAAAGTACAATTCAGCAGTATTTCAACAATGTTTAATATTAATTTTCAAAATGAACTGAAGGTTCCTCTAATAATAAAATAATAATAAAATGTTCTTTTCTTATTTCGATTTTAAAATATAAAGGGCTTTTTTAATTTATTAATTATTTCAGCTTCATACTGTTCTCTCTGTCAGTTTTCCTGACTTAATTCTTTGGACTTTCTCAGTTTTCATCCGAGTTTGAGTGCAGATGTTAATGGTAAATGGCCTGTATTTGTATAGCGCTTTACTTAGTACCTATGGACCCCAAAGCGCTTTACACTACATTCAGTCATCCACCCATTCACACACTACATTGTAAGTTACATTGTAGCCACAGCCGCCCTGGGGCGCACTGACAGAGGCGAGGCTGCCGGACACTGGCGCCACCGGGCCCTCTGACCACCACCAGTAGGCAATGGGTGAAGGGTCTTGCCCAAGGACACAACGACCGAGACTGTCGGAGCCGGGGCTCAAAACCAGCAACCTTCCGATTGCAAGACAAACTGCCAAGTCTTGAGCCACGATCGCCCCATAGCCACGATCTGTTAATGCCAGAGGATGTTAAGGAACCACTTACAGCTGACTGTGGACTTTAGGGTAGGCAGAAAATTTGACTTGCTGCAGCGGTGGCCTCCTGTCACAGTACCACGCTCTCTGGAACGACCCAATCTCTCACATAAGTCTGTGAAGGCTAGGTGCTTGATTTCATACAGCCGTGGCAAGGGGACAAGGGGATTAACAGGTATAGACCAATACTTATGTTTATGTATTACTTGTGATCGTTGTATCGTCAAACAATATAGTCAATCCAGGTTTTTAAGATTCCACAACACTATTTGTGGAGTGTCTTGTGGTGACAGTTGTTGAATTTAATTGAAAAAGATTTAATTGAAACACTTGAGAGATGACATGATGAGAGACACTGTTTCCATGAAACCAATTCCACTGGCGTGGAAGTGACCACTTGAATAAAGGCATTTTATTATTAACTATAAATGGAGAGTGGCCTTGAGGTCCGAGATGTTTAAGTTCATATGCTTTTAAAGATGTGGTGTACGTGGCAATGACAGGAAGTTACTTTAAGGGGGTTCAGAGAAGTATTAAAGACCCCACTGTGGTTCTTGCCCTTCTTCATGACATAACACATGTTTAGATAAGATGATACCCCACCCCGCCTTAAATTAAAGATAATAAATCTAGGCTAACAGGCAAAGCACAGTCATGTGAACATCACATGTGACAAATAAAAAGTTCCTATAACAGTAAGAACAACTGTTTCCACCCTCAAAATAAAGTTCATTATAAAGACAAACTGTTCTTGTCAAATGATAGACACCAACTAACCTTTGACCTGTGCGGCTATACTTAGCACGCCCAACACTGCGGCTCCTTCGATTCACACGCAGTTAGGAGCCGCCGCTATCGCACAATGAGGGGGAGGGGGGGGGGGGGGGTCAATCAGGATCAGCTCAGCACCGGCAGACAATACGAGTCAACAGCGAAGGTTAACAACTTTCAACCCGGTGGCTGGAATCCTGGCGTGTTTGTATTAGATACTGAAATATAATGAGTGTGACACAAGCAGAGGCATTGTGTGCGTTATCTGCAGTGTAATATTTTGTCTGGTAATCAGCAAGTATTACAGCACTTATTGTTGACGTGACTGGCCAACTCTGACTGATGTTTGTGTTCTTTAGACTGCTATTTTTAATTATTTCATTTGGAGTTTGTGTGCTGCAAGAACAGAACACCGCGAAACCTCTCGGGGACTGAAAATAAACACTTTCCAAATAAATATTTAAAAGCGGCAAATATGTTCGGACTGGTTTTAGTGAGATTTCAGCGGATAAAACAAACAGAGTGTTTGAAATTGGAGTTTTTGCAAGTTTGAAGTCATTTCCCCTCGACTTTGAGCCACTTTTGCCAGTTTGAGTTTCCTCCACACTGGTGTCCATTTATCATACAATGAAGCACATGAGAAGCGTTATAAAACAGGCCAGTGCATTATCTGACGGTAATGAATGTGTGTATTCATGGGGTTTTGTCTACAACGGAGCAGGAGGAGTAAGACGCACTCACACAAACGGGCACAAAGGTAGTTTTTGTTCCCCGTGTCACTGGAACTGGAACAGCTCTGCTTGGTCATCGTGGATAAATGCCCCTCTTATCGCACGCAGAGTGAGCCTCAAACACACACACACACACACACACATATGCATTCACATACATACATGCATACACACATATATGTGACGTTTAGAAGAAGTTGCAGTTTACTTTGAAAATAGGTTGCTTCATAAATCAGAAAAAAAACAAGACATAAACACAATAAAATTCAAACTGTTTCAGGTGAAAAACCGTGTGTGTGTGTGTGTGTGTGTCACCTCATCTTCATCAACTGTGGCAGCTGGCCACACTGATAGTTGCTTTGTTTTCAGTGAGTGCTCCTTAATGAGGTCAAAGGTCATTTGGGGCCATTGGACGCCCGACGAGGAGAAACAAGAGGTACCTTCATCTCGGGCAGGACGCACACACGCGCGTGCACACACACACGAACACACACTCTGAGGCGCTCACAGCTATTCATTACATCTGACTAAGACAAGGTCCAAAAAATCAGCTGCTTGAGAAAGAGGCTCTTTGTGCGTGTGAGAGTATAGGAGCGGGAGAGACAGATGGGCGCGCCGATTTCTATTTGGAGAGAGGATGGCTCTGTTTGATTTACCGAAAAGCAACTGGTCACATGTCCCGTGTTTCACAAACAAGTCAACAAATAAAATACACAGTGACATTTTTTTTTCTTCCTTCCTCGCTAAATTAAATCAACAGCATATGTGTTCTCGCTATTTTAAGAATCCTCGCCGACGTCCACCCTTTTGAACTAATTGGACAGGTAAAGCTTCGGTTTAAGTCCTTCCAGTCCGGCTTCTATAACTCCTCTAATGACATTCACCCAGACGATGCATAAAAGAAGAGATTGAGAGGAGTCTGTGCTCATCGCAGCAGACAGAGAGGAATTGTCAACACTGCTACCTGTCCCGCTCACCTGTACACAAACCCCTTTATTGAGATCGGGCAGCCATCTTTGATTAGATGGAGTGACTCAGCAGACGGAGGACACAAGAGGGTGTGTTTGCGTTTTCATGCATGTGTGTGTGTGTGATGGTACAATGAAGGGGCACATTTGTTCTCATGTGGGAATATGTAAATGTGTGCGATGGTGGCTGTAAGAGGCATGGAAAGGGAGTATGTGTGTGAGTATGTGTGTGAGTGTCCGTGTACCTCATGGTCAGGTATTTCAGAGGAGAGAGTCTTTCCCAGTACTTCTGCTGTCAGGTAGGTCCAACACCGAGCTGTGTTAGCCAGGTTATAACCTCCTGAGTAGAGAAAAGGAACAGAGACAAATATGAGGAGAAACACTAATGATATAATCTTTATGGAGTACCTGGAACCCACATGAAGGCAGGTTTGGAGCCCTGAGGACTATTTAATGTGAATTTGAAACTTTTAAACATTTACAGCTGTTCAAACCTTGCGTTTATGATGAGCAGCCAATCAGAGTAAAATTGGCTTACAGTTAGAGGAGCAAAAATTGCTCCTTTTACAAAGACAAAGTAGTCAGGAGGTACATCAAGGCATCAACTGATCAACATCACTTAAGTTTCACGCCACATGTGACAGACACCTGTAACACAGATGTGTCCGGGCATGCCCAGTTCATGCCCGGACACATCTGCGTGCTTTGAAGCTGATGTATGTGTGTATGCATGGCTACACTGCTCCATCTTTGTCTTTAAATGAGAGAAAACAGGAGCAGGACGATATTTCTGACAGCTGGACTGATCCTTAAATCGTAGCATGATATAACTGCATCTGCAGGAATGCTAGTTTATCTCGCACCCCTAACGTTTTTCCACATTTGTTTTTGTCAGTGAAAAACTGCATAGACAGGTGAAAAATCGTAAACAGAAAGAAAAGGCCTAACATCACATCTGGCCAGGCTGATCGTCACACTGGAGCTCCCCAGTGTTCATTATAGGGTTTCCCAGTCATGTGCTCTGTTTCTTTTGTGTTTTGCACATGTCTAAATATGCTCTTATTGTGTGCTTTTGTTTTGTTTTTTTTATCTGCTAATGTGGAGCTCTGCAACAAAAGGTTTTCACCCCTATTCTACTTTTTGTAAATTTGTGATGTGACAATAAAGCTGAATCTGAAGTCGAAAGAAAGCACAAAGCCAGCAAGTGTTTGACTTGATACAGTTTTACCTTTTTCGCAGAAATCTACCACTTATTTTTCATTAATTAAATCTAAACTAATCAGTTTTGTCAGAAATAAACTCCTTGTCTAGACATTTCTCTTCCACCAAACTGATCTTTATGTTTTTCTTGCTTAATCAAGGAACATCATCTCGTCATGTTTCAGTGCAGAGCAATCCAGAAGCTTCCCCTCCAAACTGAATGCACCAGCTTTAAACTACTGCCCGTCACATTTGTGACAACGCAGTTTGCTCAGGGAAATGATGGCTGTGCCTCAGCATGCGTGTGCTGCTAAACTGTTGTTCAATTCTCCACTCAAACCTTCAAACACTTTCTTAAAGCAGTTTGAATGTCAAACTACTGGGCGGGCCCGACTGGTGGGAAAGAGACCCACTGCAGGATGGGATGACCAGAGGAAAAAAAATATGGGGTCAAACAAAGTTGGAAAACATGATTCCTGTAGAGAAAACATACGAAGACTTTACTGATCCTACTGTGTTGGCTGTTCTTCCACTGGAATAAAACTTAAATCCTTTGTATTGTTAATAATTTGTCTGTCCAGACCGGACCATTTCCATATAAAATAAAATCACTTCATTACTTTACACAGGATATAGCACAACATCTGTTTATCTGTAAAAAGAAAAATTTCCTTATTCCACCTCCTCTTCATCGTCCTCATCACAAGGTAGTTCACTAACCAGGAGGAGTTCTTAAGTGGTGACTATTAAGTTAAACAGGTGGGAAAATCCACTTTGAGCAACCGTTAGTTTGCTTTGATATATCGATGTTTGCGGGCTGTGTGTAGATATCACAAGAGGAATTATTTTTTGAGTGATGCATCATGTGAAGTCACTGTGAGCTTCACCATTTAGCATCAAAATCTAATCAGTTCATCCCCAAACTTATTTGTATTTGTGAACGAGTTTGGTTATGGCCAAAAATGTGTTTTCATGAGGTAAGCTTTTAAAAGAAATATCGGTTTGCACGCTGCAGACTCCAGTTCCCTTATTTATTTGCATCTGGCAGTCTATGACATTTTGAGCACACCTGCTCATCGTCAGACAATGAAACACAGGACGATGCCATCTTAAATCACCTGTGATAGGTCATATGACCATGACCAGTAATCTCTTGCCACCCTAGTTTTGCATATGACAGTGTTGTTTATTAAGATAATATAGCATTAACACTTTGAAGGTGGAATGAAGGTGAGTGTTATTAACACTCTGTGTGCTGCACCTCCAAATCACGTGACGGGCATGTGATTAAGCTGACATAGCAACAAGCTGCAGCCACGCTGAGTCTCTATTTCAACTTGTGTTGAAAGTTTGGACTTCAAAGTATACATCAGCTTTTAAATTTTACTGACACAGTTATGATACACAAATGTCTATTTTTATATGTATTTATTTATTATACAGGCTATACAGTACATAAAATAAAAACAAATTCACGTGTTACAAAAATGAAAAGGTTAAATATGTGGGCTACAGAACATAATTAAGTTATAGAATATATTTAAATGAAACACGTGTATACTTACTGCATTTGAATCATTTTAACAATATGTAACAAGTGCTGTCAGCGTTAATCTTGTTAGCCACATTAATGCAGCAAAACTCCGTTAGCGAGTTATCGCGGATCACCCCGTGTGACGGGCTGCACGCCGTCAACGCATTAGCGCTGTTAGCTCATCGATGCATTAGCGCCGTCCAGCCCCACGCAAGCGGCGATCCGCGATAACTCGCTAACGGAGATTTGCTGTTTGTCGTTAATGTCATTTTAACGAGATTAACGTTACAGCGCTATATGTAACACATGCATATGTGTTAAAAAAGGCTTTGATTTTGCCACGCCATTTGATTTCCATGGCACCCTAAGAAAATTTCTCTACATCCACCCTTTGGTACTAAGTCATGAAGTGTAAGAAAATGCCAGTAACTTTCAACTTCAAAGCAGTGAAAAATGAAGCCAATTCTCACAAGTGCCAAAAAAGTGCAGTTCCTCCAGTGGCTACTTGAGGTGTCAATAACCATAGATTCCCATGTCAAAATGCTAAATCACAAACAAAGAATAAAAAAACATGTCTGAGAGAAAATTTTAAATTAAAAAACTAAACTAAACTAACCTATCAAATACCCTGTATCTAATTATGTGTCCAAACTGCAGTTCCTCTAATGGCCACTTGAGGCCGACTAACAATCTCAGAAGACTCCTATGTTAACTATACATATAAAAGCTGACATAAACATGTTTACAGTGTGCTACAGAACAAATGTATGGAGGATGGTTTTTTTTCTTGTTAAAGTTGCACTGTTTGTGCTGCTGTTTTGAAGTATTTCAATTTCTAATTTTTTATCTGTCAAATAGCAGATTTGTTCTCCAGTGGAACTAGTGCATGAAATCTGAGTACTTATTTATTCTTTTATTTAGCATTGATTAGCAGTTATGTGTGTCCATGTGGTTATGAACAGCTTTTGCATACAGTCTATTCTTTTGTTGACCTGAGCCATTTCATTCTTGTGTTCAGCTGAATGTGTGTGCAATGAGAGTTCATTTGTACTTTCACATTTATACAGCTTTGTGTAGCTCTTCAGACCAAAAAAAGGAAGCTAACATGACAAAATCCTCTGGAAGAAAAACTATAAAGCCTCCCACATACAGAAGACACAGAGAAAGTTTAAAGATGGAGGGAATGGACTGAGGAGAAAGTATGTAGGACAGAGCGGGAGGGGAGAGAAAGGAAGAGAGGTGGGATTGTAGTTGAGTAAAATGGATTCATTGTGTTGTATAATTAGTAGCTATCATCTGGCCAAGGGCTGAGGAGTCTGGGACAGGGCAGTGTGTGTGTGTTTTTGTGTGTAAATGTGCTTAAGTAACGGACTCAGAAATTCAAAGCAAACACAAACACGCACAAAAGAGAAGGTACACTACACCATTACATCTGGACTACCTCAGCTCTCCAAGAAACATGCACATACACCCATACGTGGAGATATACCAACACACACATCAACATCAGCCAGAATAATAAACACATACGTGAAGCGTACCTCCGCCCAGCAGGAGTGTAGGTAGCTGCCACTGCAGGACATACTGCAGACACTTGCCCACCCCAACAGGGGTCATGTTGAAGGAGCACATAGGGTCGCCCGCCATTGTGTCGGCACCCAGCTGCATCACTATCGCCTCCGGGTTGAACTGTGCCCGCACCTCCTGCAGGACGCTGTAAAAAGAAGATGGCAGAAAGAATTCTGTTACTCGCAGAGGATGCATATCGTTTGGTTATCAAGCATCCAAAAAAGAAAACAATTCAGGAAAATTTATAGACTTCGGTGACTAATTGTGCTTATGTGCATAGTCACTACCATAGGGCCTTTTGAGCCAACAAAAAGTTTGCTGGCACTCAAGCAGTGATGGCTAACATGACTTAAAAAAAAGCCTTACCTGTACATTCTGTTCTGAACAACAATAACTTTATAGAAAGTGTAGAACACTAAAACAAAACACTTACACCCAATTTGTTCAGTTACTTCCACCAATTAGAGGTGCTAAAGCAGTAGCCTGTGATTATACCAATAAAGAGTGATTAAGTATTAGTCTACATGTAGCTTACTCATTATTTCACAGAGCTGGAGCACTACTCTGTCTTTTTTGTGGAGTTTGCACAGTCTCCCCGGCTCTCTCTGAGTACTCCAGCTTTCTTTCACAGTCTAAACCCATGCAATTGTTAGGTTAGGTATCAGTGTTTGTCTCTCTGTGTTAAACCAATGAAAGACCAGCAACCTGTCCAGGATGTACACCACCTTTTGCCCTATGACTCTAGCACCCACACATGACCTCGAATTGGAGAAGTGGAAGTGGATGGATGGGATATGAGTTTTCAGTCACTTGCATTAGTTACTTTACAAGAAAAGACTTTCACCCATTGGAAGTTGACGCTGAGAAATGGAGAGCAATTTTAATTTCCATTACCATCAGCTCACAGATGCCGGCTGATCCGCAATGATGAAATTACAGCAAGGATAAAAAGTAGTCTTCAGGAATAGTTCTCCAGGTTTTGTCAGGTCTTGTTTTGTTAAGGCAGGGCTTGCAAAATCGCTAGCCCGATGTCCCGGGGCTAGCGATTTTTCCAGTCGGGCAACCAAAATCTAACTCAGCCGTCGGGCTATCATAGGAAGGAATGTGTCAATGCTTTTGCATTCTTTCGCAAATGTAGCTGGGTAATTATTTCATTGGCATCGACGAGCCTCTGTCAATATGTGACATATTGAAATCGCGTTTGAATGTTCTTTGCTTTTCCTTTCACTTTGCGATCGCGCAAACGGTGTGTAGAGAGCGGCAGCACTGATTGGTGAGTGACAGATTAATTGCGCACCAATTCCTCTGACATCGTCTTATCACTCATTAGCTTACTATTCAAACCTGACAAGTGAAATCTCCCACAGCAAACTTAAACATGTGAGAGGTTGATTGCGCAGAGAATCGCTGACCGTTATGTAAGTACGTGTGTAAAAGCAGCAGGATTTACGCAGGTATTTTAGTTCTGCTGAGCCAAATAAGACAAGTCAGGGTGAAGAAGACAGCCAAAGAAAAGCCTGCCACAAAACGGAAAAGTTATGACAAATCAGACTATGAGGCAAGAAGAAAGCTCAGCTTTTTTGGTTTCATGGACAATTTCTGTGGCTGGAATATGACAACGTAAATACAATAATGTTCTGCCGGGTGTGTCGTGAGTTTCCCTCGATATCTGAGTCGACAAGCGCCTTTGTTACTGGGACCAGTAATTTTAAGAAAGACCCCATCAGAATCCATGAGAAATGCAAGAAATGCATTATTGCTCAGTCTGCAGTATCTTTCCCAGAACAAACAGCAATTGCAAAAACATACTAAAAATAAACCAAGCACAAGAAGAAGTCCTGAAAAAGCTGTTTAGAACAGCGTACTATGTTGCAAAGAGTGAACTACCATTGGCAACATTTAGCCGTATTTGCAAACTTCAAAAAGCAAATGGCCTCGATCTTGGTTCCACTCACCTCTTACCCGGGACTTCAGTGGAAATTTCAGATTCAGGATCTGACACAGACTGATTCATGTTCTACACAGTTCCAAATATTTGAGTTGATGATTATAATTTTTATACAATTCTTGTAATTTGTGTTTTAACAATTTTTTGATGGATGTTTTGTTTCCTTTACAATATTATACTTTAATGTATATTACTGTAAAGGAAACAAAACATCCATCAAAAAATTGTTCTCATTTTTTTTCCGGGCTACTTAAATTTATTTTGGGCTACCAAAAACTGAAGAGTGCCTGCCCGAAGGGCTACCAGGGATTGTGAAATTTTGCGAGCCCTGTAAGGACATGACTTGTACTCTTACTGTTCATCTACTGTATGTACTACATGCTTTTTTAGGTTTCCTCAGTTTGTTTTTGAGGAAACTGCACACGATGCAGAGATATGGCAAGACTTCTTAATCTAATAGCTCTCTGAGAACCACTTTGTTATATTTGACATTTTTCATAGATTTGGCTAAAGAAATTGGAACAAATGATGTGATTTTATGCCTGAATGATGCGTAGTACAGTGTTAAACGGGCTTAACAAACAAAAAACAATCTTCTGAAAATGGACTAGACTGAAAATAACTGAAAAAGCAGCCGATAAAAGAGAAACATTGAAAGACCTTCAGAAAGCCTGACAAGAAATACTCCTTGGAGGCAAACTATGAAGAAATGAGGGCGACTCAAGACTTTTGCACAATAACAGTGATGCCGTATTATTAAAGCTAACCCAACAAAGCAGCACATAGGCAAATAAAATGTTCTCTCCCCATTAACCTGACATAAACATTAGAGAATGAATAATTATAACCCAATAACATTGCGTATTCAATTGTGTATAATGAGTATTTGTACGTTTATTTTGACGCTGTAACTTTAGTGTTATTAGACTAATTAAGTGTTTTTATGAGTTTTTTTATGAGTACTAAAAAAAGTCTTAATTCCTGTTTTGTAACTGTAGCATTACGTGTATGAGGGCACATGGGCCTGAAAATCACATCCAGTGTTTTCTATGCTAATTTTCTACACTCTGTTTATGTCTGATTTCCACTGAGACCCCTCTGTCTTACTCTTGTGCCACTCCATTAAAAAAACAAAACAAAAAAACCTCTTGGAATCATCCCAGCAATCACACACAGAGCTGAGATGATTGCTGCTTGGTGCTTGCCAAACCCCCCCCCCCAGAAAAAAAACACCGCCTACACTTCTTTTGCTCTTTTGCTCAAATACAGATTTTAAGGCTTTATAAGCAGCCGAGAGGAAACAAACTCTGCTCCTCCTGTTCAAGATCACAGAATCTGCGCCACACAGATGCTGACATAGAGAGGACAAACAAACGGGTCTTAACCCTTTATTTCCTTTTAGAGGCGACACATTTGCATTGAGTGCTCAGCATAGAGAAACTCCTTCAACTAGAAAATCCCCAGTTTAAGCCTCACAATGGAAGGATTTCCCTGCTAAAGTGTCCCTGATAAAATGCTGAACTTGCACATGCTCCATAGCACTCATCAATGGATGACCCTGACCTCTGATCTCTTGGAGTTATATAGGAGGACAGCGCTACAGTTTCTCTGTGTGTGTATATGAGTGTGCGTACCTGGTAAAAACCTGGTAGTATCTGTCGTCCTTGATGCCGTCCTCCAGCGGGACGTTCACAGCGTACCAGCGGCCTTTACCCAGCCCGGTGTCACACAGGTCACCCGTACCTAAGCAAGCACAAACTTATCCAACACGGTCTCATAATTCAAATTGGCATATTAAGGCACGCTGAGGTTAATCTCACTGTACTGCCTGACCTGGGAAGAACCCGGGCGAGAACTTGTGCAGTGAAACGGTCATAACTTTGGATGTGAAGCTGAAGGCATCTTCAACACCTACAGAGACCAAAGGGGAGGAAAGAGCTTTTTAAAGCTGGAACCAAAAGAAACAACAACAAAAAAACGCTGTGAGGATGACAAAATGTAAAAGAAGCTTATTTTAAATTGTGAAAAAGTCAAAACAGTGTTTGGTGTGTACCATCTCCATGATGCAGGTCAATGTCCACATACAGGACTCTTTCATATTTCTCTCTCAGTCTGAGGATTCCCAGCACGGCATCGTTCACGTAACAGAAGCCTGAAGCCTCATCCCTGGACGATAAGAGAGATGAAGACGAAGCGCCATGTTTGAAATGTACTGCTTTGTCAAGAGCACCCTCTTCAGGCCATTTGATGTAACTGATGGAAATTGATGGTTTAACAAGTTCTGAGTCTAGCCCTGAAACACCTGATCACAGCTGGATCAGTTAACCCATAGTGACTGACACAAGCACAACAACGACTGTTCGGTGACCAGTGTGTAATGTCTCTAAAGCTTTATGCAGATATGCTTTATGCAGTTGATCTAAACAGTGATTCCTACAGTAGATCTTTCAGTGGAGAGGGGAAACTGGCTGCTTGGGGCTCTATTTATGCTCGCCATTCTCACCCTCATGAGTGACAAATAATCCAGCTGCAATTCTGCCATCACAGGCATTTATGCGACTGTCTGCAACAGCGCGATTACATCACATCGGCACACATTAATGGGCTATTACTGTCTACAGATCCGATTAAACCGACATAGCCAATAGATTTTGTTCTGAGTGGATAAATAAAGTCACATTATCCACCAAACACTGTCTCTGTTCTTAAACTGACAAGTACTGATTGAACAAGTGCTCATCTAAAACTGGTTTAGGTGCAAAAGGAGGGCATGGGTCAGGAAGACGGCCTGCTGAGAGACACTATATACACATGTAACGGAGCACACAGGAAGAGGACACTAAAGTGAGTTAGCCTACTTCTTGGCGTGGTGCCACCCTCCTGCCCAGTTGATGGCCACGTCACACTTTTGGTCCAACAGAGTCTGAGCTGCCGTCAGCGTAGCGCCCCCTACTCCTGCTGCATAGTCATATATGCCCTCGACCACTGGACAGTCATAGCCTGGAGGGAGAAAATACAGCAGGCGCTATATAAATAAAACTGAACTGAATTCAGTTATCTAGCTTTATTTACACTGACATCAGCCATCAGAGGAAGCAGTCACATGCAGATGGTTATCAACTCGACAAGTTAATCGAGGGCTTATCAGTCTCATATGATCGGCTTTCCCAGGTATCGTAACACTATTTTCCAAAGAACTGATTGGTCACTTGGTGGTGTCTTAACTGATCTGGTTAGGTCTGCAGCATATGTTACCCTAGTGATGTATGCCAGTAAGAAGTGACACTGAAACGCCACTAATAAACACTGAGTTACTTCGACAGGCCCCTAATATAATGCTTGGATTTTATGACGACATGAAAAAGCACAAAAATTTTCTCTGATATTTGTGCCTTAAACCGCACTGAAATCTGAAGGGCAACTCAAGTCCTTGAATGAGAACTTTACTGAGTTAAAAAAGAGAGAGAGTTAGAAAGATAAAGGATAAGGGAATGTCATGAAACAAAAACAAGCAGGGTGAACTTGAAGCTTAGTCTAAAGTTAGAAATGTAAACCTCGGAAAAGGATGGACTAACATACAACCCATCCAAGAACAACAAACAACAGTGGGATCCTCGGAGTGGGACAAGATCAACAAACATACCCTTAGATTTTTTTTTTTAAGCACTTGTGTCTCAAACAAAAGAAAAAAACATTATTTGAGGAGAACATTTATGATCGCTGTCAGTGTTATTAAGTGCAGTGTTACATTAAACCAGTACCCCACTGACGTCACACTGCACTAAAACTGTGTGGGTTTAACACATTAAAGATTAAATAATAAAAAGGTAGCAATGTGTTTTGCTCACCCAGGCCGTAGTCAGCGGACTGGGGGTCATCGTTGTCCCCGTCCTGGCTGATCTTGTGGAGATGCTCCAGGTAGGAATCAGTGTGGAATTTGGCCATTTCCTCTATAGTGGCCACGTGGGGTTTGACAATGCTGGAGAAAGCAGAGAGAAAGAGTGATTTAACAGCAGAGACACTGCAGTGACAAACAGACAGGAGAAATGGAGTTAAAAATAACAGTTATGAGCTGACATCCTATTACCAGTTTTAATTCAGCTTTTTTTTTAAACATTTTTTATAACTGAATAAATTCATATGAATATGCAACTGTGCACCTTTGTGAGGAATTTCAAACTGAATTTCTTTTATTACTGCAGCCAATCTGCAGTACCTGCACGGCTCTGCAGGGGGTCTCAGCCCACACTTTGGGAATTGCAGGCAGGGACTGGCATTTTGGAGAGTTAATGTATGGTTTTACACTTAAAGTAAAGTAAATTATTTAATGTTGTAGTAGCTAATCTATTTAGTCAAGTTTTATTTGTACTTCACACGCACGTTGCTTCAAGGGCTGTCCACCATAGTGGACGTGACACAATCAGTGGTTACTAGGGAGGTTGTTGGCTCTCGCTGGGTGAAAGAAGATGCTGCACCTGAAACTTCCTAGTGATTTCTTTTGTTGCTAGAAGATTGTCACCATCTCTGCCACCTACCAGCCGAGCAGTAGTAAAACTTTTGTCTCAGGAGGTTTTTGTTATCATCCCTTTCTCACAGTGAGCAAGTGAGGAACTTTGGCACCATTTTGGACAGTGTTCCCACTTTCGACCAACATCTTAATAATTCCCTGAATCCTGCTTTAGTTACGCTGCAATAGGCCAACGGTGATAGGGGCTTCCCATGACAGAATAAATGTTTCTTCTTCACTCACCTGTTTTCACTCTCAGTGTGTTTATACAGCACTCTGCTGCTTTAATCATTAGTTATTAATCGCTGGTCCTCTCCCACTACTCCTGTGCAATAATGCTAACTTTTATATAGATCCGATACAAATACTAGCTTTGGTATAGATACTATTGATATTTGGATTGATCCACCCACCTTCATCTTCCACAGTGTGTCTTTTGTCCTTCTCCCTCCCCTCACCCCTGACCACCCAGATGACTGCGCATCCCTGAGCCTGGTTCTTCCTGTTAGAAGGGAGGTTTTCTATCCCACAGTCACCAAGTGCTTGCTCATGGGGGGAGGTCATCTGATTGCTGAGGTTTTCTCTGTATTATGGTTGGGTCTTTACCTTACAATATAAAGAGCCTTGAAAGAACTGTTGTGATTTGGTGTTATACAAATACATTTTAATTGAACTGAACTGAACCAGAATGGGTTTCTACCATCAGAAGTCAGAAAATTCTTCTCTCAAACTGACTCTGAGAAATTGGCTCACTCATTCATGACAAGCAGGTTAGACTACTGCAATGCTTTAATTGCAGAAATATCCAAATCATTAGTGGGATAATGATTTGGCCAGCAGCCACAGTCTTTAGAGGTACACGTAGATTTGACCATATTGCTCCACTATTGGAGTCACTTCATTGGGTCCAAAGCTTTTTTCTGTTCCTCTACACCACAAACAAAACACTGGTGGATTTTTGATAAAGCGAGATTTGGGCTTTAGACTGATTTAGACTGATTTAAGTACTAACAGTACTAACAGAGCTTAAATGAGTTTCAGCTTTGCAAAATTTCCTGGGTACACTTTTGCACATCCTCTCCTGCTCACTGACAAAAACAATACCAACTGTGTTCTCTCTCGGTGCAAACACCAGCAGCTCACCTCATGTGTTGAAGCAGTCCATAGGCTTCTATCAGTGAGTGGACCATACTCGCCTGGTAACAGAGGTAAAGACAAGGATATCGTTTTCCAGATTAGGAAAAGGCTGCTACCTAACTAGCTCTGTAACGCCTCTCATTCAGTTCAACTCACCCGGTTTGGCACTTTGGATAAAGTGTCGCAGGTCTGGATGTACTCCGGGCTGTAAACATACGCGACTCTTCGTTTACAGCAGCTGTCGTCATCATCGCTGTCACCTCTGAAACTCATTTAGGTTGGCTGAAATCCAAATGTTTAGATGGAGCTGAAATATAAGACAAATTCTGAACACAGAGCGACTTCTACTGCCCGAGTCTGGTGTCACACCGTCAACATTCCGTGTTACCCACCCGGTAAAGCTGGCTTCAACCGTGAGATTAACAGACATAAAGGTTTTGAAAATTACAACTTTGTTTTTTATATTACGTCTTAATAGTATTTTATCTAGATGAAAAAAAAGTCAATTCGATAATTCTGTAACGAGAGATAGAAGATTTTAAGAACTCATCTAAAGTTCCGCGCGAGGACACCTTTTCTCCATTTCAGCGGACGCGCGTGAGGTGCATTCTGGGATTCCTTGTAGTTTTTCACGGACTCTTCAACCGCTGCGTCTGCACGCTTGAAGTACGCACACTACGCGTACTACGTACGGTGCGTACTACAAGTACGGGAAGTGCGGAAGTGAGAGGCTTGTGAAATGGGACGGTCTAGCCTTCGTCGCGCTGTTCAGGTTGCCTAGCAACCATGATACTAACCGCGAGAAATGTTTCATACAGCTTTGTTTGACAGAAATGAAGGAGAAAAATGTTTTGTTGTTCATTCATTTTTGTCATGACATCACTTTGATTAGTTGAGACCACAGGACTGTAAAACATGATAGTTGGACTTCATTTCTGTACTGAACAGTCATTTCAAGATTAGTTAGTAAATAATAATTAGCTAATGTTATTCATGAGACTAAAGTCATCTCACTGTGGTAATGTTAATATAATATGGACAATATTATATGTATTGTCATATATATATATATGAGCTTGAACTCTGGGTCAAAGATGCAAGTAGCAGTTAATTATATTTCCTATCACCTTAAATCTTCACTCAAAGACAAGTATCTCTGACAGTGTATATACAGATGTATTATATAAATGAGACAAACATTGTTCTTTCAATATGTTGGCATTACTAAATTTGGCTCAATGCTTACATATATGTGTAAAAAGAAAATGTACGAGCTGTGATAACTGTTGCTGATAGAATGAAGAGTAGACTGATATATTAAATATTCCTTTATTGGGTGAGAAAATCAGACCATGTCATAACTGCTTTAAGTCATACAGAATAGATATCAGAGCCTTAAACAGGCTGACTTCTGCTAAATGGGTCAAACTGGGCAGAAAGTATACAAACACATAACATCCTTATAGAATATGATGTAACACTATAGATCAACTTACCTCAGAATATATAAAGCATATAAACAATTACAGCAATATGATGCAACAAACACAGCAGTACTACTAATCCAAAATACTCAAAGCTTCATAGAACTGAAACAAACATTTATTTTTAGCTCCATTCTGCTGCTGATACATACTTTAGGTTTCTGAATATTAAACTTGTTGCTGCCTTTCATAGTGTGTAACTTGAAGGCCCTGAGTACTTTCTCCCACACTGAAAACACTGGAATGATAACATTATTTGAACATTACCTAATAAGACTGATTCAGGACAGACAATTAGTTATGTTAAACTTTCCTAGCAGTCCTTCACAAACAGGGAACAGTCTGTCTATTCTCTCCATCTGTCAGCTGCTGCTGGCTCTTCCTCCTCCTCTTCCTCACACACTGCTGAGTTTGTCCTGGTGGATCATCAGGGTGCAAAGCCTCACAGATGATGTGCAGCAGTGGGTCCCTCAGTCTGTCCTCACTCTGGACACTTGCAGTTGTCACACATGGAAATCAAATGTGTGATAAGCTGCAGGATTCAAACACAAGTGTAACTTATAAATACATGTTCATACTTTTATTCCACAATCAGAGAGAAAGAAACAGAGAGAGAGTGCAGGACAGACAGACAGGTGACAGTCTCAGGTGTATACACTGCTACAAAACAGCACAAGAGAAGGAGGATTTAGTGTTTGTGTTATTACGAGTGCTAAACAAGAAGAGTTCCCAGATGGTCCAGTGGACACATGTGTGACTCCTGTGATTAAAGCATTTTTCTTTCAGCTTAACGAGTGAACCGTCAGCTCGTTCAAACACACGTTAAAGTCCGTTTGGCTCGACACCACCAAACAGAGGCAGCAATATAACATAGCTAACATTAACAGTGCAGTGAATCCTGCTTGTGCCGTGATATTCAGGACTGCAAACCGAGCAGCATCACTGACTTTCAGCTTGTTGTGTTTGTGGATATATGACTGACTTTAATTATCCATAAAATCATCACATTCTCTGTAAGATTAAGGTCAACTATATATGTATTTAGAAGTAGAGGCTTTAAAACCAAGTAAACGCTGAAAGTACAAACATCACTAATGTCACATAACTTTGCCGACATGTGGCCAACAGTAATGTTTTAATGTTCTTAAACATTCGCACATAAATAAGTGACATCATATTCAGTACTTTTGACAGTTCACTCTTCGGCCGCTCCCTTCTGCCGTATTTTGCGTCAAAATTATCCACACCCACCGCCACGCTATGGATTGTGGGATATATGGGGCCACGAAGCGTGCACCGGACCACGCTTGATATTTGGGGAAATTGACAGCGCATTTGGAGTACACTTTGAATTGGGACAGCCGTCGTCGCGTGGCGGTGACGTAATCGCACTTGAAATACGTACTTCAAGCGTGCATACCCTGAATTGGGACACAGCCATAGCCAACCGATCAACTCGCCAAGACAGACGAGACTGCTGAATATAATACGTGTTCACCCTAACTTTTCCTTTCGACCAACTCAGAGATGTATTTCATCAAACAACCTTCAGTAGGAGAAGGGGAAAACAGGGCTGTAAACTGAATCAGAACCTGGTTAAACTCTATTAAACGTGTAGTTAACTAAGGGGGCCGGGGTATGCTCAATGGATAGATCCATTGTGACATCACTCTAAGATATATGCATTTGTTTTGGTTTTTTGGTTTTTTTCATAGCTATAAAAGCTATAAAAGCCTAACCGCTAACCCCTATCCCCCTTAACTACCCATAATTTAAAGTAATTAAATCAAAATTTCAACTTATAGATGTCTTCTAATGCCGCTGTTTTCAGATTTTCAGTGTTTAACTGGACACATTTTGAAGCTTGGTGAGTCTGTGTAATTGTTGAGTTTGAAAACCAGGGAGTAGCTGAGTATAAATTCTTTGTTGTCCTCTCTGTGTGAGAGCTGCTTTAGCTCCTTGTCCGTCTTCTTCAGCTCAGAGATCTCCTACTCCAGTTTCTTCTGAAGCACTATTCATTTTTCTGCTGGGATTGGATTTGCAGAGTTTCTCTTGATCCATTGTTTGAGGAAATCATGGGATTTCAGAAGGTCACCTCCTCTCAGTTGAGAAATAAATGTTTCCATGAGTGAGTCATCCAATGGAAGTATTTTATTATTAATTCTCATTGGGTGCTATGATGGTTTGCTATTTTGCATGTGTTTATTGTGTTTATTTTTTTTCACATGGGGGCATTGTGAAAAAAATGATGTGATATCCTCCCAAAAAGTTGATTCTGTTCATCTGGACGTAGCATTTTCAGTAGTAGAAACGTTTCGTCAATCATCCAAGTGACTTCTTCAGTCTCATCTGACTGCAGGTTTCCCCAACTTTATAAACAGTACCTTTGCACAATGACTGAAACTAGCACCACTGGTGAACAATGGGCTGTGAGGTCAGTTTCTTGTTAATATTCAAATTGTCATGACCATTGATCAACAAACACAGATCAAAGACTTTTAATCAGTGACCACTGATCATTGATCGGTGACCTGACCAACTCCCCGGATCTCGTCTCACAATTTATGTTCTCCCTGCCATTCCTGTTCTGACTGATTTTTTTCCCCTCCTTCTTTACAGACGCTCCCTATTTGCCCGTTAAATAATGTTATGGCTGCCCTGATCCTGGCTCTACATACCCCTCTCCTTTTGTTGAAAAATAAACACACTTACTTATGATCTGTTGTGTAACTTCGCTTTCTGGGTCCTGCCAAAATCTGTGGCCTTTTGGAGCTTTTTCTACAGCAGCACACACAAATTCGTGCAGTGAACACACAATAAATACAGTACTCTATTTATTATTCATAATTAGTTAGCTTTATTATTTAATTTCTTTACATAGTTAGCAAAGTGTTTATGTTTTTGTATTTTTTTGTTTTTTATATATACAGTATTTATTCAGTAAGTGATTAAGTAGGTGATAAAGATGGCAAAAGACATTAGTAACCATCTGAGTAACCAACTGAGTTCAGGAAGTTGCTATCAAGTCGCCACTGCCTTGTTCCCCAGAGCAGAATAAAAAGTCACTTAAAATTCTAAATTCGCAAAACTATTAGGTCATTACACTCTGACAGGGGTCATTTACATTAAAAATGAACAATCTTAAAGAAGTTAGACTAATTTCTTTATCAGTCTGTCTATTTTTTTATGTATTTCTTCATGTCTTTTACTATTTGTTCCTTTTTGATTTATTGACCTAATTGCTGATCTATGCCTTGACATGCAACAATGTTTGCGATTAATGTTTAGGATGGTAGCTTGCCTGGGTAACATGCAAACCGGCTACCTTTTTCTAAGATTAACATTGCTGAAAACATTGCAGAAACAATATAAATTCAAACTATATAATATGAAAGCCACATGCTGTATTTTTATATTCATACATGTTCATAAGTACAGGAGAAAATATATTATGTTACTGTCAATATTTCATGGTTTTTCCATGCTGCCAAGGAAAAGAACAACAGGCTATCTACCTAAAAACATAGAATGTTACAGTAACATGGATGACTGGCCTTTGACCAGTGAGCAGAAAAATAGGCAAACAAAACTGAGATTTTTTTTCTTTTATGGTGTTCTATATGGTAATAAGCATGGTCTACTTCAACTCATTAAATGTAGCAGTGGTGTCTGTCCAATAAGTCTTCCAAATCCACAGTCCAGCATAAAGCGGTGCAGTGAATGGGGTCTGGAGTCTGTAGAGGAGGGCCATGGTGTCAGAGATGCTGTAGAAGGAAAGAACACCTGCTCTGGGATCCACGTACACTCCTACTTTGGAGGACAGAGGGCCTGAGACGGGAGTTGTGATGTTGTTATGTTTGAATTTGTAGCTTTTGTTGTAACACTCTAATGCCCAGGAAGTATTATTGCTTCCAAACGCACTTTGATCCAGTCTTATTTCATTCTTATAGGAAACTGCTACTGAAACCCCTTCCCCTTTCCACTCCACTTCCCAGTAACAAGGTCCAATCAGACTCTCTTTACTCAGCACCTGCTGTTCAATGTTAAACCTGTCTCTTTTTTTAAGACCGGAGTTCTTACATGGATATGGAGCATTGTCTGATACGGTTCTGTTCTGATTTGATAGAAACAGTTTTCGGTGAACTGTATCTGGGTCCATCGTCAGTTGACGTGAATATTTTAAAAACTCATCTCTGGTCTTAGGTTGTGCTTGGGGCAGTAAAACATCTGCTGATCTTACTCTAAGAGTGAGTTTACTCCATTCCTCACTTACAAACATTTTGAGTTTATCTCTGGCTTCTGACATTGCTCTTTCCAGATCCTCAAGGTATTTAACTGGACAAATTCTGAAGGTTGGTGAGTCAGTAGAATCAGTGAGTTTGGGCATTTGGGAGTAAATACGTAAAAATTCGATGTGGTCCTCTGTGAATGAAAGCTGCTTTAGCTCCTCTTCTTGCCTCTTCAGCTCAGTGATCTCCTGCTTCAGTTTATTCTGAAGCTCACTGACTCGCCTCTCTTCAGTTTTCTGCTCGGATTTAATCTGCTGCTTCAGATTTGAGCCTTTTTCTTTAATGAAACTCACCAGCTCATTGATGATGGTCTCGATGTCCTTCGCAACGCTATCAGAAGATTGCAGAATTTCCTCGATTTCCTTCCGAAGCATGTTCACTTCTCCCTCTCTGGTCTGAATTCTCCGCTGAACATTTTGCAAAATCACCTCAAATTCTTTTTGCATTTCAATCCTTTCTTCTTCAACTGGAACTGTGTTGTGGTCTTTATGTTCATTCACACAGCAGAGATAGCAGATACACTGCTGATCAGTACGGCAAAACATCTTCATTACCTCATTGTGAGTTGAACAGATGTTCCCTTTCAGCCTGTTGGATGGTTTGACCAGCTTGTGACTGTCAAAGGCAGAGGAGTCAGAGTGAGGCTGGAGGTGTTGCTCACAGTAAGAAACCAAACATACCAGACAGGACTTCACTGCTTTCAGCTTCTTTCCTGTGCAGACATCACAGGAAACATCTTCAGGTCCAGCATAGCAGAGATCAGCTGAAGCAGGTTGGATTCCAGGTGTCTTCAAGTCCTCTACTAACTCTGCTAACATAGTGTTTTTCACAAGAGCAGGCCTCGGTATGAAGATTTTTCTGCACTGAGGACAGCTGTAGGCTCCTTTTGGTTCCTCTTTATTCCAGTGGACTTTAATACAGCTCATACAGTAGTTGTGTCCACAGGGAATAGTCACTGGATCCTTCAGTAGATCCAGACAGACTGAACAGCAGAGTTTTTCCTGATCCATTGTCTGTCCTTGGTGTGTTTTTGTATGTCAAGGTGAATGACAAGCCGTTTCACTGAGAGGGGAGAAATGGAGTGTATCAGGTTACACTTTGTTTTGGGAAATCAAGAGGCTTGAGAAAGTGACCCCTCCTAGGAGGAGTTTTTTCCTCATGTGGGCTTTAGTTGAGTATTGGTGTATTTTTCCATGTTGCATACTTTTTTTTCTATTTATGTTAGTCAGATTAATTTGCATTAATGATATGGACTAAAGGAGAGACGGCCAATTCTCCCATTCCGACTTCTCTAAATTGGCTCCCTGAAAAATTATTCTCCTCACATACAAAGTGTTCAATAATTAGACCCAATCTTATCTAAAGACATTACAGTACCATATCATGAATATCTCAGAGTGCTGGTTCCCAAAATAGTTGGGTTCAGTAGAGTCAAGGTGGCTGTTTATGTGGAAAGCAAACGACCATCTTTAAACCAAGGGAGGGGGAATTAAGGGTACATCTTTCACCATCTTACAATGCTTGACTCTCATTCCTTGACTCTCTGTGAATGGTAATCCTGCCTGTTGATCAGTGGTTATGACAAGTTGCATATCGACAATGATGAAACTGAGCCAAGAGCCCATTGTTAGTCAGGGTTGATGAACAGTTTGGCGTATTATGTACATGTACTCTTTATAAAGTTGGGGAGACTCGTTCCACTTTGTATTGCACATTTTCAAGCTCTAATATTTCGCTGCTGTATCGGTAGTGTGGTTGTGTCGCTCACGGATCTGGGTGAAGAGTCCAGTCTCCTCACACGTGTGGGTTGAAATCCCATTGCTGCAATAAGATTTTAACCAGAATAGGCAGATATTTTTGTATCCAAAAAGTATTAAACATGTTTTTCTACAACAGTAAGAGCATTACTGAATGTTCTGGGGTTCTATTTTGTGTTGCACTTTTTCAATTTTTACTGTCTAGATTTTTGCAATGAGCTTCTTACTCGCGATGGTAGCATGACCGAGCGGTCTAAGGTGCTGGATTTAGGCTCCAGTCTCTTTGGGGGCGTGGGTTCGAATCCCACTGCTGCCATAGCCTTCAGGTTCTTTTTGTGTTTGTCCCATGCCTTACCAATAAATTCTACGGGATGCAGTGGAAATCAAATCTGTTACAGAATGTCCGTCAAGTGCAAACATGCAGGAATGTCATCAAGAGCAATTCTTCCAAACCACATTAGTCAGGGTGCTGTTAAGTGTTGTGGAGGTTGTCCATTCAATAAAGCCTGCACACAAGCGGTGATCGGTAGCTAGCATTCTTTAATAAAAGAAGAACAGACACCAAGCTTGGTGAGGGAATGCATCATCGCTGGGCAAACAATGGGCAGTGTCCCAAACTGAGCCTAGCATGGCCTTCAGTTAAATACCTCTTACAGGAACAAAAGGCAGTACACAGCTCTTTTCACACCTTTGGTCCCCCCACCCCCAAAGAAAGTTTCACACTCCCTTGCTACCTCTTACAGTGGAGAAAGAGACAAAAGACTTCCCCAATCTGGGTCCTTTGTGTGTGAATGCTTCCTCCAACTTCCTGACATACCATCTGTTACCAGTATGAGTGTGAGAGACATGCTAAAATCCAGTGGCACCAAGGTATTATACAATCAAATAATGTGATTATACATAAATAAAAGAAATTCTTCTGCAAAAGTCATTTATAACGTGCAGATGTTTCATGTCTTTTATTAACAGTCTCATTACTGACTGGGTAGTGGACTTCCCGCATGCCACTCAAGTGTGCTTCAAGTCCACCGCATTGTAAGGTGTTAGGTTGTGTGGTCTACGGATCTGGGTTCAGACCCAGGCTCCTCATACATGTGGGTTGAAACCCTATTGCTGCAATAAGATTTTAACCAGGGCAGGCAGATGCTATTGTATCCAAAAACATTCAGGCAAGTATTAAACATGTTCTTCTACAACAGTAAGAGCATTACTGAATGTTCTGGGCATCTAGTTTGTGTTGCACTTTTTCAATTTTTACTGTCTAGATTTTTTTGCGATGAGGTTCTTGGTCGCAGTGGTAGCATGACCGAGCGGTCTAAGTTGCTGGATTAAGGCTCCAGTCTCTTCGGAGGCGTGGGTTCGAGTCCCACTGCTGCCATAGTGTTCTAACGGCAATGTTCTTTTCGTTTTGGCTCCATCCCCTACCAATAAATTGTAAGGGCTGCAGTGGAAATCAAATCTTTTGTAGAATGTCTGTCAAGTCCAAACATGCAGGAATCTCATCCAGAGCAATTCTTCCAAACCATATTAGTCAGGGTGCTGTAAAGTCGTTTACGACTTGCATGTATTTCGTGTCTTTTTATTCACGGTGTCATCACTGACTAGTTAGTGGACTTCCCGCATGCCACTCAAGTGTGCTTCAAGTCCAGTCCACTCCCTTGTAAAGTGCTTTTGACCAGAACCTGCAACCGCTGGAGAACTGATTAAGGTGCTGCTATGTTGGTCTCACCAAGGCTGCAGAGTGAGAAGACTGTCCTTGACTTCATGACAGTGGAGCACTCCCATATAGTCTAGCGATTAGAATTCCTGGTTCTCACCCAGGAACACGGCAGTGACAGTGGCGCACTACTTAACCAGTCCCATATGGTCTAGCGGTTAGGATTCCTGGTTTTCACCCAGGCGGTCCGGGTTCAACTCCCGGTATAGGAACATGTCTCTAATGTGGCCCAAAGCCAATGTGTTCTTTTGCGCTAATCCTGGCTGAAGTCAACCATCAGGCAAAGCAACAAACCTCTGGCTAAGCACATGGTATAAAACAGCCAACTGTTCAGATCAGGACTCTACAGTCCAGTAACTTTCAATGATGAAGATGTACACATCCTGGACAAGCAGGGGAGTCTAGGTGGAAAGCAAACGACCATCTTTAAACCAAGGGAGGGGAATTAAGGGTACATCTTTCACCATCTTACAATGCTTGACTCTCATTCCTTGATTCTCTGTGAATGGTAATCCTGCCTGTTGATCAGTGGTTATGACAAGTTGCATATCGACAATGATGAAGAGCCCATTGTTAGTCAGGGTTGATGAACAGTTTGGCGTATTATGTACATGTACTCTTTATAAAGTTGGGGAGACTCGTTCCACTTTGTATTGCACATTTTCAAGCTCTAATATTTCGCTGCTGTATCGGTAGTGTGGTTGTGTCGCTCACGGATCTGGGTGAAGAGTCCAGTCTCCTCACACGTGTGGGTTGAAATCCCATTGCTGCAATAAGATTTTAACCAGAATAGGCAGATATTTTGTATCCAAAAGTATTAAACATGTTTTTCTACAACAGTAAGAGCATTACTGAATGTTCTGGGGTTCTATTTTGTGTTGCACTTTTTCAATTTTTACTGTCTAGATTTTTGCAATGAGCTTCTTACTCTCGCGATGGTAGCATGACCGAGCGGTCTAAGGTGCTGGATTTAGGCTCCAGTCTCTTTTTGGGGCGTGGGTTCGAATCCCACTGCTGCCATAGCCTTCAGGTTCTTTTTTGTGTTTGTCCCATGCCTTACCAATAAATTCTACGGGATGCAGTGGAAATCAAATCTGTTACAGAATGTCCGTCAAGTGCAAACATGCAGCAATGTCATCAAGAGCAATTCTTCCAAACCACATTAGTCAGGGTGCTGTTAAGTGTTGTGGAGGTTGTCCATTCAATAAAGCCTGCACACAAGCGGTGATCGGTAGCTAGCATTCTTTAATAAAAAGAAGAACAGACACCAAGCTTGGTGAGGGAATGCATCATCGCTGGGGCAAACAATGGGCAGTGTCCCTAACTGAGCCTAGCATGGCCTTCAGTTAAATACCTCTTACAGGAACAAAAGGCAGTACACAGCTCTTTTCACACCTTTGGTCCCCCCACCCCCAAAGAAAGTTTCACACTCCCCTTGCTACCTCTTACAGTGGAGAAAGAGACAAAGACTCCCCCAATCTGGGTCCTTTGTGTGTGAATGCTTCCTCCAACTTCCTGACATACCATCTGTTACCAGTATGAGTGTGAGAGACATGCTAAAATCCAGTGGCACCAAGGTATTATACAATCAAATAATGTGATTATACATAAATAAAAGAAATTCTTCTGCAAAAGTCATTTATAACGTGCAGATGTTTCATGTCTTTTTATTAACAGTCTCATTACTGACTGGGTAGTGGACTTCCCCCGCATGCCACTCAAGTGTGCTTCAAGTCCACCGCATTGTAAGGTGTTAGGTTGTGTGGTCTACGGATCTGGGTTCAGACTCAGGCTCCTCATACATGTGGGTTGAAACCCTATTGCTGCAATAAGATTTTAACCAGGGCAGGCAGATGCTATTGTATCCAAAAACATTCAGGCAAGTATTAAACATGTTCTTCTACAACAGTAAGAGCATTACTGAATGTTCTGGGCATCTAGTTTGTGTTGCACTTTTTCAATTTTTACTGTCTAGATTTTTTTGCGATGGGGTTCTTGGTCGCAGTGGTAGCATGACCGAGTGGTCTAAGGTGCTGGATTAAGGCTCCAGTCTCTTCGGAGGCGTGGGTTCGAATCCCACTGCTGCCATAGTGTTCTAACGGCAATGTTCTTTTCGTTTTGGCTCCATCCCCTACCAATAAATTGTAAGGGCTGCAGTGGAAATCAAATCTTTTGTAGAATGTCTGTCAAGTCCAAACATGCAGGAATCTCATCCAGAGCAATTCTTCCAAACCATATTAGTCAGGGTGCTGTAAAGTCGTTTACGACTTGCATGTATTTCGTGTCTTTTATTCACGGTGTCATCACTGACTAGTTAGTGGACTTCCCCGCATGCCACTCAAGTGTGCTTCAAGTCCAGTCCACTCCCTTGTAAAGTGCTTTTGACCAGAACCTGCAACCGCTGGAGAACTGATTAAGGTGCTGCTATGTTGGTCTCACCAAGGCTGCAGAGTGAGAAGACTGTCCTTGACTTCATGACAGTGGAGCACTCCCATATAGTCTAGCGATTAGAATTCCTGGTTCTCACCCAGGAACACGGCAGTGACAGTGGCGCACTACTTAACCAGTCCCATATGGTCTAGCGGTTAGGATTCCTGGTTTTCACCCAGGCGGTCCGGGTTCAACTCCCGGTATGGGAACATGTCTTTAATGTGGCCCAAAGCCAATGTGTTCTTTGCGCTAATCCTGGCTGAAGTCAACCATCAGGCAAAGCAACAAACCTCTGGCTAAGCACATGGTATAAAACAGCCAACTGTTCAGATCAGGACTCTACAGTCCAGTAACTTTCAATGATGAAGATGTACACATCCTGGACAAGCAGGGGAGTCTAGGTGGAAAGCAAACGACCATCTTTAAACCAAGGAGGGGAATTAAGGGTACATCTTTCACCATCTTACAATGCTTGACTCTCATTCCTTGACTCTCTGTGAATGGTAATCCTGCCTGTTGATCAGTGGTTATGACAAGTTGCATATCGACAATGATGAAACTGAGCCAAGAGCCCATTGTTAGTCAGGGTTGATGAACAGTTTGGCGATTATGTACATGTACTCTTTATAAAGTTGGGGAGACTCGTTCCACTTTGTATTGCACATTTTCAAGCTCTAATATTTCGCTGCTGTATCGGTAGTGTGGTTGTGTCGTCTCACGGATCTGGGTGAAGAGTCCAGTCTCCTCACACGTGTGGGTTGAAACCCATTGCTGCAATAAGATTTTAACCAGAATAGGCAGATATTTTTGTATCCAAAAAGTATTAAACATGTTTTTCTACAACAGTAAGAGCATTACTGAATGTTCTGGGGTTCTATTTTGTGTTGCACTTTTTCAATTTTTACTGTCTAGATTTTTGCAATGAGCTTCTTACTCGCGATGGTAGCATGACCGAGCGGTCTAAGGTGCTGGATTTAGGCTCCAGTCTCTTCGGGGCGTGGGTTCGAATCCCACTGCTGCCATAGCCTTCAGGTTCTTTTTGTGTTTGTCCCATGCCTTACCAATAAATTCTACGGGATGCAGTGGAAATCAAATCTGTTACAGAATGTCCGTCAAGTGCAAACATGCAGCAATGTCATCAAGAGCAATTCTTCCAAACCACATTAGTCAGGGTGCTGTTAAGTGTTGTGGAGGTTGTCCATTCAATAAAGCCTGCACACAAGCGGTGATCGGTAGCTAGCATTCTTTAATAAAAGAAGAACGGACACCAAGCTTGGTGAGGGAATGCATCATCGCTGGGCAAACAATGGGCAGTGTCCCTAACTGAGCCTAGCATGGCCTTCAGTTAAATACCTCTTACAGGAACAAAAGGCAGTACACAGCTCTTTTCACACCTTTGTCCCCCCCCACCCCAAAGAAAGTTTCACACTCCCTTGCTACCTCTTACAGTGGAGAAAGAGACAAAGACTCCCCCACCCACTCTGGGTCCTTTGTGTGTGAATGCTTCCTCCAACTTCCTGACATACCATCTGTTACCAGTATGAGTGTGAGAGACATGCTAAAATCCAGTGGCACCAAGGTATTATACAATCAAATAATGTGATTATACATAAATAAAAGAAATTCTTCTGCAAAAGTCATTTATAACGTGCAGATGTTTCATGTCTTTTATTAACAGTCTCATTACTGACTGGGTAGTGGACTTCCCCGCATGCCACTCAAGTGTGCTTCAAGTCCACCGCATTGTAAGGTGTTAGGTTGTGTGGTCTACGGATCTGGGTTCAGACTCCAGGCTCCTCATACATGTGGGTTGAAACCCTATTGCTGCAATAAGATTTTAACCAGGGCAGGCAGATGCTATTGTATCCAAAAACATTCAGGCAAGTATTAAACATGTTCTTCTACAACAGTAAGAGCATTACTGAATGTTCTGGGCATCTAGTTTGTGTTGCACTTTTTCAATTTTTACTGTCTAGATTTTTGCGATGGGGTTCTTGGTCGCAGTGGTAGCATGACCGAGCGGTCTAAGGTGCTGGATTAAGGCTCCAGTCTCTTCGGAGGCGTGGGTTCGAGTCCCACTGCTGCCATAGTGTTCTAACGGCAATGTTCTTTTTTCGTTTTGTCTCCATCCCCTACCAATAAATTGTAAGGGCTGCAGTGGAAATCAAATCTTTTGTAGAATGTCTGTCAAGTCCAAACATGCAGGAATCTCATCCAGAGCAATTCTTCCAAACCATATTAGTCAGGGTGCTGTAAAGTCGTTTACGACTTGCATGTATTTCGTGTCTTTTTATTCACGGTGTCATCACTGACTAGTTAGTGGACTCCCCGCATGCCACTCAAGTGTGCTTCAAGTCCAGTCCACTCCCCTTGTAAAGTGCTTTTGACCAGAACCTGCAACCGCTGGAGAACTGATTAAGGTGCTGCTATGTTGGTCTCACCAAGGCTGCAGAGTGAGAAGACTGTCCTTGACTTCATGACAGTGGAGCACTCCCATATAGTCTAGCGATTAGAATTCCTGGTTCTCACCCAGGAACACGGCAGTGACAGTGGCGCACTACTTAACCAGTCCCATATGGTCTAGCGGTTAGGATTCCTGGTTTTCACCCAGGCGGTCCGGGTTCAACTCCCGGTATAGGAACATGTCTCTAATGTGGCCCAAAGCCAATGTGTTCTTTGCGCTAATCCTGGCTGAAGTCAACCATCAGGCAAAGCAACAAACCTCTGGCTAAGCACATGGTATAAAACAGCCAACTGTTCAGATCAGGACTCTACAGTCCAGTAACTTTCAATGATGAAGATGTACACATCCTGGACAAGCAGGGGAGTCTAGGTGGAAAGCAAACGACCATCTTTAAACCAAGGGAGGGGGAATTAAGGGTACATCTTTCACCATCTTACAATGCTTGACTCTCATTCCTTGATTCTCTGTGAATGGTAATCCTGCCTGTTGATCAGTGGTTATGACAAGTTGCATATCGACAATGATGAAGAGCCCATTGTTAGTCAGGGTTGATGAACAGTTTGGCGTATTATGTACATGTACTCTTTATAAAGTTGGGGAGACTCGTTCCACTTTGTATTGCACATTTTCAAGCTCTAATATTTCGCTGCTGTATCGGTAGTGTGGTTGTGTCGCTCACGGATCTGGGTGAAGAGTCCAGTCTCCTCACACGTGTGGGTTGAAATCCCATTGCTGCAATAAGATTTTAACCAGAATAGGCAGATATTTTTGTATCCAAAAAGTATTAAACATGTTTTTCTACAACAGTAAGAGCATTACTGAATGTTCTGGGGTTCTATTTTGTGTTGCACTTTTTCAATTTTTACTGTCTAGATTTTTGCAATGAGCTTTTACTCATGATGGTAGCATGACCGAGCGGTCTAAGGTGCTGGATTTAGGCTCCAGTCTCTTTTGGGGCGTGGGTTCGAATCCCACTGCTGCCATAGCCTTCAGGTTCTTTTTGTGTTTGTCCCATGCCTTACCAATAAATTCTACGGGATGCAGTGGAAATCAAATCTGTTACAGAATGTCCGTCAAGTGCAAACATGCAGCAATGTCATCAAGAGCAATTCTTCCAAACCACATTAGTCAGGGTGCTGTTAAGTGTTGTGGAGGTTGTCCATTCAATAAAGCCTGCACACAAGCGGTGATCGGTAGCTAGCATTCTTTAATAAAAGAAGAACAGACACCAAGCTTGGTGAGGGAATGCATCATCGCTGGGCAAACAATGGGCAGTGTCCCTAACTGAGCCTAGCATGGCCTTCAGTTAAATACCTCTTACAGGAACAAAAGGCAGTACACAGCTCTTTTCACACCTTTGGTCCCCCCACCCCCAAAGAAAGTTTCACACTCCCTTGCTACCTCTTACAGTGGAGAAAGAGACAAAAGACTCCCCCAATCTGGGTCCTTTGTGTGTGAATGCTTCCTCCAACTTCCTGACATACCATCTGTTACCAGTATGAGTGTGAGAGACATGCTAAAATCCAGTGGTACCAAGGTATTATACAATCAAATAATGTGATTATACATAAATAAAAGAAATTCTTCTGCAAAAGTCATTTATAACGTGCAGATGTTTCATGTCTTTTTATTAACAGTCTCATTACTGACTGGGTAGTGGACTTCCCCGCATGCCACTCAAGTGTGCTTCAAGTCCACCGCATTGTAAGGTGTTAGGTTGTGTGGTCTACGGATCTGGGTTCAGACCCAGGCTCCTCATACATGTGGGTTGAAACCCTATTGCTGCAATAAGATTTTAACCAGGGCAGGCAGATGCTATTGTATCCAAAAACATTCAGGCAAGTATTAAACATGTTCTTCTACAACAGTAAGAGCATTACTGAATGTTCTGGGCATCTAGTTTGTGTTGCACTTTTTCAATTTTTACTGTCTAGATTTTTTTGCGATGGGGTTCTTGGTCGCAGTGGTAGCATGACCGAGTGGTCTAAGGTGCTGGATTAAGGCTCCAGTCTCTTCGGGGCGTGGGTTCGAATCCCACTGCTGCCATAGTGTTCTAACGGCAATGTTCTTTTTCGTTTTGGCTCCATCCCCTACCAATAAATTGTAAGGGCTGCAGTGGAAATCAAATCTTTGTAGAATGTCTGTCAAGTCCAAACATGCAGGAATCTCATCCAGAGCAATTCTTCCAAACCATATTAGTCAGGGTGCTGTAAAGTCGTTTACGACTTGCATGTATTTCGTGTCTTTTTATTCACGGTGTCATCACTGACTAGTTAGTGGACTTCCCCGCATGCCACTCAAGTGTGCTTCAAGTCCAGTCCACTCCCTTGTAAAGTGCTTTTGACCAGAACCTGCAACCGCTGGAGAACTGATTAAGGTGCTGCTATGTTGGTCTCACCAAGGCTGCAGAGTGAGAAGACTGTCCTTGACTTCATGACAGTGGAGCACTCCCATATAGTCTAGCGATTAGAATTCCTGGTTCTCACCCAGGAACACGGCAGTGACAGTGGCGCACTACTTAACCAGTCCCATATGGTCTAGCGGTTAGGATTCCTGGTTTTCACCCAGGCGGTCCGGGTTCAACTCCGGTATGGGAACATGTCTTTAATGTGGCCCAAAGCCAATGTGTTCTTTTGCGCTAATCCTGGCTGAAGTCAACCATCAGGCAAAGCAACAAACCTCTGGCTAAGCACATGGTATAAAACAGCCAACTGTTCAGATCAGGACTCTACAGTCCAGTAACTTTCAATGATGAAGATGTACACATCCTGGACAAGCAGGGGAGTCTAGGTGGAAAGCAAACGACCATCTTTAAACCAAGGGAGGGGGAATTAAGGGTACATCTTTCACCATCTTACAATGCTTGACTCTCATTCCTTGACTCTCTGTGAATGGTAATCCTGCCTGTTGATCAGTGGTTATGACAAGTTGCATATCGACAATGATGAAACTGAGCCAAGAGCCCATTGTTAGTCAGGGTTGATGAACAGTTTGGCGATTATGTACATGTACTCTTTATAAAGTTGGGGAGACTCGTTCCACTTTGTATTGCACATTTTCAAGCTCTAATATTTCGCTGCTGTATCGGTAGTGTGGTTGTGTCGCTCACGGATCTGGGTGAAGAGTCCAGTCTCCTCACACGTGTGGGTTGAAATCCCATTGCTGCAATAAGATTTTAACCAGAATAGGCAGATATTTTTGTATCCAAAAAGTATTAAACATGTTTTTCTACAACAGTAAGAGCATTACTGAATGTTCTGGGGTTCTATTTTGTGTTGCACTTTTTCAATTTTTACTGTCTAGATTTTTGCAATGAGCTTCTTACCGCATGATGGTAGCATGACCGAGCGGTCTAAGGTGCTGGATTTAGGCTCCAGTCTCTTCGGGGCGTGGGTTCGAATCCCACTGCTGCCATAGCCTTCAGGTTCTTTTTGTGTTTGTCCCATGCCTTACCAATAAATTCCCACGGGATGCAGTGGAAATCAAATCTGTTACAGAATGTCCGTCAAGTGCAAACATGCAGCAATGTCATCAAGAGCAATTCTTCCAAACCACATTAGTCAGGGTGCTGTTAAGTGTTGTGGAGGTTGTCCATTCAATAAAGCCTGCACACAAGCGGTGATCGGTAGCTAGCATTCTTTAATAAAAGAAGAACGGACACCAAGCTTGGTGAGGGAATGCATCATCGCTGGGCAAACAATGGGCAGTGTCCCTAACTGAGCCTAGCATGGCCTTCAGTTAAATACCTCTTACAGGAACAAAAGGCAGTACACAGCTCTTTTCACACCTTTGGTCCCCCCACCCCAAAGAAAGTTTTTCACACCCTTGCTACCTCTTACAGTGGAGAAAGAGACAAAGACTCCCCCACCCACTCTGGGTCCTTGTGTGTGAATGCTTCCTCCAACTTCCTGACATACCATCTGTTACCAGTATGAGTGTGAGAGACATGCTAAAATCCAGTGGCACCAAGGTATTATACAATCAAATAATGTGATTATACATAAATAAAAGAAATTCTTCTGCAAAAGTCATTTATAACGTGCAGATGTTTCATGTCTTTTTATTAACAGTCTCATTACTGACTGGGTAGTGGACTTCCCGCATGCCACTCAAGTGTGCTTCAAGTCCACCGCATTGTAAGGTGTTAGGTTGTGTGGTCTACGGATCTGGGTTCAGACCCAGGCTCCTCATACATGTGGGTTGAAACCCTATTGCTGCAATAAGATTTTAACCAGGGCAGGCAGATGCTATTGTATCCAAAAACATTCAGGCAAGTATTAAACATGTTCTTCTACAACAGTAAGAGCATTACTGAATGTTCTGGGCATCTAGTTTGTGTTGCACTTTTTCAATTTTTACTGTCTAGATTTTTTTGCGATGGGGTTCTTGGTCGCAGTGGTAGCATGACCGAGCGGTCTAAGGTGCTGGATTAAGGCTCCAGTCTCTTCGGAGGCGTGGGTTCGAGTCCCACTGCTGCCATAGTGTTCTAACGGCAATGTTCTTTTCGTTTTGTCTCCATCCCCTACCAATAAATTGTAAGGGCTGCAGTGGAAATCAAATCTTTGTAGAATGTCTGTCAAGTCCAAACATGCAGGAATCTCATCCAGAGCAATTCTTCCAAACCATATTAGTCAGGGTGCTGTAAAGTCGTTTACGACTTGCATGTATTTCGTGTCTTTTTATTCACGGTGTCATCACTGACTAGTTAGTGGACTTCCCGCATGCCACTCAAGTGTGCTTCAAGTCCAGTCCACTCCCTTGTAAAGTGCTTTTGACCAGAACCTGCAACCGCTGGAGAACTGATTAAGGTGCTGCTATGTTGGTCTCACCAAGGCTGCAGAGTGAGAAGACTGTCCTTGACTTCATGACAGTGGAGCACTCCCATATAGTCTAGCGATTAGAATTCCTGGTTCTCACCCAGGAACACGGCAGTGACAGTGGCGCACTACTTCCCATATGGTCTAGCGGTTAGGATTCCTGGTTTTCACCCAGGCGGTCCGGGTTCAACTCCCGGTATGGGAACATGTCTTTAATGTGGCCCAAAGCCAATGTGTTCTTTGCGCTAATCCTGGCTGAAGTCAACCATCAGGCAAAGCAACAAACCTCTGGCTAAGCACATGGTATAAAACAGCCAACTGTTCAGATCAGGACTCTACAGTCCAGTAACTTTCAATGATGAAGATGTACACATCCTGGACAAGCAGGGGAGTCTAGGTGGAAAGCAAACGACCATCTTTAAACCAAGGAGGGGGAATTTAGGGTACATCTTTCACCATCTTACAATGCTTGACTCTCATTCCTTGACTCTCTGTGAATGGTAATCCTGCCTGTTGATCAGTGGTTATGACAAGTTGCATATCGACAATGATGAAACTGAGCCAAGAGCCCATTGTTAGTCAGGGTTGATGAACAGTTTGGCGATTATGTACATGTACTCTTTATAAAGTTGGGGAGACTCGTTCCACTTTGTATTGCACATTTTCAAGCTCTAATATTTCGCTGCTGTATCGGTAGTGTGGTTGTGTCGCTCACGGATCTGGGTGAAGAGTCCAGTCTCCTCACACGTGTGGGTTGAAACCCATTGCTGCAATAAGATTTTAACCAGAATAGGCAGATATTTTTGTATCCAAAAAGTATTAAACATGTTTTTCTACAACAGTAAGAGCATTACTGAATGTTCTGGGGTTCTATTTTGTGTTGCACTTTTTCAATTTTTACTGTCTAGATTTTTGCAATGAGCTTCTTTACTCATGATGGTAGCATGACCGAGCGGTCTAAGGTGCTGGATTTAGGCTCCAGTCTCTTCGGGGCGTGGGTTCGAATCCCACTGCTGCCATAGCCTTCAGGTTCTTTTTTGTGTTTGTCCCATGCCTTACCAATAAATTCTACGGGATGCAGTGGAAATCAAATCTGTTACAGAATGTCCGTCAAGTGCAAACATGCAGGAATGTCATCAAGAGCAATTCTTCCAAACCACATTAGTCAGGGTGCTGTTAAGTGTTGTGGAGGTTGTCCATTCAATAAAGCCTGCACACAAGCGGTGATCGGTAGCTAGCATTCTTTAATAAAAGAAGAACAGACACCAAGCTTGGTGAGGGAATGCATCATCGCTGGGCAAACAATGGGCAGTGTCCCTAACTGAGCCTAGCATGGCCTTCAGTTAAATACCTCTTACAGGAACAAAAGGCAGTACACAGCTCTTTTCACACCTTTGGTCCCCCCACCCCAAAGAAAGTTTCACACCCTTGCTACCTCTTACAGTGGAGAAAGAGACAAAAGACTCCCCAATCTGGGTCCTTTGTGTGTGAATGCTTCCTCCAACTTCCTGACATACCATCTGTTACCAGTATGAGTGTGAGAGACATGCTAAAATCCAGTGGCACCAAGGTATTATACAATCAAATAATGTGATTATACATAAATAAAAGAAATTCTTCTGCAAAAGTCATTTATAACGTGCAGATGTTTCATGTCTTTTATTAACAGTCTCATTACTGACTGGTTAGTGGACTTCCCCGCATGCCACTCAAGTGTGCTTCAAGTCCACCGCATTGTAAGGTGTTAGGTTGTGTGGTCTACGGATCTGGGTTCAGACCCAGGCTCCTCATACATGTGGGTTGAAACCCTATTGCTGCAATAAGATTTTAACCAGGGCAGGCAGATGCTATTGTATCCAAAAACATTCAGGCAAGTATTAAACATGTTCTTCTACAACAGTAAGAGCATTACTGAATGTTCTGGGCATCTAGTTTGTGTTGCACTTTTTCAATTTTTACTGTCTAGATTTTTTTGCGATGGGGTTCTTGGTCGCAGTGGTAGCATGACCGAGCGGTCTAAGGTGCTGGATTAAGGCTCCAGTCTCTTCGGAGGTGTGGGTTCGAGTCCCACTGCTGCCATAGTGTTCTAACGGCAATGTTCTTTTTTTCGTTTTGGCTCCATCCCCTACCAATAAATTGTAAGGGCTGCAGTGGAAATCAAATCTTTGTAGAATGTCTGTCAAGTCCAAACATGCAGGAATCTCATCCAGAGCAATTCTTCCAAACCATATTAGTCAGGGTGCTGTAAAGTCGTTTACGACTTGCATGTATTTCGTGTCTTTTTATTCACGGTGTCATCACTGACTAGTTAGTGGACTTCCCCGCATGCCACTCAAGTGTGCTTCAAGTCCAGTCCACTCCCCTTGTAAAGTGCTTTTGACCAGAACCTGCAACCGCTGGAGAACTGATTAAGGTGCTGCTATGTTGGTCTCACCAAGGCTGCAGAGTGAGAAGACTGTCCTTGACTTCATGACAGTGGAGCACTCCCATATAGTCTAGCGATTAGAATTCCTGGTTCTCACCCAGGAACACGGCAGTGACAGTGGCGCACTACTTAACCAGTCCCATATGGTCTAGCGGTTAGGATTCCTGGTTTTCACCCAGGCGGTCCGGGTTCAACTCCCGGTATGGGAACATGTCTTTAATGTGGCCCAAAGCCAATGTGTTCTTTGCGCTAATCCTGGCTGAAGTCAACCATCAGGCAAAGCAACAAACCTCTGGCTAAGCACATGGTATAAAACAGCCAACTGTTCAGATCAGGACTCTACAGTCCAGTAACTTTCAATGATGAAGATGTACACATCCTGGACAAGCAGGGGAGTCTAGGTGGAAAGCAAACGACCATCTTTAAACCAAGGGAGGGGAATTAAGGGTACATCTTTCACCATCTTACAATGCTTGACTCTCATTCCTTGACTCTCTGTGAATGGTAATCCTGCCTGTTGATCAGTGGTTATGACAAGTTGCATATCGACAATGATGAAACTGAGCCAAGAGCCCATTGTTAGTCAGGGTTGATGAACAGTTTGGCGATTATGTACATGTACTCTTTATAAAGTTGGGGAGACTCGTTCCACTTTGTATTGCACATTTTCAAGCTCTAATATTTCGCTGCTGTATCGGTAGTGTGGTTGTGTCGCTCACGGATCTGGGTGAAGAGTCCAGTCTCCTCACACGTGTGGGTTGAAACCCATTGCTGCAATAAGATTTTAACCAGAATAGGCAGATATTTTTGTATCCAAAAGTATTAAACATGTTTTTCACAACAGTAAGAGCATTACTGAATGTTCTGGGGTTCTATTTTGTGTTGCACTTTTTCAATTTTTACTGTCTAGATTTTTGCAATGAGCTTCTTACTCGCGATGGTAGCATGACCGAGCGGTCTAAGGTGCTGGATTTAGGCTCCAGTCTCTTCGGGGCGTGGGTTCGAATCCCACTGCTGCCATATAGCCTTCAGGTTCTTTTTGTGTTTGTCCCATGCCTTACCAATAAATTCTACGGGATGCAGTGGAAATCAAATCTGTTACAGAATGTCCGTCAAGTGCAAACATGCAGCAATGTCATCAAGAGCAATTCTTCCAAACCACATTAGTCAGGGTGCTGTTAAGTGTTGTGGAGGTTGTCCATTCAATAAAGCCTGCACACAAGCGGTGATCGGTAGCTAGCATTCTTTAATAAAAGAAGAACGGACACCAAGCTTGGTGAGGGAATGCATCATCGCTGGGCAAACAATGGGCAGTGTCCCTAACTGAGCCTAGCATGGCCTTCAGTTAAATACCTCTTACAGGAACAAAAGGCAGTACACAGCTCTTTTCACACCTTTGGTCCCCCCACCCCAAAGAAAGTTTCACACTCCTTGCTACCTCTTACAGTGGAGAAAGAGACAAAAGACTCCCCCCCACTCTGGGTCCTTTGTGTGTGAATGCTTCCTCCAACTTCCTGACATACCATCTGTTACCAGTATGAGTGTGAGAGACATGCTAAAATCCAGTGGCACCAAGGTATTATACAATCAAATAATGTGATTATACATAAATAAAAGAAATTCTTCTGCAAAAGTCATTTATAACGTGCAGATGTTTCATGTCTTTTATTAACAGTCTCATTACTGACTGGTTAGTGGACTTCCCCGCATGCCACTCAAGTGTGCTTCAAGTCCACCGCATTGTAAGGTGTTAGGTTGTGTGGTCTACGGATCTGGGTTCAGACCCAGGCTCTCATACATGTGGGTTGAAACCCTATTGCTGCAATAAGATTTTAACCAGGGCAGGCAGATGCTATTGTATCCAAAAACATTCAGGCAAGTATTAAACATGTTCTTCTACAACAGTAAGAGCATTACTGAATGTTCTGGGCATCTAGTTTGTGTTGCACTTTTTCAATTTTTACTGTCTAGATTTTTGCGATGGGGTTCTTGGTCGCAGTGGTAGCATGACCGAGCGGTCTAAGGTGCTGGATTAAGGCTCCAGTCTCTTCGGAGGCGTGGGTTCGAGTCCCACTGCTGCCATAGTGTTCTAACGGCAATGTTCTTTTTCGTTTTGTCTCCATCCCCTACCAATAAATTGTAAGGGCTGCAGTGGAAATCAAATCTTTGTAGAATGTCTGTCAAGTCCAAACATGCAGGAATCTCATCCAGAGCAATTCTTCCAAACCATATTAGTCAGGGTGCTGTAAAGTCGTTTACGACTTGCATGTATTTCGTGTCTTTTTATTCACGGTGTCATCACTGACTAGTTAGTGGACTTCCCCGCATGCCACTCAAGTGTGCTTCAAGTCCAGTCCACACCCCTTGTAAAGTGCTTTTGACCAGAACCTGCAACCGCTGGAGAACTGATTAAGGTGCTGCTATGTTGGTCTCACCAAGGCTGCAGAGTGAGAAGACTGTCCTTGACTTCATGACAGTGGAGCACTCCCATATAGTCTAGCGATTAGAATTCCTGGTTCTCACCCAGGAACACGGCAGTGACAGTGGCGCACTACTTCCCATATGGTCTAGCGGTTAGGATTCCTGGTTTTCACCCAGGCGGTCCGGGTTCAACTCCCGGTATGGGAACATGTCTTTAATGTGGCCCAAAGCCAATGTGTTCTTTGCGCTAATCCTGGCTGAAGTCAACCATCAGGCAAAGCAACAAACCTCTGGCTAAGCACATGGTATAAAACAGCCAACTGTTCAGATCAGGACTCTACAGTCCAGTAACTTTCAATGATGAAGATGTACACATCCTGGACAAGCAGGGGAGTCTAGGTGGAAAGCAAACGACCATCTTTAAACCAAGGGAGGGGAATTAAGGGTACATCTTTCACCATCTTACAATGCTTGACTCTCATTCCTTGACTCTCTGTGAATGGTAATCCTGCCTGTTGATCAGTGGTTATGACAAGTTGCATATCGACAATGATGAAACTGAGCCAAGAGCCCATTGTTAGTCAGGGTTGATGAACAGTAGTTTGGCGTATTATGTACATGTACTCTTTATAAAGTTGGGGAGACTCGTTCCACTTTGTATTGCACATTTTCAAGCTCTAATATTTCGCTGCTGTATCGGTAGTGTGGTTGTGTCGCTCACGGATCTGGGTGAAGAGTCCAGTCTCTCACACGTGTGGGTTGAAACCCATTGCTGCAATAAGATTTTAACCAGAATAGGCAGATATTTTTGTATCCAAAAGTATTAAACATGTTTTCTACAACAGTAAGAGCATTACTGAATGTTCTGGGGTTCTATTTTGTGTTGCACTTTTTCAATTTTTACTGTCTAGATTTTTGCAATGAGCTTCTTACTATGCGATGGTAGCATGACCGAGCGGTCTAAGGTGCTGGATTTAGGCTCCAGTCTCTTCGGGGCGGGGTTCGAATCCCACTGCTGCCATAGCCTTCAGGTTCTTTTTGTGTTTGTCCCATGCCTTACCAATAAATTCTACGGGATGCAGTGGAAATCAAATCTGTTACAGAATGTCCGTCAAGTGCAAACATGCAGGAATGTCATCAAGAGCAATTCTTCCAAACCACATTAGTCAGGGTGCTGTTAAGTGTTGTGGAGGTTGTCCATTCAATAAAGCCTGCACACAAGCGGTGATCGGTAGCTAGCATTCTTTAATAAAAGAAGAACAGACACCAAGCTTGGTGAGGGAATGCATCATCGCTGGGCAAACAATGGCAGTGTCCCTAACTGAGCCTAGCATGGCCTTCAGTTAAATACCTCTTACAGGAACAAAAGGCAGTACACAGCTCTTTTCACACCTTTGGTCCCCCCCACCCCAAAGAAAGTTTCACACTCCCTTGCTACCTCTTACAGTGGAGAAAGAGACAAAGACTCCCCCCCCCAATCTGGGTCCTTTGTGTGTGAATGCTTCCCTCCAACTTCCTGACATACCATCTGTTACCAGTATGAGTGTGAGAGACATGCTAAAATCCAGTGGCACCAAGGTATTATACAATCAAATAATGTGATTATACATAAATAAAAGAAATTCTTCTGCAAAAGTCATTTATAACGTGCAGATGTTTCATGTCTTTTATTAACAGTCTCATTACTGACTGGGTAGTGGACTTCCCCGCATGCCACTCAAGTGTGCTTCAAGTCCACCGCATTGTAAGGTGTTAGGTTGTGTGGTCTACGGATCTGGGTTCAGACTCCAGGCTCCTCATACATGTGGGTTGAAACCCTATTGCTGCAATAAGATTTTAACCAGGGCAGGCAGATGCTATTGTATCCAAAAACATTCAGGCAAGTATTAAACATGTTCTTCTACAACAGTAAGAGCATTACTGAATGTTCTGGGCATCTAGTTTGTGTTGCACTTTTTCAATTTTTACTGTCTAGATTTTTGCGATGGGGTTCTTGGTCGCAGTGGTAGCATGACCGAGCGGTCTAAGGTGCTGGATTAAGGCTCCAGTCTCTTCGGAGGCGTGGGTTCGAGTCCCACTGCTGCCATAGTGTTCTAACGGCAATGTTCTTTTCGTTTTGGCTCCATCCCCTACCAATAAATTGTAAGGGCTGCAGTGGAAATCAAATCTTTGTAGAATGTCTGTCAAGTCCAAACATGCAGGAATCTCATCCAGAGCAATTCTTCCAAACCATATTAGTCAGGGTGCTGTAAAGTCGTTTACGACTTGCATGTATTTCGTGTCTTTTTATTCACGGTGTCATCACTGACTAGTTAGTGGACTCCCCGCATGCCACTCAAGTGTGCTTCAAGTCCAGTCCACTCCCTTGTAAAGTGCTTTTGACCAGAACCTGCAACCGCTGGAGAACTGATTAAGGTGCTGCTATGTTGGTCTCACCAAGGCTGCAGAGTGAGAAGACTGTCCTTGACTTCATGACAGTGGAGCACTCCCATATAGTCTAGCGATTAGAATTCCTGGTTCTCACCCAGGAACACGGCAGTGACAGTGGCGCACTACTTAACCAGTCCCATATGGTCTAGCGGTTAGATTCCTGGTTTTCACCCAGGCGGTCCGGGTTCAACTCCCGGTATGGGAACATGTCTTTAATGTGGCCCAAAGCCAATGTGTTCTTTTTTGCGCTAATCCTGGCTGAAGTCAACCATCAGGCAAAGCAACAAACCTCTGGCTAAGCACATGGTATAAAACAGCCAACTGTTCAGATCAGGACTCTACAGTCCAGTAACTTTCAATGATGAAGATGTACACATCCTGGACAAGCAGGGGAGTCTAGGTGGAAAGCAAACGACCATCTTTAAACCAAGGAGGGGGAATTAAGGGTACATCTTTCACCATCTTACAATGCTTGACTCTCATTCCTTGACTCTCTGTGAATGGTAATCCTGCCTGTTGATCAGTGGTTATGACAAGTTGCATATCGACAATGATGAAACTGAGCCAAGAGCCCATTGTTAGTCAGGGTTGATGAACAGTTTGGCGTATTATGTACATGTACTCTTTATAAAGTTGGGGAGACTCGTTCCACTTTGTATTGCACATTTTCAAGCTCTAATATTTCGCTGCTGTATCGGTAGTGTGGTTGTGTCGCTCACGGATCTGGGTGAAGAGTCCAGTCTCTCACACGCGTGTGGGTTGAAACCCATTGCTGCAATAAGATTTTAACCAGAATAGGCAGATATTTTTGTATCCAAAAGTATTAAACATGTTTTTCTACAACAGTAAGAGCATTACTGAATGTTCTGGGGTTCTATTTTGTGTTGCACTTTTTCAATTTTTACTGTCTAGATTTTTGCAATGAGCTTCTTACTCGCGATGGTAGCATGACCGAGCGGTCTAAGGTGCTGGATTTAGGCTCCAGTCTCTTTGGGGCGTGGGTTCGAATCCCACTGCTGCCATAGCCTTCAGGTTCTTTTTGTGTTTGTCCCATGCCTTACCAATAAATTCTACGGGATGCAGTGGAAATCAAATCTGTTACAGAATGTCCGTCAAGTGCAAACATGCAGCAATGTCATCAAGAGCAATTCTTCCAAACCACATTAGTCAGGGTGCTGTTAAGTGTTGTGGAGGTTGTCCATTCAATAAAGCCTGCACACAAGCGGTGATCGGTAGCTAGCATTCTTTAATAAAAGAAGAACAGACACCAAGCTTGGTGAGGGAATGCATCATCTGGGCAAACAATGGGCAGTGTCCCTAACTGAGCCTAGCATGGCCTTCAGTTAAATACCTCTTACAGGAACAAAAGGCAGTACACAGCTCTTTTCACACCTTTGTCCCCCCCCACCCCAAAGAAAGTTTCACACTCCCTTGCTACCTCTTACAGTGGAGAAAGAGACAAAGACTCCCCCAATCTGGGTCCTTTGTGTGTGAATGCTTCCTCCAACTTCCTGACATACCATCTGTTACCAGTATGAGTGTGAGAGACATGCTAAAATCCAGTGGCACCAAGGTATTATACAATCAAATAATGTGATTATACATAAATAAAAGAAATTCTTCTGCAAAAGTCATTTATAACGTGCAGATGTTTCATGTCTTTTATTAACAGTCTCATTACTGACTGGGTAGTGGACTTCCCCGCATGCCACTCAAGTGTGCTTCAAGTCCACCGCATTGTAAGGTGTTAGGTTGTGTGGTCTACGGATCTGGGTTCAGACCCAGGCTCCTCATACATGTGGGTTGAAACCCTATTGCTGCAATAAGATTTTAACCAGGGCAGGCAGATGCTATTGTATCCAAAACATTCAGGCAAGTATTAAACATGTTCTTCTACAACAGTAAGAGCATTACTGAATGTTCTGGGCATCTAGTTTGTGTTGCACTTTTTCAATTTTTACTGTCTAGATTTTTTTGCGATGAGGTTCTTGGTCGCAGTGGTAGCATGACCGAGCGGTCTAAGGTGCTGGATTAAGGCTCCAGTCTCTTCGGAGGCGTGGGTTCGAGTCCCACTGCTGCCATAGTGTTCTAACGGCAATGTTCTTTTTCGTTTTGGCTCCATCCCCTACCAATAAATTGTAAGGGCTGCAGTGGAAATCAAATCTTTTAGAATGTCTGTCAAGTCCAAACATGCAGGAATCTCATCCAGAGCAATTCTTCCAAACCATATTAGTCAGGGTGCTGTAAAGTCGTTTACGACTTGCATGTATTTCGTGTGTTTTTTTATTCACGGTGTCATCACTGACTAGTTAGTGGACTTCCCCGCATGCCACTCAAGTGTGCTTCAAGTCCAGTCCACTCCCTTGTAAAGTGCTTTTGACCAGAACCTGCAACCGCTGGAGAACTGATTAAGGTGCTGCTATGTTGGTCTCACCAAGGCTGCAGAGTGAGAAGACTGTCCCTGACTTCATGACAGTGGAGCACTCCCATATAGTCTAGCGATTAGAATTCCTGGTTCTCACCCAGGAACACGGCAGTGACAGTGGCGCACTACTTAACCAGTCCCATATGGTCTAGCGGTTAGATTCCTGGTTTTCACCCAGGCGGTCCGGGTTCAACTCCCGGTATGGGAACATGTCTTTAATGTGGCCCAAAGCCAATGTGTTCTTTTGCGCTAATCCTGGCTGAAGTCAACCATCAGGCAAAGCAACAAACCTCTGGCTAAGCACATGGTATAAAACAGCCAACTGTTCAGATCAGGACTCTACAGTCCAGTAACTTTCAATGATGAAGATGTACACATCCTGGACAAGCAGGGGAGTCTAGGTGGAAAGCAAACGACCATCTTTAAACCAAGGGAGGGGGAATTAAGGGTACATCTTTCACCATCTTACAATGCTTGACTCTCATTCCTTGACTCTCTGTGAATGGTAATCCTGCCTGTTGATCAGTGGTTATGACAAGTTGCATATCGACAATGATGAAACTGAGCCAAGAGCCCATTGTTAGTCAGGGTTGATGAACAGTTTGGCGATTATGTACATGTACTCTTTATAAAGTTGGGGAGACTCGCTCCACTTTGTATTGCACATTTTCAAGCTCTAATATTTCGCTGCTGTATCGGTAGTGTGGTTGTGTCGCTCACGGATCTGGGTGAAGAGTCCAGTCTCCTCACACGTGTGGGTTGAAACCCATTGCTGCAATAAGATTTTAACCAGAATAGGCAGATATTTTTGTATCCAAAAAGTATTAAACATGTTTTTCTACAACAGTAAGAGCATTACTGAATGTTCTGGGGTTCTATTTTGTGTTGCACTTTTTCAATTTTTACTGTCTAGATTTTTGCAATGAGCTTCTTACTCATGATGGTAGCATGACCGAGCGGTCTAAGGTGCTGGATTTAGGCTCCAGTCTCTTCGGGGGCGTGGGTTCGAATCCCACTGCTGCCATAGCCTTCAGGTTCTTTTTGTGTTTGTCCCATGCCTTACCAATAAATTCTACGGGATGCAGTGGAAATCAAATCTGTTACAGAATGTCCGTCAAGTGCAAACATGCAGCAATGTCATCAAGAGCAATTCTTCCAAACCACATTAGTCAGGGTGCTGTTAAGTGTTGTGGAGGTTGTCCATTCAATAAAGCCTGCACACAAGCGGTGATCGGTAGCTAGCATTCTTTAATAAAAGAAGAACGGACACCAAGCTTGGTGAGGGAATGCATCATCGCTGGGCAAACAATGGGCAGTGTCCCTAACTGAGCCTAGCATGGCCTTCAGTTAAATACCTCTTACAGGAACAAAAGGCAGTACACAGCTCTTTTCACACCTTTGGTCCCCCCACCCCCAAAGAAAGTTTCACACTCCCTTGCTACCTCTTACAGTGGAGAAAGAGACAAAGACTCCCCCCCCACTCTGGGTCCTTTGTGTGTGAATGCTTCCTCCAACTTCCTGACATACCATCTGTTACCAGTATGAGTGTGAGAGACATGCTAAAATCCAGTGGCACCAAGGTATTATACAATCAAATAATGTGATTATACATAAATAAAAGAAATTCTTCTGCAAAAGTCATTTATAACGTGCAGATGTTTCATGTCTTTTATTAACAGTCTCATTACTGACTGGGTAGTGGACTTCCCCCGCATGCCACTCAAGTGTGCTTCAAGTCCACCGCATTGTAAGGTGTTAGGTTGTGTGGTCTCACGGATCTGGGTTCAGACCCAGGCTCCTCATACATGTGGGTTGAAACCCTATTGCTGCAATAAGATTTTAACCAGGGCAGGCAGATGCTATTGTATCCAAAAACATTCAGGCAAGTATTAAACATGTTCTTCTACAACAGTAAGAGCATTACTGAATGTTCTGGGCATCTAGTTTGTGTTGCACTTTTTCAATTTTTACTGTCTAGATTTTTTGCGATGGGGTTCTTGGTCGCAGTGGTAGCATGACCGAGCGGTCTAAGGTGCTGGATTAAGGCTCCAGTCTCTTCGGAGGCGTGGGTTCGAGTCCCACTGCTGCCATAGTGTTCTAACGGCAATGTTCTTTTCGTTTTGGCTCCATCCCCTACCAATAAATTGTAAGGGCTGCAGTGGAAATCAAATCTTTGTAGAATGTCTGTCAAGTCCAAACATGCAGGAATCTCATCCAGAGCAATTCTTCCAAACCATATATTAGTCAGGGTGCTGTAAAGTCGTTTACGACTTGCATGTATTTCGTGTCTTTTTATTCACGGTGTCATCACTGACTAGTTAGTGGACTTCCCGCATGCCACTCAAGTGTGCTTCAAGTCCAGTCCACTCCCTTGTAAAGTGCTTTTGACCAGAACCTGCAACCGCTGGAGAACTGATTAAGGTGCTGCTATGTTGGTCTCACCAAGGCTGCAGAGTGAGAAGACTGTCCTTGACTTCATGACAGTGGAGCACTCCCATATAGTCTAGCGATTAGAATTCCTGGTTCTCACCCAGGAACACGGCAGTGACAGTGGCGCACTACTTAACCAGTCCCATATGGTCTAGCGGTTAGGATTCCTGGTTTTCACCCAGGCGGTCCGGGTTCAACTCCCGGTATGGGAACATGTCTTTAATGTGGCCCAAAGCCAATGTGTTCTTTGCGCTAATCCTGGCTGAAGTCAACCATCAGGCAAAGCAACAAACCTCTGGCTAAGCACATGGTATAAAACAGCCAACTGTTCAGATCAGGACTCTACAGTCCAGTAACTTTCAATGATGAAGATGTACACATCCTGGACAAGCAGGGGAGTCTAGGTGGAAAGCAAACGACCATCTTTAAACCAAGGGAGGGGAATTAAGGGTACATCTTTCACCATCTTACAATGCTTGACTCTCATTCCTTGACTCTCTGTGAATGGTAATCCTGCCTGTTGATCAGTGGTTATGACAAGTTGCATATCGACAATGATGAAACTGAGCCAAGAGCCCATTGTTAGTCAGGGTTGATGAACAGTTTGGCGTATTATGTACATGTACTCTTTATAAAGTTGGGGAGACTCGTTCCACTTTGTATTGCACATTTTCAAGCTCTAATATTTCGCTGCTGTATCGGTAGTGTGGTTGTGTCGCTCACGGATCTGGGTGAAGAGTCCAGTCTCCTCACACGTGTGGGTTGAAATCCCATTGCTGCAATAAGATTTTAACCAGAATAGGCAGATATTTTTGTATCCAAAAAGTATTAAACATGTTTTTCACAACAGTAAGAGCATTACTGAATGTTCTGGGGTTCTATTTTGTGTTGCACTTTTTCAATTTTTACTGTCTAGATTTTTGCAATGAGCTTCTTACTCGCGATGGTAGCATGACCGAGCGGTCTAAGGTGCTGGATTTAGGCTCCAGTCTCTTCGGGGCGTGGGTTCGAATCCCACTGCTGCCATAGCCTTCAGGTTCTTTTTGTGTTTGTCCCATGCCTTACCAATAAATTCTACGGGATGCAGTGGAAATCAAATCTGTTACAGAATGTCCGTCAAGTGCAAACATGCAGCAATGTCATCAAGAGCAATTCTTCCAAACCACATTAGTCAGGGTGCTGTTAAGTGTTGTGGAGGTTGTCCATTCAATAAAGCCTGCACACAAGCGGTGATCGGTAGCTAGCATTCTTTAATAAAAGAAGAACGGACACCAAGCTTGGTGAGGGAATGCATCATCGCTGGGCAAACAATGGGCAGTGTCCCTAACTGAGCCTAGCATGGCCTTCAGTTAAATACCTCTTACAGGAACAAAAGGCAGTACACAGCTCTTTTCACACCTTTGGTCCCCCCACCCCAAAGAAAGTTTCACACTCCCTTGCTACCTCTTACAGTGGAGAAAGAGACAAAGACCCCACCCACTCTGGGTCCTTTGTGTGTGAATGCTTCCTCCAACTTCCTGACATACCATCTGTTACCAGTATGAGTGTGAGAGACATGCTAAAATCCAGTGGCACCAAGGTATTATACAATCAAATAATGTGATTATACATAAATAAAAGAAATTCTTCTGCAAAAGTCATTTATAACGTGCAGATGTTTCATGTCTTTTATTAACAGTCTCATTACTGACTGGGTAGTGGACTTCCCCGCATGCCACTCAAGTGTGCTTCAAGTCCACCGCATTGTAAGGTGTTAGGTTGTGTGGTCTACGGATCTGGGTTCAGACCCAGGCTCCTCATACATGTGGGTTGAAACCCTATTGCTGCAATAAGATTTTAACCAGGGCAGGCAGATGCTATTGTATCCAAAAACATTCAGGCAAGTATTAAACATGTTCTTCTACAACAGTAAGAGCATTACTGAATGTTCTGGGCATCTAGTTTGTGTTGCACTTTTTCAATTTTTACTGTCTAGATTTTTTTGCGATGGGGTTCTTGGTCGCAGTGGTAGCATGACCGAGCGGTCTAAGGTGCTGGATTAAGGCTCCAGTCTCTTCGGAGGCGTGGGTTCGAGTCCCACTGCTGCCATAGTGTTCTAACGGCAATGTTCTTTTCGTTTTGGCTCCATCCCCTACCAATAAATTGTAAGGGCTGCAGTGGAAATCAAATCTTTGTAGAATGTCTGTCAAGTCCAAACATGCAGGAATCTCATCCAGAGCAATTCTTCCAAACCATATTAGTCAGGGTGCTGTAAAGTCGTTTACGACTTGCATGTATTTCGTGTCTTTTATTCACGGTGTCATCACTGACTAGTTAGTGGACTTCCCCGCATGCCACTCAAGTGTGCTTCAAGTCCAGTCCACTCCCTTGTAAAGTGCTTTTGACCAGAACCTGCAACCGCTGGAGAACTGATTAAGGTGCTGCTATGTTGGTCTCACCAAGGCTGCAGAGTGAGAAGACTGTCCTTGACTTCATGACAGTGGAGCACTCCCATATAGTCTAGCGATTAGAATTCCTGGTTCTCACCCAGGAACACGGCAGTGACAGTGGCGCACTACTAACCAGTCCCATATGGTCTAGCGGTTAGGATTCCTGGTTTTCACCCAGGCGGTCCGGGTTCAACTCCCGGTATGGGAACATGTCTTTAATGTGGCCCAAAGCCAATGTGTTCTTTGCGCTAATCCTGGCTGAAGTCAACCATCAGGCAAAGCAACAAACCTCTGGCTAAGCACATGGTATAAAACAGCCAACTGTTCAGATCAGGACTCTACAGTCCAGTAACTTTCAATGATGAAGATGTACACATCCTGGACAAGCAGGGGAGTCTAGGTGGAAAGCAAACGACCATCTTTAAACCAAGGAGGGGGAATTAAGGGTACATCTTTCACCATCTTACAATGCTTGACTCTCATTCCTTGACTCTCTGTGAATGGTAATCCTGCCTGTTGATCAGTGGTTATGACAAGTTGCATATCGACAATGATGAAACTGAGCCAAGAGCCCATTGTTAGTCAGGGTTGATGAACAGTTTGGCGTATTATGTACATGTACTCTTTATAAAGTTGGGGAGACTCGTTCCACTTTGTATTGCACATTTTCAAGCTCTAATATTTCGCTGCTGTATCGGTAGTGTGGTTGTGTCGTCTCACGGATCTGGGTGAAGAGTCCAGTCTCCTCACACGTGTGGGTTGAAATCCCATTGCTGCAATAAGATTTTAACCAGAATAGGCAGATATTTTTGTATCCAAAAGTATTAAACATGTTTTTCTACAACAGTAAGAGCATTACTGAATGTTCTGGGGTTCTATTTTGTGTTGCACTTTTTCAATTTTTACTGTCTAGATTTTTGCAATGAGCTTCTTACTCATGATGGTAGCATGACCGAGCGGTCTAAGGTGCTGGATTTAGGCTCCAGTCTCTTCGGGGCGTGGGTTGAATCCCACTGCTGCCATAGCCTTCAGGTTCTTTTTGTGTTTGTCCCATGCCTTACCAATAAATTCTACGGGATGCAGTGGAAATCAAATCTGTTACAGAATGTCCGTCAAGTGCAAACATGCAGCAATGTCATCAAGAGCAATTCTTCCAAACCACATTAGTCAGGGTGCTGTTAAGTGTTGTGGAGGTTGTCCATTCAATAAAGCCTGCACACAAGCGGTGATCGGTAGCTAGCATTCTTTAATAATAAAAGAAGAACAGACACCAAGCTTGGTGAGGGAATGCATCATCGCTGGGCAAACAATGGGCAGTGTCCCTAACTGAGCCTAGCATGGCCTTCAGTTAAATACCTCTTACAGGAACAAAAGGCAGTACACAGCTCTTTTCACACCTTTGGTCCCCCCCACCCCCAAAGAAAGTTTCACACTCCCTTGCTACCTCTTACAGTGGAGAAAGAGACAAAAGACTCCCCCCCACTCTGGGTCCTTTGTGTGTGAATGCTTCCCTCCAACTTCCTGACATACCATCTGTTACCAGTATGAGTGTGAGAGACATGCTAAAATCCAGTGGCACCAAGGTATTATACAATCAAATAATGTGATTATACATAAATAAAAGAAATTCTTCTGCAAAAGTCATTTATAACGTGCAGATGTTTCATGTCTTTTATTAACAGTCTCATTACTGACTGGTTAGTGGACTTCCCCGCATGCCACTCAAGTGTGCTTCAAGTCCACCGCATTGTAAGGTGTTAGGTTGTGTGGTCTACGGATCTGGGTTCAGACTCCAGGCTCCTCATACATGTGGGTTGAAACCCTATTGCTGCAATAAGATTTTAACCAGGGCAGGCAGATGCTATTGTATCCAAAACATTCAGGCAAGTATTAAACATGTTCTTCTACAACAGTAAGAGCATTACTGAATGTTCTGGGCATCTAGTTTGTGTTGCACTTTTTCAATTTTACTGTCTAGATTTTTGCGATGGGGTTCTTGGTCGCAGTGGTAGCATGACCGAGCGGTCTAAGGTGCTGGATTAAGGCTCCAGTCTCTTCGGAGGCGTGGGTTCGAGTCCCACTGCTGCCATAGTGTTCTAACGGCAATGTTCTTTTCGTTTTGGCTCCATCCCCTACCAATAAATTGTAAGGGCTGCAGTGGAAATCAAATCTTTTGTAGAATGTCTGTCAAGTCCAAACATGCAGGAATCTCATCCAGAGCAATTCTTCCAAACCATATTAGTCAGGGTGCTGTAAAGTCGTTTACGACTTGCATGTATTTCGTGTCTTTTTATTCACGGTGTCATCACTGACTAGTTAGTGGACTTCCCCGCATGCCACTCAAGTGTGCTTCAAGTCCAGTCCACTCCCTTGTAAAGTGCTTTTGACCAGAACCTGCAACCGCTGGAGAACTGATTAAGGTGCTGCTATGTTGGTCTCACCAAGGCTGCAGAGTGAGAAGACTGTCCTTGACTTCATGACAGTGGAGCACTCCCATATAGTCTAGCGATTAGAATTCCTGGTTCTCACCCAGGAACACGGCAGTGACAGTGGCGCACTACTTAACCAGTCCCATATGGTCTAGCGGTTAGGATTCCTGGTTTTCACCCAGGCGGTCCGGGTTCAACTCCCGGTATGGGAACATGTCTTTAATGTGGCCCAAAGCCAATGTGTTCTTTGCGCTAATCCTGGCTGAAGTCAACCATCAGGCAAAGCAACAAACCTCTGGCTAAGCACATGGTATAAAACAGCCAACTGTTCAGATCAGGACTCTACAGTCCAGTAACTTTCAATGATGAAGATGTACACATCCTGGACAAGCAGGGGAGTCTAGGTGGAAAGCAAACGACCATCTTTAAACCAAGGGAGGGGAATTAAGGGTACATCTTTCACCATCTTACAATGCTTGACTCTCATTCCTTGACTCTCTGTGAATGGTAATCCTGCCTGTTGATCAGTGGTTATGACAAGTTGCATATCGACAATGATGAAACTGAGCCAAGAGCCCATTGTTAGTCAGGGTTGATGAACAGTTTGGCGTATTATGTACATGTACTCTTTATAAAGTTGGGGAGACTCGTTCCACTTTGTATTGCACATTTTCAAGCTCTAATATTTCGCTGCTGTATCGGTAGTGTGGTTGTGTCGCTCACGGATCTGGGTGAAGAGTCCAGTCTCCTCACACGTGTGGGTTGAAATCCCATTGCTGCAATAAGATTTTAACCAGAATAGGCAGATATTTTTGTATCCAAAAGTATTAAACATGTTTTTCTACAACAGTAAGAGAGCATTACTGAATGTTCTGGGGTTCTATTTTGTGTTGCACTTTTCAATTTTTACTGTCTAGATTTTTGCAATGAGCTTCTTACTCGCGATGGTAGCATGACCGAGCGGTCTAAGGTGCTGGATTTAGGCTCCAGTCTCTTCGGGGCGTGGGTTCGAATCCCACTGCTGCCATAGCCTTCAGGTTCTTTTTGTGTTTGTCCCATGCCTTACCAATAAATTCTACGGGATGCAGTGGAAATCAAATCTGTTACAGAATGTCCGTCAAGTGCAAACATGCAGCAATGTCATCAAGAGCAATTCTTCCAAACCACATTAGTCAGGGTGCTGTTAAGTGTTGTGGAGGTTGTCCATTCAATAAAGCCTGCACACAAGCGGTGATCGGTAGCTAGCATTCTTTAATAAAAGAAGAACGGACACCAAGCTTGGTGAGGGAATGCATCATCGCTGGGCAAACAATGGGCAGTGTCCCTAACTGAGCCTAGCATGGCCTTCAGTTAAATACCTCTTACAGGAACAAAAGGCAGTACACAGCTCTTTTTCACACCTTGGTCCCCCCCACCCCAAAGAAAGTTTCACACTCCTTGCTACCTCTTACAGTGGAGAAAGAGACAAAAAGACCCCCACTCTGGGTCCTTTGTGTGTGAATGCTTCCTCCAACTTCCTGACATACCATCTGTTACCAGTATGAGTGTGAGAGACATGCTAAAATCCAGTGGCACCAAGGTATTATACAATCAAATAATGTGATTATACATAAATAAAAGAAATTCTTCTGCAAAAGTCATTTATAACGTGCAGATGTTTCATGTCTTTTTATTAACAGTCTCATTACTGACTGGGTAGTGGACTTCCCGCATGCCACTCAAGTGTGCTTCAAGTCCACCGCATTGTAAGGTGTTAGGTTGTGTGGTCTACGGATCTGGGTTCAGACTCCAGGCTCCTCATACATGTGGGTTGAAACCCTATTGCTGCAATAAGATTTTAACCAGGGCAGGCAGATGCTATTGTATCCAAAAACATTCAGGCAAGTATTAAACATGTTCTTCTACAACAGTAAGAGCATTACTGAATGTTCTGGGCATCTAGTTTGTGTTGCACTTTTTCAATTTTTACTGTCTAGATTTTTTTGCGATGGGGTTCTTGGTCGCAGTGGTAGCATGACCGAGCGGTCTAAGGTGCTGGATTAAGGCTCCAGTCTCTTCGGAGGCGTGGGTTCGAGTCCCACTGCTGCCATAGTGTTCTAACGGCAATGTTCTTTTCGTTTTGTCTCCATCCCCTACCAATAAATTGTAAGGGCTGCAGTGGAAATCAAATCTTTTGTAGAATGTCTGTCAAGTCCAAACATGCAGGAATCTCATCCAGAGCAATTCTTCCAAACCATATTAGTCAGGGTGCTGTAAAGTCGTTTACGACTTGCATGTATTTCGTGTCTTTTTATTCACGGTGTCATCACTGACTAGTTAGTGGACTTCCCCGCATGCCACTCAAGTGTGCTTCAAGTCCAGTCCACTCCCTTGTAAAGTGCTTTTGACCAGAACCTGCAACCGCTGGAGAACTGATTAAGGTGCTGCTATGTTGGTCTCACCAAGGCTGCAGAGTGAGAAGACTGTCCTTGACTTCATGACAGTGGAGCACTCCCATATAGTCTAGCGATTAGAATTCCTGGTTCTCACCCAGGAACACGGCAGTGACAGTGGCGCACTACTTAACCAGTCCCATATGGTCTAGCGGTTAGGATTCCTGGTTTTCACCCAGGCGGTCCGGGTTCAACTCCCGGTATGGGAACATGTCTTTAATGTGGCCCAAAGCCAATGTGTTCTTTGCGCTAATCCTGGCTGAAGTCAACCATCAGGCAAAGCAACAAACCTCTGGCTAAGCACATGGTATAAAACAGCCAACTGTTCAGATCAGGACTCTACAGTCCAGTAACTTTCAATGATGAAGATGTACACATCCTGGACAAGCAGGGGAGTCTAGGTGGAAAGCAAACGACCATCTTTAAACCAAGGAGGGGGGAATTAAGGGTACATCTTTCACCATCTTACAATGCTTGACTCTCATTCCTTGACTCTCTGTGAATGGTAATCCTGCCTGTTGATCAGTGGTTATGACAAGTTGCATATCGACAATGATGAAACTGAGCCAAGAGCCCATTGTTAGTCAGGGTTGATGAACAGTTTGGCGTATTATGTACATGTACTCTTTATAAAGTTGGGGAGACTCGTTCCACTTTGTATTGCACATTTTCAAGCTCTAATATTTCGCTGCTGTATCGGTAGTGTGGTTGTGTCGTCTCACGGATCTGGGTGAAGAGTCCAGTCTCCTCACACGTGTGGGTTGAAATCCCATTGCTGCAATAAGATTTTAACCAGAATAGGCAGATATTTTTGTATCCAAAAGTATTAAACATGTTTTCTACAACAGTAAGAGCATTACTGAATGTTCTGGGGTTCTATTTTGTGTTGCACTTTTTCAATTTTTACTGTCTAGATTTTTGCAATGAGCTTCTTACTCGCGATGGTAGCATGACCGAGCGGTCTAAGGTGCTGGATTTAGGCTCCAGTCTCTTCGGGGGCGTGGGTTCGAATCCCACTGCTGCCATAGCCTTCAGGTTCTTTTTGTGTTTGTCCCATGCCTTACCAATAAATTCTACGGGATGCAGTGGAAATCAAATCTGTTACAGAATGTCCGTCAAGTGCAAACATGCAGCAATGTCATCAAGAGCAATTCTTCCAAACCACATTAGTCAGGGTGCTGTTAAGTGTTGTGGAGGTTGTCCATTCAATAAAGCCTGCACACAAGCGGTGATCGGTAGCTAGCATTCTTTAATAAAAAGAAGAACGGACACCAAGCTTGGTGAGGGAATGCATCATCGCGGGGCAAACAATGGGCAGTGTCCCTAACTGAGCCTAGCATGGCCTTCAGTTAAATACCTCTTACAGGAACAAAAGGCAGTACACAGCTCTTTTCACACCTTTGGTCCCCCCCACCCCCAAAGAAAGTTTCACACTCCCTTGCTACCTCTTACAGTGGAGAAAGAGACAAAAGACTCCCCCCCCCCACCCACTCTGGGTCCTTTGTGTGTGAATGCTTCCCTCCAACTTCCTGACATACCATCTGTTACCAGTATGAGTGTGAGAGACATGCTAAAATCCAGTGGCACCAAGGTATTATACAATCAAATAATGTGATTATACATAAATAAAAGAAATTCTTCTGCAAAAGTCATTTATAACGTGCAGATGTTTCATGTCTTTTATTAACAGTCTCATTACTGACTGGGTAGTGGACTTCCCGCATGCCACTCAAGTGTGCTTCAAGTCCACCGCATTGTAAGGTGTTAGGTTGTGTGGTCTACGGATCTGGGTTCAGACTCCAGGCTCCTCATACATGTGGGTTGAAACCCTATTGCTGCAATAAGATTTTAACCAGGGCAGGCAGATGCTATTGTATCCAAAAACATTCAGGCAAGTATTAAACATGTTCTTCTACAACAGTAAGAGCATTACTGAATGTTCTGGGCATCTAGTTTGTGTTGCACTTTTTCAATTTTACTGTCTAGATTTTTGCGATGGGGTTCTTGGTCGCAGTGGTAGCATGACCGAGCGGTCTAAGGTGCTGGATTAAGGCTCCAGTCTCTTCGGAGGCGTGGGTTCGAGTCCCACTGCTGCCATAGTGTTCTAACGGCAATGTTCTTTTTTCGTTTTGGCTCCATCCCCTACCAATAAATTGTAAGGGCTGCAGTGGAAATCAAATCTTTGTAGAATGTCTGTCAAGTCCAAACATGCAGGAATCTCATCCAGAGCAATTCTTCCAAACCATATTAGTCAGGGTGCTGTAAAGTCGTTTACGACTTGCATGTATTCGTGTCTTTTATTCACGGTGTCATCACTGACTAGTTAGTGGACTTCCCGCATGCCACTCAAGTGTGCTTCAAGTCCAGTCCACTCCCTTGTAAAGTGCTTTTGACCAGAACCTGCAACCGCTGGAGAACTGATTAAGGTGCTGCTATGTTGGTCTCACCAAGGCTGCAGAGTGAGAAGACTGTCCTTGACTTCATGACAGTGGAGCACTCCCATATAGTCTAGCGATTAGAATTCCTGGTTCTCACCCAGGAACACGGCAGTGACAGTGGCGCACTACTTAACCAGTCCCATATGGTCTAGCGGTTAGGATTCCTGGTTTTCACCCAGGCGGTCCGGGTTCAACTCCCGGTATGGGAACATGTCTTTAATGTGGCCCAAAGCCAATGTGTTCTTTGCGCTAATCCTGGCTGAAGTCAACCATCAGGCAAAGCAACAAACCTCTGGCTAAGCACATGGTATAAAACAGCCAACTGTTCAGATCAGGACTCTACAGTCCAGTAACTTTCAATGATGAAGATGTACACATCCTGGACAAGCAGGGGAGTCTAGGTGGAAAGCAAACGACCATCTTTAAACCAAGGGAGGGGAATTAAGGGTACATCTTTCACCATCTTACAATGCTTGACTCTCATTCCTTGACTCTCTGTGAATGGTAATCCTGCCTGTTGATCAGTGGTTATGACAAGTTGCATATCGACAATGATGAAACTGAGCCAAGAGCCCATTGTTAGTCAGGGTTGATGAACAGTTTGGCGTATTATGTACATGTACTCTTTATAAAGTTGGGGAGACTCGTTCCACTTTGTATTGCACATTTTCAAGCTCTAATATTTCGCTGCTGTATCGGTAGTGTGGTTGTGTCGTCTCACGGATCTGGGTGAAGAGTCCAGTCTCCTCACACGTGTGGGTTGAAATCCCATTGCTGCAATAAGATTTTAACCAGAATAGGCAGATATTTTTGTATCCAAAAGTATTAAACATGTTTTCTACAACAGTAAGAGCATTACTGAATGTTCTGGGGTTCTATTTTGTGTTGCACTTTTTCAATTTTTACTGTCTAGATTTTTGCAATGAGCTTCTTACTCATGATGGTAGCATGACCGAGCGGTCTAAGGTGCTGGATTTAGGCTCCAGTCTCTTCGGGGCGTGGGTTCGAATCCCACTGCTGCCATAGCCTTCAGGTTCTTTTGTGTTTGTCCCATGCCTTACCAATAAATTCTACGGGATGCAGTGGAAATCAAATCTGTTACAGAATGTCCGTCAAGTGCAAACATGCAGCAATGTCATCAAGAGCAATTCTTCCAAACCACATTAGTCAGGGTGCTGTTAAGTGTTGTGGAGGTTGTCCATTCAATAAAGCCTGCACACAAGCGGTGATCGGTAGCTAGCATTCTTTAATAAAAGAAGAACGGACACCAAGCTTGGTGAGGGAATGCATCATCGCTGGGGCAAACAATGGGCAGTGTCCCTAACTGAGCCTAGCATGGCCTTCAGTTAAATACCTCTTACAGGAACAAAAGGCAGTACACAGCTCTTTTCACACCTTTGGTCCCCCCACCCCAAAGAAAGTTTCACACTCCCTTGCTACCTCTTACAGTGGAGAAAGAGACAAAGACTCCCCCCACCCACTCTGGGTCCTTTGTGTGTGAATGCTTCCTCCAACTTCCTGACATACCATCTGTTACCAGTATGAGTGTGAGAGACATGCTAAAATCCAGTGGCACCAAGGTATTATACAATCAAATAATGTGATTATACATAAATAAAAGAAATTCTTCTGCAAAAGTCATTTATAACGTGCAGATGTTTCATGTCTTTTATTAACAGTCTCATTACTGACTGGGTAGTGGACTTCCCGCATGCCACTCAAGTGTGCTTCAAGTCCACCGCATTGTAAGGTGTTAGGTTGTGTGGTCTACGGATCTGGGTTCAGACTCCAGGCTCCTCATACATGTGGGTTGAAACCCTATTGCTGCAATAAGATTTTAACCAGGGCAGGCAGATGCTATTGTATCCAAAAACATTCAGGCAAGTATTAAACATGTTCTTCTACAACAGTAAGAGCATTACTGAATGTTCTGGGCATCTAGTTTGTGTTGCACTTTTTCAATTTTTACTGTCTAGATTTTTTGCGATGGGGTTCTTGGTCGCAGTGGTAGCATGACCGAGCGGTCTAAGGTGCTGGATTAAGGCTCCAGTCTCTTCGGAGGCGTGGGTTTGAGTCCCACTGCTGCCATAGTGTTCTAACGGCAATGTTCTTTTCGTTTTGGCTCCATCCCTACCAATAAATTGTAAGGGCTGCAGTGGAAATCAAATCTTTTGTAGAATGTCTGTCAAGTCCAAACATGCAGGAATCTCATCCAGAGCAATTCTTCCAAACCATATTAGTCAGGGTGCTGTAAAGTCGTTTACGACTTGCATGTATTCGTGTCTTTTTATTCACGGTGTCATCACTGACTAGTTAGTGGACTTCCCGCATGCCACTCAAGTGTGCTTCAAGTCCAGTCCACTCCCTTGTAAAGTGCTTTTGACCAGAACCTGCAACCGCTGGAGAACTGATTAAGGTGCTGCTATGTTGGTCTCACCAAGGCTGCAGAGTGAGAAGACTGTCCTTGACTTCATGACAGTGGAGCACTCCCATATAGTCTAGCGATTAGAATTCCTGGTTCTCACCCAGGAACACGGCAGTGACAGTGGCGCACTACTTAACCAGTCCCATATGGTCTAGCGGTTAGGATTCCTGGTTTTCACCCAGGCGGTCCGGGTTCAACTCCCGGTATGGGAACATGTCTTTAATGTGGCCCAAAGCCAATGTGTTCTTTGCGCTAATCCTGGCTGAAGTCAACCATCAGGCAAAGCAACAAACCTCTGGCTAAGCACATGGTATAAAACAGCCAACTGTTCAGATCAGGACTCTACAGTCCAGTAACTTTCAATGATGAAGATGTACACATCCTGGACAAGCAGGGGAGTCTAGGTGGAAAGCAAACGACCATCTTTAAACCAAGGGAGGGGAATTAAGGGTACATCTTTCACCATCTTACAATGCTTGACTCTCATTCCTTGACTCTCTGTGAATGGTAATCCTGCCTGTTGATCAGTGGTTATGACAAGTTGCATATCGACAATGATGAAACTGAGCCAAGAGCCCATTGTTAGTCAGGGTTGATGAACAGTTTGGCGTATTATGTACATGTACTCTTTATAAAGTTGGGGAGACTCGTTCCACTTTGTATTGCACATTTTCAAGCTCTAATATTTCGCTGCTGTATCGGTAGTGTGGTTGTGTCGTCTACGGATCTGGGTGAAGAGTCCAGTCTCCTCACACGTGTGGGTTGAAATCCCATTGCTGCAATAAGATTTTAACCAGAATAGGCAGATATTTTTGTATCCAAAAAGTATTAAACATGTTTTTCTACAACAGTAAGAGCATTACTGAATGTTCTGGGGTTCTATTTTGTGTTGCACTTTTTCAATTTTTACTGTCTAGATTTTTGCAATGAGCTTCTTACTCGCATGATGGTAGCATGACCGAGCGGTCTAAGGTGCTGGATTTAGGCTCCAGTCTCTTCGGGGCGTGGGTTCGAATCCCACTGCTGCCATAGCCTTCAGGTTCTTTTGTGTTTGTCCCATGCCTTACCAATAAATTCTACGGGATGCAGTGGAAATCAAATCTGTTACAGAATGTCCGTCAAGTGCAAACATGCAGCAATGTCATCAAGAGCAATTCTTCCAAACCACATTAGTCAGGGTGCTGTTAAGTGTTGTGGAGGTTGTCCATTCAATAAAGCCTGCACACAAGCGGTGATCGGTAGCTAGCATTCTTTAATAAAAGAAGAACGGACACCAAGCTTGGTGAGGGAATGCATCATCGCTGGGCAAACAATGGGCAGTGTCCCTAACTGAGCCTAGCATGGCCTTCAGTTAAATACCTCTTACAGGAACAAAAGGCAGTACACAGCTCTTTTCACACCTTTGGTCCCCCACCCCCAAAGAAAGTTTCACACTCCTTGCTACCTCTTACAGTGGAGAAAGAGACAAAAGACTCCCCCCCCACTCTGGGTCCTTTGTGTGTGAATGCTTCCCTCCAACTTCCTGACATACCATCTGTTACCAGTATGAGTGTGAGAGACATGCTAAAATCCAGTGGCACCAAGGTATTATACAATCAAATAATGTGATTATACATAAATAAAAGAAATTCTTCTGCAAAAGTCATTTATAACGTGCAGATGTTTCATGTCTTTTATTAACAGTCTCATTACTGACTGGTTAGTGGACTTCCCCGCATGCCACTCAAGTGTGCTTCAAGTCCACCGCATTGTAAGGTGTTAGGTTGTGTGGTCTACGGATCTGGGTTCAGACTCCAGGCTCCTCATACATGTGGGTTGAAACCCTATTGCTGCAATAAGATTTTAACCAGGGCAGGCAGATGCTATTGTATCCAAAAACATTCAGGCAAGTATTAAACATGTTCTTCTACAACAGTAAGAGCATTACTGAATGTTCTGGGCATCTAGTTTGTGTTGCACTTTTTCAATTTTTACTGTCTAGATTTTTGCGATGGGGTTCTTGGTCGCAGTGGTAGCATGACCGAGCGGTCTAAGGTGCTGGATTAAGGCTCCAGTCTCTTCGGAGGCGTGGGTTCGAATCCCACTGCTGCCATAGTGTTCTAACGGCAATGTTCTTTTCGTTTTGGCTCCATCCCCTACCAATAAATTGTAAGGGGGCTGCAGTGGAAATCAAATCTTTTGTAGAATGTCTGTCAAGTCCAAACATGCAGGAATCTCATCCAGAGCAATTCTTCCAAACCATATTAGTCAGGGTGCTGTAAAGTCGTTTACGACTTGCATGTATTCGTGTCTTTTTATTCACGGTGTCATCACTGACTAGTTAGTGGACTTCCCCGCATGCCACTCAAGTGTGCTTCAAGTCCAGTCCACTCCCTTGTAAAGTGCTTTTGACCAGAACCTGCAACCGCTGGAGAACTGATTAAGGTGCTGCTATGTTGGTCTCACCAAGGCTGCAGAGTGAGAAGACTGTCCTTGACTTCATGACAGTGGAGCACTCCCATATAGTCTAGCGATTAGAATTCCTGGTTCTCACCCAGGAACACGGCAGTGACAGTGGCGCACTACTTAACCAGTCCCATATGGTCTAGCGGTTAGGATTCCTGGTTTTCACCCAGGCGGTCCGGGTTCAACTCCCGGTATGGGAACATGTCTTTAATGTGGCCCCAAAGCCAATGTGTTCTTTTGCGCTAATCCTGGCTGAAGTCAACCATCAGGCAAAGCAACAAACCTCTGGCTAAGCACATGGTATAAAACAGCCAACTGTTCAGATCAGGACTCTACAGTCCAGTAACTTTCAATGATGAAGATGTACACATCCTGGACAAGCAGGGGAGTCTAGGTGGAAAGCAAACGACCATCTTTAAACCAGGGAGGGGAATTAAGGGTACATCTTTCACCATCTTACAATGCTTGACTCTCATTCCTTGACTCTCTGTGAATGGTAATCCTGCCTGTTGATCAGTGGTTATGACAAGTTGCATATCGACAATGATGAAACTGAGCCAAGAGCCCATTGTTAGTCAGGGTTGATGAACAGTTTGGCGTATTATGTACATGTACTCTTTATAAAGTTGGGGAGACTCGTTCCACTTTGTATTGCACATTTTCAAGCTCTAATATTTCGCTGCTGTATCGGTAGTGTGGTTGTGTCGTCTACGGATCTGGGTGAAGAGTCCAGTCTCCTCACACGTGTGGGTTGAAATCCCATTGCTGCAATAAGATTTTAACCAGAATAGGCAGATATTTTGTATCCAAAAGTATTAAACATGTTTTTCTACAACAGTAAGAGCATTACTGAATGTTCTGGGGTTCTATTTTGTGTTGCACTTTTCAATTTTTACTGTCTAGATTTTTGCAATGAGCTTCTTACTCGCGATGGTAGCATGACCGAGCGGTCTAAGGTGCTGGATTTAGGCTCCAGTCTCTTGGGGCGTGGGTTCGAATCCCACTGCTGCCATAGCCTTCAGGTTCTTTTTGTGTTTGTCCCATGCCTTACCAATAAATTCTACGGGATGCAGTGGAAATCAAATCTGTTACAGAATGTCCGTCAAGTGCAAACATGCAGCAATGTCATCAAGAGCAATTCTTCCAAACCACATTAGTCAGGGTGCTGTTAAGTGTTGTGGAGGTTGTCCATTCAATAAAGCCTGCACACAAGCGGTGATCGGTAGCTAGCATTCTTTAATAAAAAGAAGAACGGACACCAAGCTTGGTGAGGGAATGCATCATCGCGGGGCAAACAATGGGCAGTGTCCCTAACTGAGCCTAGCATGGCCTTCAGTTAAATACCTCTTACAGGAACAAAAGGCAGTACACAGCTCTTTTCACACCTTTGGTCCCCCCACCCCCAAAGAAAGTTTCACACTCCTTGCTACCTCTTACAGTGGAGAAAGAGACAAAAGACTCCCCCCACTCTGGGTCCTTTGTGTGTGAATGCTTCCTCCAACTTCCTGACATACCATCTGTTACCAGTATGAGTGTGAGAGACATGCTAAAATCCAGTGGCACCAAGGTATTATACAATCAAATAATGTGATTATACATAAATAAAAGAAATTCTTCTGCAAAAGTCATTTATAACGTGCAGATGTTTCATGTCTTTTTATTAACAGTCTCATTACTGACTGGTTAGTGGACTTCCCGCATGCCACTCAAGTGTGCTTCAAGTCCACCGCATTGTAAGGTGTTAGGTTGTGTGGTCTACGGATCTGGGTTCAGACTCCAGGCTCCTCATACATGTGGGTTGAAACCCTATTGCTGCAATAAGATTTTAACCAGGGCAGGCAGATGCTATTGTATCCAAAAACATTCAGGCAAGTATTAAACATGTTCTTCTACAACAGTAAGAGCATTACTGAATGTTCTGGGCATCTAGTTTGTGTTGCACTTTTTCAATTTTTACTGTCTAGATTTTTGCGATGGGGTTCTTGGTCGCAGTGGTAGCATGACCGAGCGGTCTAAGGTGCTGGATTAAGGCTCCAGTCTCTTCGGAGGCGTGGGTTGAGTCCCACTGCTGCCATAGTGTTCTAACGGCAATGTTCTTTTCGTTTTGGCTCCATCCCCTACCAATAAATTGTAAGGGCTGCAGTGGAAATCAAATCTTTTGTAGAATGTCTGTCAAGTCCAAACATGCAGGAATCTCATCCAGAGCAATTCTTCCAAACCATATTAGTCAGGGTGCTGTAAAGTCGTTTACGACTTGCATGTATTTCGTGTCTTTTATTCACGGTGTCATCACTGACTAGTTAGTGGACTTCCCGCATGCCACTCAAGTGTGCTTCAAGTCCAGTCCACTCCCTTGTAAAGTGCTTTTGACCAGAACCTGCAACCGCTGGAGAACTGATTAAGGTGCTGCTATGTTGGTCTCACCAAGGCTGCAGAGTGAGAAGACTGTCCTTGACTTCATGACAGTGGAGCACTCCCATATAGTCTAGCGATTAGAATTCCTGGTTCTCACCCAGGAACACGGCAGTGACAGTGGCGCACTACTAACCAGTCCCATATGGTCTAGCGGTTAGGATTCCTGGTTTTCACCCAGGCGGTCCGGGTTCAACTCCCGGTATGGGAACATGTCTTTAATGTGGCCCAAAGCCAATGTGTTCTTTTGCGCTAATCCTGGCTGAAGTCAACCATCAGGCAAAGCAACAAACCTCTGGCTAAGCACATGGTATAAAACAGCCAACTGTTCAGATCAGGACTCTACAGTCCAGTAACTTTCAATGATGAAGATGTACACATCCTGGACAAGCAGGGGAGTCTAGGTGGAAAGCAAGCGACCATCTTTAAACCAAGGGAGGGGAATTAAGGGTACATCTTTCACCATCTTACAATGCTTGACTCTCATTCCTTGACTCTCTGTGAATGGTAATCCTGCCTGTTGATCAGTGGTTATGACAAGTTGCATATCGACAATGATGAAACTGAGCCAAGAGCCCATTGTTAGTCAGGGTTGATGAACAGTTTGGCGTATTATGTACATGTACTCTTTATAAAGTTGGGGAGACTCGTTCCACTTTGTATTGCACATTTTCAAGCTCTAATATTTCGCTGCTGTATCGGTAGTGTGGTTGTGTCGTCTCACGGATCTGGGTGAAGAGTCCAGTCTCCTCACACGTGTGGGTTGAAATCCCATTGCTGCAATAAGATTTTAACCAGAATAGGCAGATATTTTGTATCCAAAAGTATTAAACATGTTTTTCTACAACAGTAAGAGCATTACTGAATGTTCTGGGGTTCTATTTTGTGTTGCACTTTTTCAATTTTACTGTCTAGATTTTTGCAATGAGCTTCTTACTCGCGATGGTAGCATGACCGAGCGGTCTAAGGTGCTGGATTTAGGCTCCAGTCTCTTCGGGGCGTGGGTTGAATCCCACTGCTGCCATAGCCTTCAGGTTCTTTTGTGTTTGTCCCATGCCTTACCAATAAATTCTACGGGATGCAGTGGAAATCAAATCTGTTACAGAATGTCCGTCAAGTGCAAACATGCAGCAATGTCATCAAGAGCAATTCTTCCAAACCACATTAGTCAGGGTGCTGTTAAGTGTTGTGGAGGTTGTCCATTCAATAAAGCCTGCACACAAGCGGTGATCGGTAGCTAGCATTCTTTAATAAAAGAAGAACGGACACCAAGCTTGGTGAGGGAATGCATCATCATGGGGCAAACAATGGGCAGTGTCCCTAACTGAGCCTAGCATGGCCTTCAGTTAAATACCTCTTACAGGAACAAAAGGCAGTACACAGCTCTTTTCACACCTTTGGTCCCCCCACCCCCAAAGAAAGTTTCACACTCCTTGCTACCTCTTACAGTGGAGAAAGAGACAAAAGACTCCCCCCCCACTCTGGGTCCTTTGTGTGTGAATGCTTCCTCCAACTTCCTGACATACCATCTGTTACCAGTATGAGTGTGAGAGACATGCTAAAATCCAGTGGCACCAAGGTATTATACAATCAAATAATGTGATTATACATAAATAAAAGAAATTCTTCTGCAAAAGTCATTTATAACGTGCAGATGTTTCATGTCTTTTATTAACAGTCTCATTACTGACTGGGTAGTGGACTTCCCGCATGCCACTCAAGTGTGCTTCAAGTCCACCGCATTGTAAGGTGTTAGGTTGTGTGGTCTACGGATCTGGGTTCAGACTCCAGGCTCCTCATACATGTGGGTTGAAACCCTATTGCTGCAATAAGATTTTAACCAGGGCAGGCAGATGCTATTGTATCCAAAAACATTCAGGCAAGTATTAAACATGTTCTTCTACAACAGTAAGAGCATTACTGAATGTTCTGGGCATCTAGTTTGTGTTGCACTTTTTCAATTTTTACTGTCTAGATTTTTGCGATGGGGTTCTTGGTCGCAGTGGTAGCATGACGAAGCGGTCTAAGGTGCTGGATTAAGGCTCCAGTCTCTTCGGAGGCGTGGGTTCGAGTCCCACTGCTGCCATAGTGTTCTAACGGCAATGTTCTTTTCGTTTGGCTCCATCCCCTACCAATAAATTGTAAGGGCTGCAGTGGAAATCAAATCTTTTGTAGAATGTCTGTCAAGTCCAAACATGCAGGAATCTCATCCAGAGCAATTCTTCCAAACCATATTAGTCAGGGTGCTGTAAAGTCGTTTACGACTTGCATGTATTCGTGTCTTTTTATTCACGGTGTCATCACTGACTAGTTAGTGGACTTCCCGCATGCCACTCAAGTGTGCTTCAAGTCCAGTCCACTCCCTTGTAAAGTGCTTTTGACCAGAACCTGCAACCGCTGGAGAACTGATTAAGGTGCTGCTATGTTGGTCTCACCAAGGCTGCAGAGTGAGAAGACTGTCCTTGACTTCATGACAGTGGAGCACTCCCATATAGTCTAGCGATTAGAATTCCTGGTTCTCACCCAGGAACACGGCAGTGACAGTGGCGCACTACTTAACCAGTCCCATATGGTCTAGCGGTTAGGATTCCTGGTTTTCACCCAGGCGGTCCGGGTTCAACTCCCGGTATGGGAACATGTCTTTAATGTGGCCCAAAGCCAATGTGTTCTTTGCGCTAATCCTGGCTGAAGTCAACCATCAGGCAAAGCAACAAACCTCTGGCTAAGCACATGGTATAAAACAGCCAACTGTTCAGATCAGGACTCTACAGTCCAGTAACTTTCAATGATGAAGATGTACACATCCTGGACAAGCAGGGGAGTCTGGGTGGAAAGCAAACGACCATCTTTAAACCAAGGGAGGGGAATTAAGGGTACATCTTTCACCATCTTACAATGCTTGACTCTCATTCCTTGACTCTCTGTGAATGGTAATCCTGCCTGTTGATCAGTGGTTATGACAAGTTGCATATCGACAATGATGAAACTGAGCCAAGAGCCCATTGTTAGTCAGGGTTGATGAACAGTTTGGCGTATTATGTACATGTACTCTTTATAAAGTTGGGGAGACTCGTTCCACTTTGTATTGCACATTTTCAAGCTCTAATATTTCGCTGCTGTATCGGTAGTGTGGTTGTGTCGTCTCACGGATCTGGGTGAAGAGTCCAGTCTCCTCACACGTGTGGGTTGAAATCCCATTGCTGCAATAAGATTTTAACCAGAATAGGCAGATATTTTTGTATCCAAAAGTATTAAACATGTTTTCTACAACAGTAAGAGCATTACTGAATGTTCTGGGGTTCTATTTTGTGTTGCACTTTTTCAATTTTTACTGTCTAGATTTTTGCAATGAGCTTCTTACTCGCGATGGTAGCATGACCGAGCGGTCTAAGGTGCTGGATTTAGGCTCCAGTCTCTTTGGGCGTGGGTTCGAATCCCACTGCTGCCATAGCCTTCAGGTTCTTTTGTGTTTGTCCCATGCCTTACCAATAAATTCTACGGGATGCAGTGGAAATCAAATCTGTTACAGAATGTCCGTCAAGTGCAAACATGCAGCAATGTCATCAAGAGCAATTCTTCCAAACCACATTAGTCAGGGTGCTGTTAAGTGTTGTGGAGGTTGTCCATTCAATAAAGCCTGCACACAAGCGGTGATCGGTAGCTAGCATTCTTTAATAAAAAGAAGAACGGACACCAAGCTTGGTGAGGGAATGCATCATCGCGGGGCAAACAATGGGCAGTGTCCTAACTGAGCCTAGCATGGCCTTCAGTTAAATACCTCTTACAGGAACAAAAGGCAGTACACAGCTCTTTTCACACCTTTGGTCCCCCCACCCCAAAGAAAGTTTCACACTCCTTGCTACCTCTTACAGTGGAGAAAGAGACAAAGACTCCCCCCACCCACTCTGGGTCCTTTGTGTGTGAATGCTTCCTCCAACTTCCTGACATACCATCTGTTACCAGTATGAGTGTGAGAGACATGCTAAAATCCAGTGGCACCAAGGTATTATACAATCAAATAATGTGATTATACATAAATAAAAGAAATTCTTCTGCAAAAGTCATTTATAACGTGCAGATGTTTCATGTCTTTTATTAACAGTCTCATTACTGACTGGGTAGTGGACTTCCCGCATGCCACTCAAGTGTGCTTCAAGTCCACCGCATTGTAAGGTGTTAGGTTGTGTGGTCTACGGATCTGGGTTCAGACTCCAGGCTCCTCATACATGTGGGTTGAAACCCTATTGCTGCAATAAGATTTTAACCAGGGCAGGCAGATGCTATTGTATCCAAAAACATTCAGGCAAGTATTAAACATGTTCTTCTACAACAGTAAGAGCATTACTGAATGTTCTGGGCATCTAGTTTGTGTTGCACTTTTTCAATTTTACTGTCTAGATTTTTGCGATGGGGTTCTTGGTCGCAGTGGTAGCATGACCGAGCGGTCTAAGGTGCTGGATTAAGGCTCCAGTCTCTTCGGAGGCGTGGGTTCGAGTCCCACTGCTGCCATAGTGTTCTAACGGCAATGTTCTTTTCGTTTTGGCTCCATCCCCTACCAATAAATTGTAAGGGCTGCAGTGGAAATCAAATCTTTTGTAGAATGTCTGTCAAGTCCAAACATGCAGGAATCTCATCCAGAGCAATTCTTCCAAACCATATTAGTCAGGGTGCTGTAAAGTCGTTTACGACTTGCATGTATTCGTGTCTTTTTATTCACGGTGTCATCACTGACTAGTTAGTGGACTTCCCGCATGCCACTCAAGTGTGCTTCAAGTCCAGTCCACTCCCTTGTAAAGTGCTTTTGACCAGAACCTGCAACCGCTGGAGAACTGATTAAGGTGCTGCTATGTTGGTCTCACCAAGGCTGCAGAGTGAGAAGACTGTCCTTGACTTCATGACAGTGGAGCACTCCCATATAGTCTAGCGATTAGAATTCCTGGTTCTCACCCAGGAACACGGCAGTGACAGTGGCGCACTACTTAACCAGTCCCATATGGTCTAGCGGTTAGGATTCCTGGTTTTCACCCAGGCGGTCCGGGTTCAACTCCCGGTATGGGAACATGTCTTTAATGTGGCCCAAAGCCAATGTGTTCTTTGCGCTAATCCTGGCTGAAGTCAACCATCAGGCAAAGCAACAAACCTCTGGCTAAGCACATGGTATAAAACAGCCAACTGTTCAGATCAGGACTCTACAGTCCAGTAACTTTCAATGATGAAGATGTACACATCCTGGACAAGCAGGGGAGTCTAGGTGGAAAGCAAACGACCATCTTTAAACCAGGGGGGGGAATTAAGGGTACATCTTTCACCATCTTACAATGCTTGACTCTCATTCCTTGACTCTCTGTGAATGGTAATCCTGCCTGTTGATCAGTGGTTATGACAAGTTGCATATCGACAATGATGAAACTGAGCCAAGAGCCCATTGTTAGTCAGGGTTGATGAACAGTTTGGCGTATTATGTACATGTACTCTTTATAAAGTTGGGGAGACTCGTTCCACTTTGTATTGCACATTTTCAAGCTCTAATATTTCGCTGCTGTATCGGTAGTGTGGTTGTGTCGTCTCACGGATCTGGGTGAAGAGTCCAGTCTCCTCACACGTGTGGGTTGAAATCCCATTGCTGCAATAAGATTTTAACCAGAATAGGCAGATATTTTTGTATCCAAAAAGTATTAAACATGTTTTCTACAACAGTAAGAGCATTACTGAATGTTCTGGGGTTCTATTTTGTGTTGCACTTTTTCAATTTTTACTGTCTAGATTTTTGCAATGAGCTTCTTACTCGCGATGGTAGCATGACCGAGCGGTCTAAGGTGCTGGATTTAGGCTCCAGTCTCTTCGGGGGCGTGGGTTCGAATCCCACTGCTGCCATAGTCTTCAGGTTCTTTTGTGTTTGTCCCATGCCTTACCAATAAATTCTCACGGGATGCAGTGGAAATCAAATCTGTTACAGAATGTCCGTCAAGTGCAAACATGCAGCAATGTCATCAAGAGCAATTCTTCCAAACCACATTAGTCAGGGTGCTGTTAAGTGTTGTGGAGGTTGTCCATTCAATAAAGCCTGCACACAAGCGGTGATCGGTAGCTAGCATTCTTTAATAAAAGAAGAACAGACACCAAGCTTGGTGAGGGAATGCATCATCGCGGGGCAAACAATGGGCAGTGTCCCTAACTGAGCCTAGCATGGCCTTCAGTTAAATACCTCTTACAGGAACAAAAGGCAGTACACAGCTCTTTTCACACCTTTGGTCCCCCCACCCCCAAAGAAAGTTTCACACTCCTTGCTACCTCTTACAGTGGAGAAAGAGACAAAAGACTCCCCCCACTCTGGGTCCTTTGTGTGTGAATGCTTCCTCCAACTTCCTGACATACCATCTGTTACCAGTATGAGTGTGAGAGACATGCTAAAATCCAGTGGTACCAAGGTATTATACAATAAAATAATGTGATTATACATAAATAAAAGAAATTCTTCTGCAAAAGTCATTTATAACGTGCAGATGTTTCATGTCTTTTATTAACAGTCTCATTACTGACTGGTTAGTGGACTTCCCGCATGCCACTCAAGTGTGCTTCAAGTCCACCGCATTGTAAGGTGTTAGGTTGTGTGGTCTACGGATCTGGGTTCAGACTCCAGGCTCCTCATACATGTGGGTTGAAACCCTATTGCTGCAATAAGATTTTAACCAGGGCAGGCAGATGCTATTGTATCCAAAACATTCAGGCAAGTATTAAACATGTTCTTCTACAACAGTAAGAGCATTACTGAATGTTCTGGGCATCTAGTTTGTGTTGCACTTTTTCAATTTTTACTGTCTAGATTTTTGCGATGGGGTTCTTGGTCGCAATGGTAGCATGACCGGCGGTCTAAGGTGCTGGATTAAGGCTCCAGTCTCTTCGGAGGCGTGGGTTGAATCCCACTGCTGCCATAGTGTTCTAACGGCAATGTTCTTTTCGTTTTGTCTCCATCCCCTACCAATAAATTGTAAGGGCTGCAGTGGAAATCAAATCTTTTGTAGAATGTCTGTCAAGTCCAAACATGCAGGAATCTCATCCAGAGCAATTCTTCCAAACCATATTAGTCAGGGTGCTGTAAAGTCGTTTACGACTTGCATGTATTCGTGTCTTTTTATTCACGGTGTCATCACTGACTAGTTAGTGGACTTCCCGCATGCCACTCAAGTGTGCTTCAAGTCCAGTCCACTCCCTTGTAAAGTGCTTTTGACCAGAACCTGCAACCGCTGGAGAACTGATTAAGGTGCTGCTATGTTGGTCTCACCAAGGCTGCAGAGTGAGAAGACTGTCCTTGACTTCATGACAGTGGAGCACTCCCATATAGTCTAGCGATGAGAATTCCTGGTTCTCACCCAGGAACACGGCAGTGACAGTGGTGCACTACTTCCCATATGGTCTAGCGGTTAGGATTCCTGGTTTTCACCCAGGCGGTCCGGGTTCAACTCGGTATGGGAACATGTCTTTAATGTGGCCCAAAGCCAATGTGTTCTTTTGCGCTAATCCTGGCTGAAGTCAACCATCAGGCAAAGCAACAAACCTCTGGCTAAGCACATGGTATAAAACAGCCAACTGTTCAGATCAGGACTCTACAGTCCAGTAACTTTCAATGATGAAGATGTACACATCCTGGACAAGCAGGGGAGTCTAGGTGGAAAGCAAACGACCATCTTTAAACCAAGGAGGGGAATTAAGGGTACATCTTTCACCATCTTACAATGCTTGACTCTCATTCCTTGACTCTCTGTGAATGGTAATCCTGCCTGTTGATCAGTGGTTATGACAAGTTGCATATCGACAATGATGAAACTGAGCCAAGAGCCCATTGTTAGTCAGGGTTGATGAACAGTTTGGCGTATTATGTACATGTACTCTTTATAAAGTTGGGGAGACTCGTTCCACTTTGTATTGCACATTTTCAAGCTCTAATATTTCGCTGCTGTATCGGTAGTGTGGTTGTGTCGTCTACGGATCTGGGTGAAGAGTCCAGTCTCTCACACGTGTGGGTTGAAATCCCATTGCTGCAATAAGATTTTAACCAGAATAGGCAGATATTTTGTATCCAAAAGTATTAAACATGTTTTTCTACAACAGTAAGAGCATTACTGAATGTTCTGGGGTTCTATTTTGTGTTGCACTTTTTCAATTTTTACTGTCTAGATTTTTGCAATGAGCTTCTTACTCATGATGGTAGCATGACCGAGCGGTCTAAGGTGCTGGATTTAGGCTCCAGTCTCTTGGGGCGTGGGTTCGAATCCCACTGCTGCCATAGTCTTCAGGTTCTTTTTGTGTTTGTCCCATGCCTTACCAATAAATTCTACGGGATGCAGTGGAAATCAAATCTGTTACAGAATGTCCGTCAAGTGCAAACATGCAGCAATGTCATCAAGAGCAATTCTTCCAAACCACATTAGTCAGGGTGCTGTTAAGTGTTGTGGAGGTTGTCCATTCAATAAAGCCTGCACACAAGCGGTGATCGGTAGCTAGCATTCTTTAATAAAAGAAGAACAGACACCAAGCTTGGTGAGGGAATGCATCATCGCGGGGCAAACAATGGGCAGTGTCCCTAACTGAGCCTAGCATGGCCTTCAGTTAAATACCTCTTACAGGAACAAAAGGCAGTACACAGCTCTTTTCACACCTTTGGTCCCCCCACCCCAAAGAAAGTTTCACACTCCTTGCTACCTCTTACAGTGGAGAAAGAGACAAAAGACTCCCCCCACTCTGGGTCCTTTGTGTGTGAATGCTTCCTCCAACTTCCTGACATACCATCTGTTACCAGTATGAGTGTGAGAGACATGCTAAAATCCAGTGGTACCAAGGTATTATACAATAAAATAATGTGATTATACATAAATAAAAGAAATTCTTCTGCAAAAGTCATTTATAACGTGCAGATGTTTCATGTCTTTTATTAACAGTCTCATTACTGACTGGTTAGTGGACTTCCCGCATGCCACTCAAGTGTGCTTCAAGTCCACCGCATTGTAAGGTGTTAGGTTGTGTGGTCTACGGATCTGGGTTCAGACTCCAGGCTCCTCATACATGTGGGTTGAAACCCTATTGCTGCAATAAGATTTTAACCAGGGCAGGCAGATGCTATTGTATCCAAAAACATTCAGGCAAGTATTAAACATGTTCTTCTACAACAGTAAGAGCATTACTGAATGTTCTGGGCATCTAGTTTGTGTTGCACTTTTTCAATTTTACTGTCTAGATTTTTGCGATGGGGTTCTTGGTCGCAATGGTAGCATGACCGAACGGTCTAAGGTGCTGGATTAAGGCTCCAGTCTCTTCGGAGGCGTGGGTTCGAATCCCACTGCTGCCATAGTGTTCTAACGGCAATGTTCTTTTCGTTTTGTCTCCATCCCCTACCAATAAATTGTAAGGGCTGCAGTGGAAATCAAATCTTTTGTAGAATGTCTGTCAAGTCCAAACATGCAGGAATCTCATCCAGAGCAATTCTTCCAAACCATATTAGTCAGGGTGCTGTAAAGTCGTTTACGACTTGCATGTATTCGTGTCTTTTTATTCACGGTGTCATCACTGACTAGTTAGTGGACTTCCCGCATGCCACTCAAGTGTGCTTCAAGTCCAGTCCACTCCCTTGTAAAGTGCTTTTGACCAGAACCTGCAACCGCTGGAGAACTGATTAAGGTGCTGCTATGTTGGTCTCACCAAGGCTGCAGAGTGAGAAGACTGTCCTTGACTTCATGACAGTGGAGCACTCCCATATAGTCTAGCGATGAGAATTCCTGGTTCTCACCCAGGAACACGGCAGTGACAGTGGTGCACTACTTCCCATATGGTCTAGCGGTTAGGATTCCTGGTTTTCACCCAGGCGGTCCGGGTTCAACTCCCGGTATGGGAACATGTCTTTAATGTGGCCCAAAGCCAATGTGTTCTTTTGCGCTAATCCTGGCTGAAGTCAACCATCAGGCAAAGCAACAAACCTCTGGCTAAGCACATGGTATAAAACAGCCAACTGTTCAGATCAGGACTCTACAGTCCAGTAACTTTCAATGATGAAGATGTACACATCCTGGACAAGCAGGGGAGTCTAGGTGGAAAGCAAACGACCATCTTTAAACCAAGGGAGGGGGAATTAAGGGTACATCTTTCACCATCTTACAATGCTTGACTCTCATTCCTTGACTCTCTGTGAATGGTAATCCTGCCTGTTGATCAGTGGTTATGACAAGTTGCATATCGACAATGATGAAACTGAGCCAAGAGCCCATTGTTAGTCAGGGTTGATGAACAGTTTGGCGTATTATGTACATGTACTCTTTATAAAGTTGGGGAGACTCGTTCCACTTTGTATTGCACATTTTCAAGCTCTAATATTTCGCTGCTGTATCGGTAGTGTGGTTGTGTCGTCTCACGGATCTGGGTGAAGAGTCCAGTCTCCTCACACGTGTGGGTTGAAATCCCATTGCTGCAATAAGATTTTAACCAGAATAGGCAGATATTTTTGTATCCAAAAAGTATTAAACATGTTTTTTTCTACAACAGTAAGAGCATTACTGAATGTTCTGGGGTTCTATTTTGTGTTGCACTTTTTCAATTTTTACTGTCTAGATTTTTGCAATGAGCTTCTTACTCGCGATGGTAGCATGACCGAGCGGTCTAAGGTGCTGGATTTAGGCTCCAGTCTCTTGGGGCGTGGGTTCGAATCCCACTGCTGCCATAGCCTTCAGGTTCTTTTTGTGTTTGTCCCATGCCTTACCAATAAATTCTACGGGATGCAGTGGAAATCAAATCTGTGTTACAGAATGTCCGTCAAGTGCAAACATGCAGCAATGTCATCAAGAGCAATTCTTCCAAACCACATTAGTCAGGGTGCTGTTAAGTGTTGTGGAGGTTGTCCATTCAATAAAGCCTGCACACAAGCGGTGATCGGTAGCTAGCATTCTTTAATAAAAGAAGAACGGACACCAAGCTTGGTGAGGGAATGCATCATCATGGGGCAAACAATGGGCAGTGTCCCTAACTGAGCCTAGCATGGCCTTCAGTTAAATACCTCTTACAGGAACAAAAGGCAGTACACAGCTCTTTTCACACCTTTGGTCCCCCCACCCCCAAAGAAAGTTTCACACACTCCTTGCTACCTCTTACAGTGGAGAAAGAGACAAAGACTCCCCCCACCCACTCTGGGTCCTTTTGTGTGAATGCTTCCTCCAACTTCCTGACATACCATCTGTTACCAGTATGAGTGTGAGAGACATGCTAAAATCCAGTGGCACCAAGGTATTATACAATAAAATAATGTGATTATACATAAATAAAAGAAATTCTTCTGCAAAAGTCATTTATAACGTGCAGATGTTTCATGTCTTTTATTAACAGTCTCATTACTGACTGGGTAGTGGACTTCCCGCATGCCACTCAAGTGTGCTTCAAGTCCACCGCATTGTAAGGTGTTAGGTTGTGTGGTCTACGGATCTGGGTTCAGACTCCAGGCTCCTCATACATGTGGGTTGAAACCCTATTGCTGCAATAAGATTTTAACCAGGGCAGGCAGATGCTATTGTATCCAAAAACATTCAGGCAAGTATTAAACATGTTCTTCTACAACAGTAAGAGCATTACTGAATGTTCTGGGCATCTAGTTTGTGTTGCACTTTTTCAATTTTACTGTCTAGATTTTTGCGATGGGGTTCTTGGTCGCAGTGGTAGCATGACCGAGCGGTCTAAGGTGCTGGATTAAGGCTCCAGTCTCTTCGGAGGCGTGGGTTCGAGTCCCACTGCTGCCATAGTGTTCTAACGGCAATGTTCTTTTCGTTTTGGCTCCATCCCCTACCAATAAATTGTAAGGGCTGCAGTGGAAATCAAATCTTTTGTAGAATGTCTGTCAAGTCCAAACATGCAGGAATCTCATCCAGAGCAATTCTTCCAAACCATATTAGTCAGGGTGCTGTAAAGTCGTTTACGACTTGCATGTATTCGTGTCTTTTTATTCACGGTGTCATCACTGACTAGTTAGTGGACTTCCCGCATGCCACTCAAGTGTGCTTCAAGTCCAGTCCACTCCCTTGTAAAGTGCTTTTGACCAGAACCTGCAACCGCTGGAGAACTGATTAAGGTGCTGCTATGTTGGTCTCACCAAGGCTGCAGAGTGAGAAGACTGTCCTTGACTTCATGACAGTGGAGCACTCCCATATAGTCTAGCGATTAGAATTCCTGGTTCTCACCCAGGAACACGGCAGTGACAGTGGCGCACTACTTAACCAGTCCCATATGGTCTAGCGGTTAGGATTCCTGGTTTTCACCCAGGCGGTCCGGGTTCAACTCCCGGTATGGGAACATGTCTTTAATGTGGCCCAAAGCCAATGTGTTCTTTGCGCTAATCCTGGCTGAAGTCAACCATCAGGCAAAGCAACAAACCTCTGGCTAAGCACATGGTATAAAACAGCCAACTGTTCAGATCAGGACTCTACAGTCCAGTAACTTTCAATGATGAAGATGTACACATCCTGGACAAGCAGGGGAGTCTAGGTGGAAAGCAAACGACCATCTTTAAACCAAGGGAGGGGGAATTAAGGGTACATCTTTCACCATCTTACAATGCTTGACTCTCATTCCTTGACTCTCTGTGAATGGTAATCCTGCCTGTTGATCAGTGGTTATGACAAGTTGCATATCGACAATGATGAAACTGAGCCAAGAGCCCATTGTTAGTCAGGGTTGATGAACAGTTTGGCGTATTATGTACATGTACTCTTTATAAAGTTGGGGAGACTCGTTCCACTTTGTATTGCACATTTTCAAGCTCTAATATTTCGCTGCTGTATCGGTAGTGTGGTTGTGTCGCTCACGGATCTGGGTGAAGAGTCCAGTCTCCTCACACGTGTGGGTTGAAATCCCATTGCTGCAATAAGATTTTAACCAGAATAGGCAGATATTTTTGTATCCAAAAAGTATTAAACATGTTTTCTACAACAGTAAGAGCATTACTGAATGTTCTGGGGTTCTATTTTGTGTTGCACTTTTTCAATTTTACTGTCTAGATTTTTGCAATGAGCTTCTTACTCGCGATGGTAGCATGACCGAGCGGTCTAAGGTGCTGGATTTAGGCTCCAGTCTCTTCGGGGCGTGGGTTCGAATCCCACTGCTGCCATAGCCTTCAGGTTCTTTTGTGTTTGTCCCATGCCTTACCAATAAATTCTACGGGATGCAGTGGAAATCAAATCTGTTACAGAATGTCCGTCAAGTGCAAACATGCAGCAATGTCATCAAGAGCAATTCTTCCAAACCACATTAGTCAGGGTGCTGTTAAGTGTTGTGGAGGTTGTCCATTCAATAAAGCCTGCACACAAGCGGTGATCGGTAGCTAGCATTCTTTAATAAAAGAAGAACGGACACCAAGCTTGGTGAGGGAATGCATCATCGCTGGGGCAAACAATGGGCAGTGTCCCTAACTGAGCCTAGCATGGCCTTCAGTTAAATACCTCTTACAGGAACAAAAGGCAGTACACAGCTCTTTTCACACCTTTGGTCCCCCCACCCCAAAGAAAGTTTCACACTCCTTGCTACCTCTTACAGTGGAGAAAGAGACAAAGACTCCCCCCCACCCACTCTGGGTCCTTTGTGTGTGAATGCTTCCTCCAACTTCCTGACATACCATCTGTTACCAGTATGAGTGTGAGAGACATGCTAAAATCCAGTGGTACCAAGGTATTATACAATCAAATAATGTGATTATACATAAATAAAAGAAATTCTTCTGCAAAAGTCATTTATAACGTGCAGATGTTTCATGTCTTTTTATTAACAGTCTCATTACTGACTGGTTAGTGGACTTCCCGCATGCCACTCAAGTGTGCTTCAAGTCCACCGCATTGTAAGGTGTTAGGTTGTGTGGTCTACGGATCTGGGTTCAGACTCCAGGCTCCTCATACATGTGGGTTGAAACCCTATTGCTGCAATAAGATTTTAACCAGGGCAGGCAGATGCTATTGTATCCAAAAACATTCAGGCAAGTATTAAACATGTTCTTCTACAACAGTAAGAGCATTACTGAATGTTCTGGGCATCTAGTTTGTGTTGCACTTTTTCAATTTTACTGTCTAGATTTTTGCGATGGGGTTCTTGGTCGCAGTGGTAGCATGACCGAGCGGTCTAAGGTGCTGGATTAAGGCTCCAGTCTCTTCGGAGGCGTGGGTTCGAGTCCCACTGCTGCCATAGTGTTCTAACGGCAATGTTCTTTTCGTTTTGTCTCCATCCCCTACCAATAAATTGTAAGGGCTGCAGTGGAAATCAAATCTTTTGTAGAATGTCTGTCAAGTCCAAACATGCAGGAATCTCATCCAGAGCAATTCTTCCAAACCATATTAGTCAGGGTGCTGTAAAGTCGTTTACGACTTGCATGTATTCGTGTCTTTTTATTCACGGTGTCATCACTGACTAGTTAGTGGACTTCCCGCATGCCACTCAAGTGTGCTTCAAGTCCAGTCCACTCCCTTGTAAAGTGCTTTTGACCAGAACCTGCAACCGCTGGAGAACTGATTAAGGTGCTGCTATGTTGGTCTCACCAAGGCTGCAGAGTGAGAAGACTGTCCTTGACTTCATGACAGTGGAGCACTCCCATATAGTCTAGCGATTAGAATTCCTGGTTCTCACCCAGGAACACGGCAGTGACAGTGGCGCACTACTTCCCATATGGTCTAGCGGTTAGGATTCCTGGTTTTCACCCAGGCGGTCCGGGTTCAACTCCGGTATGGGAACATGTCTTTAATGTGGCCCAAAGCCAATGTGTTCTTTGCGCTAATCCTGGCTGAAGTCAACCATCAGGCAAAGCAACAAACCTCTGGCTAAGCACATGGTATAAAACAGCCAACTGTTCAGATCAGGACTCTACAGTCCAGTAACTTTCAATGATGAAGATGTACACATCCTGGACAAGCAGGGGAGTCTAGGTGGAAAGCAAACGACCATCTTTAAACCAAGGGAGGGGAATTAAGGGTACATCTTTCACCATCTTACAATGCTTGACTCTCATTCCTTGACTCTCTGTGAATGGTAATCCTGCCTGTTGATCAGTGGTTATGACAAGTTGCATATCGACAATGATGAAACTGAGCCAAGAGCCCATTGTTAGTCAGGGTTGATGAACAGTTTGGCGTATTATGTACATGTACTCTTTATAAAGTTGGGGAGACTCGTTCCACTTTGTATTGCACATTTTCAAGCTCTAATATTTCGCTGCTGTATCGGTAGTGTGGTTGTGTCGTCTCACGGATCTGGGTGAAGAGTCCAGTCTCCTCACACGTGTGGGTTGAAATCCCATTGCTGCAATAAGATTTTAACCAGAATAGGCAGATATTTTTGTATCCAAAAGTATTAAACATGTTTTTCTACAACAGTAAGAGCATTACTGAATGTTCTGGGGTTCTATTTTGTGTTGCACTTTTTCAATTTTTACTGTCTAGATTTTTGCAATGAGCTTCTTACTCATGATGGTAGCATGACCCGGCGGTCTAAGGTGCTGGATTTAGGCTCCAGTCTCTTCGGGCGTGGGTTCGAATCCCACTGCTGCCATAGCCTTCAGGTTCTTTTTTGTGTTTGTCCCATGCCTTACCAATAAATTCTACGGGATGCAGTGGAAATCAAATCTGTTACAGAATGTCCGTCAAGTGCAAACATGCAGCAATGTCATCAAGAGCAATTCTTCCAAACCACATTAGTCAGGGTGCTGTTAAGTGTTGTGGAGGTTGTCCATTCAATAAAGCCTGCACACAAGCGGTGATCGGTAGCTAGCATTCTTTAATAAAAGAAGAACAGACACCAAGCTTGGTGAGGGAATGCATCATCGCGGGGCAAACAATGGGCAGTGTCCCTAACTGAGCCTAGCATGGCCTTCAGTTAAATACCTCTTACAGGAACAAAAGGCAGTACACAGCTCTTTTCACACCTTTGGTCCCCCCACCCCAAAGAAAGTTTCACACTCCCTTGCTACCTCTTACAGTGGAGAAAGAGACAAAGACTCCCCCCAATCTGGGTCCTTTGTGTGTGAATGCTTCCTCCAACTTCCTGACATACCATCTGTTACCAGTATGAGTGTGAGAGACATGCTAAAATCCAGTGGCACCAAGGTATTATACAATCAAATAATGTGATTATACATAAATAAAAGAAATTCTTCTGCAAAAGTCATTTATAACGTGCAGATGTTTCATGTCTTTTATTAACAGTCTCATTACTGACTGGGTAGTGGACTTCCCGCATGCCACTCAAGTGTGCTTCAAGTCCACCGCATTGTAAGGTGTTGTTAGGTTGTGTGGTCTCACGGATCTGGGTTCAGACTCCAGGCTCCTCATACATGTGGGTTGAAACCCTATTGCTGCAATAAGATTTTAACCAGGGCAGGCAGATGCTATTGTATCCAAAAACATTCAGGCAAGTATTAAACATGTTCTTCTACAACAGTAAGAGCATTACTGAATGTTCTGGGCATCTAGTTTGTGTTGCACTTTTTCAATTTTTACTGTCTAGATTTTTGCGATGGGGTTCTTGGTCGCAGTGGTAGCATGACCGAGCGGTCTAAGGTGCTGGATTAAGGCTCCAGTCTCTTCGGAGGCGTGGGTTCGAGTCCCACTGCTGCCATAGTGTTCTAACGGCAATGTTCTTTTCGTTTTGGCTCCATCCCCTACCAATAAATTGTAAGGGCTGCAGTGGAAATCAAATCTTTTGTAGAATGTCTGTCAAGTCCAAACATGCAGGAATCTCATCCAGAGCAATTCTTCCAAACCATATTAGTCAGGGTGCTGTAAAGTCGCGTTTACGACTTGCATGTATTCGTGTCTTTTATTCACGGTGTCATCACTGACTAGTTAGTGGACTTCCCCGCATGCCACTCAAGTGTGCTTCAAGTCCAGTCCACTCCCTTGTAAAGTGCTTTTGACCAGAACCTGCAACCGCTGGAGAACTGATTAAGGTGCTGCTATGTTGGTCTCACCAAGGCTGCAGAGTGAGAAGACTGTCCTTGACTTCATGACAGTGGAGCACTCCCATATAGTCTAGCGATTAGAATTCCTGGTTCTCACCCAGGAACACGGCAGTGACAGTGGCGCACTACTTAACCAGTCCCATATGGTCTAGCGGTTAGGATTCCTGGTTTTCACCCAGGCGGTCCGGGTTCAACTCCCGGTATGGGAACATGTCTTTAATGTGGCCCAAAGCCAATGTGTTCTTTGCGCTAATCCTGGCTGAAGTCAACCATCAGGCAAAGCAACAAACCTCTGGCTAAGCACATGGTATAAAACAGCCAACTGTTCAGATCAGGACTCTACAGTCCAGTAACTTTCAATGATGAAGATGTACACATCCTGGACAAGCAGGGGAGTCTAGGTGGAAAGCAAACGACCATCTTTAAACCAAGGGAGGGGAATTAAGGGTACATCTTTCACCATCTTACAATGCTTGACTCTCATTCCTTGACTCTCTGTGAATGGTAATCCTGCCTGTTGATCAGTGGTTATGACAAGTTGCATATCGACAATGATGAAACTGAGCCAAGAGCCCATTGTTAGTCAGGGTTGATGAACAGTTTGGCGTATTATGTACATGTACTCTTTATAAAGTTGGGGAGACTCGTTCCACTTTGTATTGCACATTTTCAAGCTCTAATATTTCGCTGCTGTATCGGTAGTGTGGTTGTGTCGTCTCACGGATCTGGGTGAAGAGTCCAGTCTCCTCACACGTGTGGGTTGAAATCCCATTGCTGCAATAAGATTTTAACCAGAATAGGCAGATATTTTGTATCCAAAAAGTATTAAACATGTTTTTCTACAACAGTAAGAGCATTACTGAATGTTCTGGGGTTCTATTTTGTGTTGCACTTTTTCAATTTTTACTGTCTAGATTTTTGCAATGAGCTTCTTACTCATGATGGTAGCATGACCGAGCGGTCTAAGGTGCTGGATTTAGGCTCCAGTCTCTTGGGGCGTGGGTTCGAATCCCACTGCTGCCATAGTCTTCAGGTTCTTTTTGTGTTTGTCCCATGCCTTACCAATAAATTCTACGGGATGCAGTGGAAATCAAATCTGTTACAGAATGTCCGTCAAGTGCAAACATGCAGCAATGTCATCAAGAGCAATTCTTCCAAACCACATTAGTCAGGGTGCTGTTAAGTGTTGTGGAGGTTGTCCATTCAATAAAGCCTGCACACAAGCGGTGATCGGTAGCTAGCATTCTTTAATAAAAGAAGAACGGACACCAAGCTTGGTGAGGGAATGCATCATCGCGGGGCAAACAATGGGCAGTGTCCCTAACTGAGCCTAGCATGGCCTTCAGTTAAATACCTCTTACAGGAACAAAAGGCAGTACACAGCTCTTTTCACACCTTTGGTCCCCCACCCCCAAAGAAAGTTTCACACTCCCTTGCTACCTCTTACAGTGGAGAAAGAGACAAAGACCCCCACTCTGGGTCCTTTGTGTGTGAATGCTTCCTCCAACTTCCTGACATACCATCTGTTACCAGTATGAGTGTGAGAGACATGCTAAAATCCAGTGGTACCAAGGTATTATACAATAAAATAATGTGATTATACATAAATAAAAGAAATTCTTCTGCAAAAGTCATTTATAACGTGCAGATGTTTCATGTCTTTTTATTAACAGTCTCATTACTGACTGGTTAGTGGACTTCCCCGCATGCCACTCAAGTGTGCTTCAAGTCCACCGCATTGTAAGGTGTTAGGTTGTGTGGTCTCACGGATCTGGGTTCAGACTCCAGGCTCCTCATACATGTGGGTTGAAACCCTATTGCTGCAATAAGATTTTAACCAGGGCAGGCAGATGCTATTGTATCCAAAAACATTCAGGCAAGTATTAAACATGTTCTTCTACAACAGTAAGAGCATTACTGAATGTTCTGGGCATCTAGTTTGTGTTGCACTTTTTCAATTTTTACTGTCTAGATTTTTGCGATGGGGTTCTTGGTCTAATGGTAGCATGACCGAGCGGTCTAAGGTGCTGGATTAAGGCTCCAGTCTCTTCGGAGGCGTGGGTTCGAATCCCACTGCTGCCATAGTGTTCTAACGGCAATGTTCTTTTCGTTTTGTCTCCATCCCCTACCAATAAATTGTAAGGGCTGCAGTGGAAATCAAATCTTTTGTAGAATGTCTGTCAAGTCCAAACATGCAGGAATCTCATCCAGAGCAATTCTTCCAAACCATATTAGTCAGGGTGCTGTAAAGTCGTTTACGACTTGCATGTATTCGTGTCTTTTTATTCACGGTGTCATCACTGACTAGTTAGTGGACTTCCCGCATGCCACTCAAGTGTGCTTCAAGTCCAGTCCACTCCCTTGTAAAGTGCTTTTGACCAGAACCTGCAACCGCTGGAGAACTGATTAAGGTGCTGCTATGTTGGTCTCACCAAGGCTGCAGAGTGAGAAGACTGTCCTTGACTTCATGACAGTGGAGCACTCCCATATAGTCTAGCGATTAGAATTCCTGGTTCTCACCCAGGAACACGGCAGTGACAGTGGCGCACTACTTCCCATATGGTCTAGCGGTTAGGATTCCTGGTTTTCACCCAGGCGGTCCGGGTTCAACTCCCGGTATGGGAACATGTCTTTAATGTGGCCCAAAGCCAATGTGTTCTTTGCGCTAATCCTGGCTGAAGTCAACCATCAGGCAAAGCAACAAACCTCTGGCTAAGCACATGGTATAAAACAGCCAACTGTTCAGATCAGGACTCTACAGTCCAGTAACTTTCAATGATGAAGATGTACACATCCTGGACAAGCAGGGGAGTCTAGGTGGAAAGCAAACGACCATCTTTAAACCAAGGGAGGGGAATTAAGGGTACATCTTTCACCATCTTACAATGCTTGACTCTCATTCCTTGACTCTCTGTGAATGGTAATCCTGCCTGTTGATCAGTGGTTATGACAAGTTGCATATCGACAATGATGAAACTGAGCCAAGAGCCCATTGTTAGTCAGGGTTGATGAACAGTTTGGCGTATTATGTACATGTACTCTTTATAAAGTTGGGGAGACTCGTTCCACTTTGTATTGCACATTTTCAAGCTCTAATATTTCGCTGCTGTATCGGTAGTGTGGTTGTGTCGCGTCACGGATCTGGGTGAAGAGTCCAGTCTCCTCACACGTGTGGGTTGAAATCCCATTGCTGCAATAAGATTTTAACCAGAATAGGCAGATATTTTTGTATCCAAAAGTATTAAACATGTTTTTCTACAACAGTAAGAGCATTACTGAATGTTCTGGGGTTCTATTTTGTGTTGCACTTTTTCAATTTTACTGTCTAGATTTTTGCAATGAGCTTCTTACTCGCGATGGTAGCATGACCGAGCGGTCTAAGGTGCTGGATTTAGGCTCCAGTCTCTTTGGGGCGTGGGTTCGAATCCCACTGCTGCCATAGCCTTCAGGTTCTTTTGTGTTTGTCCCATGCCTTACCAATAAATTCTACGGGATGCAGTGGAAATCAAATCTGTTACAGAATGTCCGTCAAGTGCAAACATGCAGCAATGTCATCAAGAGCAATTCTTCCAAACCACATTAGTCAGGGTGCTGTTAAGTGTTGTGGAGGTTGTCCATTCAATAAAGCCTGCACACAAGCGGTGATCGGTAGCTAGCATTCTTTAATAAAAGAAGAACGGACACCAAGCTTGGTGAGGGAATGCATCATCAGCGGGGCAAACAATGGGCAGTGTCCCTAACTGAGCCTAGCATGGCCTTCAGTTAAATACCTCTTACAGGAACAAAAGGCAGTACACAGCTCTTTTCACACCTTTGGTCCCCCCACCCCAAAGAAAGTTTCACACTCCTTGCTACCTCTTACAGTGGAGAAAGAGACAAAAGACTCCCCCCCCACTCTGGGTCCTTTTGTGTGAATGTTTCCTCCAACTTCCTGACATACCATCTGTTACCAGTATGAGTGTGAGAGACATGCTAAAATCCAGTGGCACCAAGGTATTATACAATCAAATAATGTGATTATACATAAATAAAAGAAATTCTTCTGCAAAAGTCATTTATAACGTGCAGATGTTTCATGTCTTTTATTAACAGTCTCATTACTGACTGGGTAGTGGACTTCCCCGCATGCCACTCAAGTGTGCTTCAAGTCCACCGCATTGTAAGGTGTTAGGTTGTGTGGTCTACGGATCTGGGTTCAGACTCCAGGCTCCTCATACATGTGGGTTGAAACCCTATTGCTGCAATAAGATTTTAACCAGGGCAGGCAGATGCTATTGTATCCAAAAACATTCAGGCAAGTATTAAACATGTTCTTCTACAACAGTAAGAGCATTACTGAATGTTCTGGGCATCTAGTTTGTGTTGCACTTTTTCAATTTTTACTGTCTAGATTTTTGCGATGGGGTTCTTGGTCGCAGTGGTAGCATGACCGAGCGGTCTAAGGTGCTGGATTAAGGCTCCAGTCTCTTCGGAGGCGTGGGTTGAATCCCACTGCTGCCATAGTGTTCTAACGGCAATGTTCTTTTCGTTTTGTCTCCATCCCCTACCAATAAATTGTAAGGGCTGCAGTGGAAATCAAATCTTTTGTAGAATGTCTGTCAAGTCCAAACATGCAGGAATCTCATCCAGAGCAATTCTTCCAAACCATATTAGTCAGGGTGCTGTAAAGTCGTTTACGACTTGCATGTATTTTCGTGTCTTTTTATTCACGGTGTCATCACTGACTAGTTAGTGGACTTCCCCGCATGCCACTCAAGTGTGCTTCAAGTCCAGTCCACTCCCTTGTAAAGTGCTTTTGACCAGAACCTGCAACCGCTGGAGAACTGATTAAGGTGCTGCTATGTTGGTCTCACCAAGGCTGCAGAGTGAGAAGACTGTCCTTGACTTCATGACAGTGGAGCACTCCCATATAGTCTAGCGATTAGAATTCCTGGTTCTCACCCAGGAACACGGCAGTGACAGTGGCGCACTACTTAACCAGTCCCATATGGTCTAGCGGTTAGGATTCCTGGTTTTCACCCAGGCGGTCCGGGTTCAACTCCCAGTATGGGAACATGTCTTTAATGTGGCCCAAAGCCAATGTGTTCTTTGCGCTAATCCTGGCTGAAGTCAACCATCAGGCAAAGCAACAAACCTCTGGCTAAGCACATGGTATAAAACAGCCAACTGTTCAGATCAGGACTCTACAGTCCAGTAACTTTCAATGATGAAGATGTACACATCCTGGACAAGCAGGGGAGTCTAGGTGGAAAGCAAACGACCATCTTTAAACCAAGGGAGGGGGAATTAAGGGTACATCTTTCACCATCTTACAATGCTTGACTCTCATTCCTTGACTCTCTGTGAATGGTAATCCTGCCTGTTGATCAGTGGTTATGACAAGTTGCATATCGACAATGATGAAACTGAGCCAAGAGCCCATTGTTAGTCAGGGTTGATGAACAGTTTGGCGTATTATGTACATGTACTCTTTATAAAGTTGGGGAGACTCGTTCCACTTTGTATTGCACATTTTCAAGCTCTAATATTTCGCTGCTGTATCGGTAGTGTGGTTGTGTCGTCTACGGATCTGGGTGAAGAGTCCAGTCTCCTCACACGTGTGGGTTGAAATCCCATTGCTGCAATAAGATTTTAACCAGAATAGGCAGATATTTTTGTATCCAAAAGTATTAAACATGTTTTTCTACAACAGTAAGAGCATTACTGAATGTTCTGGGGTTCTATTTTGTGTTGCACTTTTTCAATTTTTACTGTCTAGATTTTTGCAATGAGCTTCTTACTCGCGATGGTAGCATGACCGAAGCGGTCTAAGGTGCTGGATTTAGGCTCCAGTCTCTTGGGGCGTGGGTTCGAATCCCACTGCTGCCATAGCCTTCAGGTTCTTTTGTGTTTGTCCCATGCCTTACCAATAAATTCTACGGGATGCAGTGGAAATCAAATCTGTTACAGAATGTCCGTCAAGTGCAAACATGCAGCAATGTCATCAAGAGCAATTCTTCCAAACCACATTAGTCAGGGTGCTGTTAAGTGTTGTGGAAGTTGTCCATTCAATAAAGCCTGCACACAAGCGGTGATCGGTAGCTAGCATTCTTTAATAAAAGAAGAACGGACACCAAGCTTGGTGAGGGAATGCATCATCGCGGGGCAAACAATGGGCAGTGTCCCTAACTGAGCCTAGCATGGCCTTCAGTTAAATACCTCTTACAGGAACAAAAGGCAGTACACAGCTCTTTTCACACCTTTGGTCCCCCCACCCCCAAAGAAAGTTTCACACTCCTTGCTACCTCTTACAGTGGAGAAAGAGACAAAGACTCCCCCCCCACCCACTCTGGGTCCTTTGTGTGTGAATGCTTCCTCCAACTTCCTGACATACCATCTGTTACCAGTATGAGTGTGAGAGACATGCTAAAATCCAGTGGCACCAAGGTATTATACAATAAAATAATGTGATTATACATAAATAAAAGAAATTCTTCTGCAAAAGTCATTTATAACGTGCAGATGTTTCATGTCTTTTATTAACAGTCTCATTACTGACTGGGTAGTGGACTTCCCGCATGCCACTCAAGTGTGCTTCAAGTCCACCGCATTGTAAGGTGTTAGGTTGTGTGGTCTACGGATCTGGGTTCAGACTCCAGGCTCCTCATACATGTGGGTTGAAACCCTATTGCTGCAATAAGATTTTAACCAGGGCAGGCAGATGCTATTGTATCCAAAAACATTCAGGCAAGTATTAAACATGTTCTTCTACAACAGTAAGAGCATTACTGAATGTTCTGGGCATCTAGTTTGTGTTGCACTTTTTCAATTTTTTACTGTCTAGATTTTTGCGATGAGGTTCTTGGTCGCAGTGGTAGCATGACCGGCGGTCTAAGGTGCTGGATTAAGGCTCCAGTCTCTTCGGAGGCGTGGGTTCGAGTCCCACTGCTGCCATAGTGTTCTAACGGCAATGTTCTTTTCGTTTTGGCTCCATCCCCTACCAATAAATTGTAAGGGCTGCAGTGGAAATCAAATCTTTTGTAGAATGTCTGTCAAGTCCAAACATGCAGGAATCTCATCCAGAGCAATTCTTCCAAACCATATTAGTCAGGGTGCTGTAAAGTCGTTTACGACTTGCATGTATTCGTGTCTTTTTATTCACGGTGTCATCACTGACTAGTTAGTGGACTTCCCGCATGCCACTCAAGTGTGCTTCAAGTCCAGTCCACTCCCTTGTAAAGTGCTTTTGACCAGAACCTGCAACCGCTGGAGAACTGATTAAGGTGCTGCTATGTTGGTCTCACCAAGGCTGCAGAGTGAGAAGACTGTCCTTGACTTCATGACAGTGGAGCACTCCCATATAGTCTAGCGATTAGAATTCCTGGTTCTCACCCAGGAACACGGCAGTGACAGTGGCGCACTACTTAACCAGTCCCATATGGTCTAGCGGTTAGGATTCCTGGTTTTCACCCAGGCGGTCCGGGTTCAACTCCCGGTATGGGAACATGTCTTTAATGTGGCCCAAAGCCAATGTGTTCTTTGCGCTAATCCTGGCTGAAGTCAACCATCAGGCAAAGCAACAAACCTCTGGCTAAGCACATGGTATAAAACAGCCAACTGTTCAGATCAGGACTCTACAGTCCAGTAACTTTCAATGATGAAGATGTACACATCCTGGACAAGCAGGGGAGTCTAGGTGGAAAGCAAACGACCATCTTTAAACCAAGGGAGGGGAATTAAGGGTACATCTTTCACCATCTTACAATGCTTGACTCTCATTCCTTGACTCTCTGTGAATGGTAATCCTGCCTGTTGATCAGTGGTTATGACGACAAGTTGCATATCGACAATGATGAAACTGAGCCAAGAGCCCATTGTTAGTCAGGGTTGATGAACAGTTTGGCGTATTATGTACATGTACTCTTTATAAAGTTGGGGAGACTCGTTCCACTTTGTATTGCACATTTTCAAGCTCTAATATTTCGCTGCTGTATCGGTAGTGTGGTTGTGTCGTCTACGGATCTGGGTGAAGAGTCCAGTCTCCTCACACGTGTGGGTTGAAATCCCATTGCTGCAATAAGATTTTAACCAGAATAGGCAGATATTTTTGTATCCAAAAAGTATTAAACATGTTTTCTACAACAGTAAGAGCATTACTGAATGTTCTGGGGTTCTATTTTGTGTTGCACTTTTTCAATTTTTACTGTCTAGATTTTTGCAATGAGCTTCTTACTCGCGATGGTAGCATGACCGAGCGGTCTAAGGTGCTGGATTTAGGCTCCAGTCTCTTCGGGGCGTGGGTTGAATCCCACTGCTGCCATAGCCTTCAGGTTCTTTTGTGTTTGTCCCATGCCTTACCAATAAATTCTACGGGATGCAGTGGAAATCAAATCTGTTACAGAATGTCCGTCAAGTGCAAACATGCAGCAATGTCATCAAGAGCAATTCTTCCAAACCACATTAGTCAGGGTGCTGTTAAGTGTTGTGGAAGTTGTCCATTCAATAAAGCCTGCACACAAGCGGTGATCGGTAGCTAGCATTCTTTAATAAAAGAAGAACGGACACCAAGCTTGGTGAGGGAATGCATCATCGCGGGGCAAACAATGGGCAGTGTCCCTAACTGAGCCTAGCATGGCCTTCAGTTAAATACCTCTTACAGGAACAAAAGGCAGTACACAGCTCTTTTCACACCTTTGGTCCCCCCACCCCCAAAGAAAGTTTCACACTCCTTGCTACCTCTTACAGTGGAGAAAGAGACAAAAGACTCCCCCAATCTGGGTCCTTTGTGTGTGAATGCTTCCTCCAACTTCCTGACATACCATCTGTTACCAGTATGAGTGTGAGAGACATGCTAAAATCCAGTGGCACCAAGGTATTATACAATCAAATAATGTGATTATACATAAATAAAAGAAATTCTTCTGCAAAAGTCATTTATAACGTGCAGATGTTTCATGTCTTTTATTAACAGTCTCATTACTGACTGGGTAGTGGACTTCCGCATGCCACTCAAGTGTGCTTCAAGTCCACCGCATTGTAAGGTGTTAGGTTGTGTGGTCTACGGATCTGGGTTCAGACTCCAGGCTCCTCATACATGTGGGTTGAAACCCTATTGCTGCAATAAGATTTTAACCAGGGCAGGCAGATGCTATTGTATCCAAAAACATTCAGGCAAGTATTAAACATGTTCTTCTACAACAGTAAGAGCATTACTGAATGTTCTGGGCATCTAGTTTGTGTTGCACTTTTTCAATTTTACTGTCTAGATTTTTGCGATGGGGTTCTTGGTCGCAGTGGTAGCATGACCGGCGGTCTAAGGTGCTGGATTAAGGCTCCAGTCTCTTCGGAGGCGTGGGTTCGAGTCCCACTGCTGCCATAGTGTTCTAACGGCAATGTTCTTTTCGTTTTGGCTCCATCCCCTACCAATAAATTGTAAGGGCTGCAGTGGAAATCAAATCTTTTGTAGAATGTCTGTCAAGTCCAAACATGCAGGAATCTCATCCAGAGCAATTCTTCCAAACCATATTAGTCAGGGTGCTGTAAAGTCGTTTTACGACTTGCATGTATTCGTGTCTTTTTATTCACGGTGTCATCACTGACTAGTTAGTGGACTTCCCCGCATGCCACTCAAGTGTGCTTCAAGTCCAGTCCACTCCCTTGTAAAGTGCTTTTGACCAGAACCTGCAACCGCTGGAGAACTGATTAAGGTGCTGCTATGTTGGTCTCACCAAGGCTGCAGAGTGAGAAGACTGTCCTTGACTTCATGACAGTGGAGCACTCCCATATAGTCTAGCGATTAGAATTCCTGGTTCTCACCCAGGAACACGGCAGTGACAGTGGCGCACTACTTAACCAGTCCCATATGGTCTAGCGGTTAGGATTCCTGGTTTTCACCCAGGCGGTCCGGGTTCAACTCCCGGTATGGGAACATGTCTTTAATGTGGCCCAAAGCCAATGTGTTCTTTGCGCTAATCCTGGCTGAAGTCAACCATCAGGCAAAGCAACAAACCTCTGGCTAAGCACATGGTATAAAACAGCCAACTGTTCAGATCAGGACTCTACAGTCCAGTAACTTTCAATGATGAAGATGTACACATCCTGGACAAGCAGGGGAGTCTAGGTGGAAAGCAACGACCATCTTTAAACCAAGGGAGGGGAATTAAGGGTACATCTTTCACCATCTTACAATGCTTGACTCTCATTCCTTGACTCTCTGTGAATGGTAATCCTGCCTGTTGATCAGTGGTTATGACAAGTTGCATATCGACAATGATGAAACTGAGCCAAGAGCCCATTGTTAGTCAGGGTTGATGAACAGTTTGGCGTATTATGTACATGTACTCTTTATAAAGTTGGGGAGACTCGTTCCACTTTGTATTGCACATTTTCAAGCTCTAATATTTCGCTGCTGTATCGGTAGTGTGGTTGTGTCGTCTCACGGATCTGGGTGAAGAGTCCAGTCTCCTCACACGTGTGGGTTGAAATCCCATTGCTGCAATAAGATTTTAACCAGAATAGGCAGATATTTTGTATCCAAAAAGTATTAAACATGTTTTTCTACAACAGTAAGAGCATTACTGAATGTTCTGGGGTTCTATTTTGTGTTGCACTTTTTCAATTTTTACTGTCTAGATTTTTGCAATGAGCTTCTTACTCATGATGGTAGCATGACCGAGCGGTCTAAGGTGCTGGATTTAGGCTCCAGTCTCTTGGGCGTGGGTTCGAATCCCACTGCTGCCATAGCCTTCAGGTTCTTTTTGTGTTTGTCCCATGCCTTACCAATAAATTCTCACGGGATGCAGTGGAAATCAAATCTGTTACAGAATGTCCGTCAAGTGCAAACATGCAGCAATGTCATCAAGAGCAATTCTTCCAAACCACATTAGTCAGGGTGCTGTTAAGTGTTGTGGAGGTTGTCCATTCAATAAAGCCTGCACACAAGCGGTGATCGGTAGCTAGCATTCTTTAATAAAAAGAAGAACGGACACCAAGCTTGGTGAGGGAATGCATCATCGCGGGGCAAACAATGGGCAGTGTCCCTAACTGAGCCTAGCATGGCCTTCAGTTAAATACCTCTTACAGGAACAAAAGGCAGTACACAGCTCTTTTCACACCTTTGGTCCCCCCACCCCCAAAGAAAGTTTCACACTCCTTGCTACCTCTTACAGTGGAGAAAGAGACAAAAGACTCCCCCCACTCTGGGTCATTTGTGTGTGAATGCTTCCTCCAACTTCCTGACATACCATCTGTTACCAGTATGAGTGTGAGAGACATGCTAAAATCCAGTGGCACCAAGGTATTATACAATCAAATAATGTGATTATACATAAATAAAAGAAATTCTTCTGCAAAAGTCATTTATAACGTGCAGATGTTTCATGTCTTTTTATTAACAGTCTCATTACTGACTGGTTAGTGGACTTCCCCGCATGCCACTCAAGTGTGCTTCAAGTCCACCGCATTGTAAGGTGTTAGGTTGTGTGGTCTACGGATCTGGGTTCAGACTCCAGGCTCCTCATACATGTGGGTTGAAACCCTATTGCTGCAATAAGATTTTAACCAGGGCAGGCAGATGCTATTGTATCCAAAAACATTCAGGCAAGTATTAAACATGTTCTTCTACAACAGTAAGAGCATTACTGAATGTTCTGGGCATCTAGTTTGTGTTGCACTTTTTCAATTTTTACTGTCTAGATTTTTGCGATGGGGTTCTTGGTCGCAGTGGTAGCATGACCGGCGGTCTAAGGTGCTGGATTAAGGCTCCAGTCTCTTCGGAGGCGTGGGTTGAATCCCACTGCTGCCATAGTGTTCTAACGGCAATGTTCTTTTCGTTTTGGCTCCATCCCCTACCAATAAATTGTAAGGGCTGCAGTGGAAATCAAATCTTTTGTAGAATGTCTGTCAAGTCCAAACATGCAGGAATCTCATCCAGAGCAATTCTTCCAAACCATATTAGTCAGGGTGCTGTAAAGTCGTTTACGACTTGCATGTATTTCGTGTCTTTTTATTAACAGTCTCATTACTGACTGGTTAGTGGACTTCCCCGCATGCCACTCAAGTGTGCTTCAAGTCCAGTCCACTCCCTTGTAAAGTGCTTTTGACCAGAACCTGCAACCGCTGGAGAACTGATTAAGGTGCTGCTATGTTGGTCTCACCAAGGCTGCAGAGTGAGAAGACTGTCCTTGACTTCATGACAGTGGAGCACTCCCATATAGTCTAGCGATTAGAATTCCTGGTTCTCACCCAGGAACACGGCAGTGACAGTGGCGCACTACTTAACCAGTCCCATATGGTCTAGCGGTTAGGATTCCTGGTTTTCACCCAGGCGGTCCGGGTTCAACTCCCGGTATGGGAACATGTCTTTAATGTGGCCCAAAGCCAATGTGTTCTTTGCGCTAATCCTGGCTGAAGTCAACCATCAGGCAAAGCAACAAACCTCTGGCTAAGCACATGGTATAAAACAGCCAACTGTTCAGATCAGGACTCTACAGTCCAGTAACTTTCAATGATGAAGATGTACACATCCTGGACAAGCAGGGGAGTCTAGGTGGAAAGCAAACGACCATCTTTAAACCAAGGGAGGGGAATTAAGGGTACATCTTTCACCATCTTACAATGCTTGACTCTCATTCCTTGACTCTCTGTGAATGGTAATCCTGCCTGTTGATCAGTGGTTATGACAAGTTGCATATCGACAATGATGAAACTGAGCCAAGAGCCCATTGTTAGTCAGGGTTGATGAACAGTTTGGCGTATTATGTACATGTACTCTTTATAAAGTTGGGGAGACTCGTTCCACTTTGTATTGCACATTTTCAAGCTCTAATATTTCGCTGCTGTATCGGTAGTGTGGTTGTGTCGTCTACGGATCTGGGTGAAGAGTCCAGTCTCCTCACACGTGTGGGTTGAAATCCCATTGCTGCAATAAGATTTTAACCAGAATAGGCAGATATTTTTGTATCCAAAAAGTATTAAACATGTTTTCTACAACAGTAAGAGCATTACTGAATGTTCTGGGGTTCTATTTTGTGTTGCACTTTTTCAATTTTACTGTCTAGATTTTTGCAATGAGCTTCTTACTCGCGATGGTAGCATGACCGAGCGGTCTAAGGTGCTGGATTTAGGCTCCAGTCTCTTGGGGCGTGGGTTCGAATCCCACTGCTGCCATAGCCTTCAGGTTCTTTTTTGTGTTTGTCCCATGCCTTACCAATAAATTCTACGGGATGCAGTGGAAATCAAATCTGTTACAGAATGTCCGTCAAGTGCAAACATGCAGCAATGTCATCAAGAGCAATTCTTCCAAACCACATTAGTCAGGGTGCTGTTAAGTGTTGTGGAGGTTGTCCATTCAATAAAGCCTGCACACAAGCGGTGATCGGTAGCTAGCATTCTTTAATAAAAAGAAGAACGGACACCAAGCTTGGTGAGGGAATGCATCATCGCGGGGCAAACAATGGGCAGTGTCCCTAACTGAGCCTAGCATGGCCTTCAGTTAAATACCTCTTACAGGAACAAAAGGCAGTACACAGCTCTTTTCACACCTTTGGTCCCCCCCACCCCAAAGAAAGTTTCACACTCCTTGCTACCTCTTACAGTGGAGAAAGAGACAAAGACTCCCCCCACTCTGGGTCCTTTGTGTGTGAATGCTTCCTCCAACTTCCTGACATACCATCTGTTACCAGTATGAGTGTGAGAGACATGCTAAAATCCAGTGGCACCAAGGTATTATACAATCAAATAATGTGATTATACATAAATAAAAGAAATTCTTCTGCAAAAGTCATTTATAACATGCAGATGTTTCATGTCTTTTATTAACAGTCTCATTACTGACTGGTTAGTGGACTTCCCGCATGCCACTCAAGTGTGCTTCAAGTCCACCGCATTGTAAGGTGTTAGGTTGTGTGGTCTACGGATCTGGGTTCAGACTCCAGGCTCCTCATACATGTGGGTTGAAACCCTATTGCTGCAATAAGATTTTAACCAGGGCAGGCAGATGCTATTGTATCCAAAAACATTCAGGCAAGTATTAAACATGTTCTTCTACAACAGTAAGAGCATTACTGAATGTTCTGGGCATCTAGTTTGTGTTGCACTTTTTCAATTTTACTGTCTAGATTTTTGCGATGGGGTTCTTGGTCGCAGTGGTAGCATGACCGAGCGGTCTAAGGTGCTGGATTAAGGCTCCAGTCTCTTCGGAGGCGTGGGTTGAGTCCCACTGCTGCCATAGTGTTCTAACGGCAATGTTCTTTTCGTTTTGTCTCCATCCCCTACCAATAAATTGTAAGGGCTGCAGTGGAAATCAAATCTTTTGTAGAATGTCTGTCAAGTCCAAACATGCAGGAATCTCATCCAGAGCAATTCTTCCAAACCATATTAGTCAGGGTGCTGTAAAGTCGTTTTACGACTTGCATGTATTCGTGTCTTTTTATTCACGGTGTCATCACTGACTAGTTAGTGGACTTCCCGCATGCCACTCAAGTGTGCTTCAAGTCCAGTCCACTCCCTTGTAAAGTGCTTTTGACCAGAACCTGCAACCGCTGGAGAACTGATTAAGGTGCTGCTATGTTGGTCTCACCAAGGCTGCAGAGTGAGAAGACTGTCCTTGACTTCATGACAGTGGAGCACTCCCATATAGTCTAGCGATTAGAATTCCTGGTTCTCACCCAGGAACACGGCAGTGACAGTGGCGCACTACTTAACCAGTCCCATATGGTCTAGCGGTTAGGATTCCTGGTTTTCACCCAGGCGGTCCGGGTTCAACTCCCGGTATGGGAACATGTCTTTAATGTGGCCCAAAGCCAATGTGTTCTTTTGCGCTAATCCTGGCTGAAGTCAACCATCAGGCAAAGCAACAAACCTCTGGCTAAGCACATGGTATAAAACAGCCAACTGTTCAGATCAGGACTCTACAGTCCAGTAACTTTCAATGATGAAGATGTACACATCCTGGACAAGCAGGGGAGTCTAGGTGGAAAGCAAACGACCATCTTTAAACCAAGGGAGGGGAATTAAGGGTACATCTTTCACCATCTTACAATGCTTGACTCTCATTCCTTGACTCTCTGTGAATGGTAATCCTGCCTGTTGATCAGTGGTTATGACAAGTTGCATATCGACAATGATGAAACTGAGCCAAGAGCCCATTGTTAGTCAGGGTTGATGAACAGTTTGGCGTATTATGTACATGTACTGTTTATAAAGTTGGGGAGACTCGTTCCACTTTGTATTGCACATTTTCAAGCTCTAATATTTCGCTGCTGTATCGGTAGTGTGGTTGTGTCGTCTCACGGATCTGGGTGAAGAGTCCAGTCTCCTCACACGTGTGGGTTGAAATCCCATTGCTGCAATAAGATTTTAACCAGAATAGGCAGATATTTTGTATCCAAAAAGTATTAAACATGTTTTTCTACAACAGTAAGAGCATTACTGAATGTTCTGGGGTTCTATTTTGTGTTGCACTTTTTCAATTTTACTGTCTAGATTTTTGCAATGAGCTTCTTACTCGCGATGGTAGCATGACCGAGCGGTCTAAGGTGCTGGATTTAGGCTCCAGTCTCTTCGGGGCGTGGGTTCGAATCCCACTGCTGCCATAGCCTTCAGGTTCTTTTTGTGTTTGTCCCATGCCTTACCAATAAATTCTACGGGATGCAGTGGAAATCAAATCTGTTACAGAATGTCCGTCAAGTGCAAACATGCAGCAATGTCATCAAGAGCAATTCTTCCAAACCACATTAGTCAGGGTGCTGTTAAGTGTTGTGGAAGTTGTCCATTCAATAAAGCCTGCACACAAGCGGTGATCGGTAGCTAGCATTCTTTAATAAAAGAAGAACGGACACCAAGCTTGGTGAGGGAATGCATCATCGCTGGGCAAACAATGGGCAGTGTCCCTAACTGAGCCTAGCATGGCCTTCAGTTAAATACCTCTTACAGGAACAAAAGGCAGTACACAGCTCTTTTCACACCTTTGGTCCCCCCACCCCCAAAGAAAGTTTCACACTCCTTGCTACCTCTTACAGTGGAGAAAGAGACAAAAGACTCCCCCCACCCACTCTGGGTCCTTTGTGTGTGAATGCTTCCTCCAACTTCCTGACATACCATCTGTTACCAGTATGAGTGTGAGAGACATGCTAAAATCCAGTGGCACCAAGGTATTATACAATCAAATAATGTGATTATACATAAATAAAAGAAATTCTTCTGCAAAAGTCATTTATAACGTGCAGATGTTTCATGTCTTTTATTAACAGTCTCATTACTGACTGGGTAGTGGACTTCCCGCATGCCACTCAAGTGTGCTTCAAGTCCACCGCATTGTAAGGTGTTAGGTTGTGTGGTCTACGGATCTGGGTTCAGACTCCAGGCTCCTCATACATGTGGGTTGAAACCCTATTGCTGCAATAAGATTTTAACCAGGGCAGGCAGATGCTATTGTATCCAAAAACATTCAGGCAAGTATTAAACATGTTCTTCTACAACAGTAAGAGCATTACTGAATGTTCTGGGCATCTAGTTTGTGTTGCACTTTTTCAATTTTACTGTCTAGATTTTTGCGATGAGGTTCTTGGTCGCAGTGGTAGCATGACCGAGCGGTCTAAGGTGCTGGATTAAGGCTCCAGTCTCTTCGGAGGCGTGGGTTCGAGTCCCACTGCTGCCATAGTGTTCTAACGGCAATGTTCTTTTCGTTTTGGCTCCATCCCTACCAATAAATTGTAAGGGCTGCAGTGGAAATCAAATCTTTTGTAGAATGTCTGTCAAGTCCAAACATGCAGGAATCTCATCCAGAGCAATTCTTCCAAACCATATTAGTCAGGGTGCTGTAAAGTCGTTTACGACTTGCATGTATTCGTGTCTTTTTATTCACGGTGTCATCACTGACTAGTTAGTGGACTTCCCCGCATGCCACTCAAGTGTGCTTCAAGTCCAGTCCACTCCCTTGTAAAGTGCTTTTGACCAGAACCTGCAACCGCTGGAGAACTGATTAAGGTGCTGCTATGTTGGTCTCACCAAGGCTGCAGAGTGAGAAGACTGTCCTTGACTTCATGACAGTGGAGCACTCCCATATAGTCTAGCGATTAGAATTCCTGGTTCTCACCCAGGAACACGGCAGTGACAGTGGCGCAGTACTTAACCAGTCCCATATGGTCTAGCGGTTAGGATTCCTGGTTTTCACCCAGGCGGTCCGGGTTCAACTCCCGGTATGGGAACATGTCTTTAATGTGGCCCAAAGCCAATGTGTTCTTTGCGCTAATCCTGGCTGAAGTCAACCATCAGGCAAAGCAACAAACCTCTGGCTAAGCACATGGTATAAAACAGCCAACTGTTCAGATCAGGACTCTACAGTCCAGTAACTTTCAATGATGAAGATGTACACATCCTGGACAAGCAGGGGAGTCTAGGTGGAAAGCAAACGACCATCTTTAAACCAAGGGAGGGGAATTAAGGGTACATCTTTCACCATCTTACAATGCTTGACTCTCATTCCTTGACTCTCTGTGAATGGTAATCCTGCCTGTTGATCAGTGGTTATGACAAGTTGCATATCGACAATGATGAAACTGAGCCAAGAGCCCATTGTTAGTCAGGGTTGATGAACAGTTTGGCGTATTATGTACATGTACTCTTTATAAAGTTGGGAGACTCGTTCCACTTTGTATTGCACATTTTCAAGCTCTAATATTTCGCTGCTGTATCGGTAGTGTGGTTGTGTCGTCTCACGGATCTGGGTGAAGAGTCCAGTCTCCTCACACGTGTGGGTTGAAATCCCATTGCTGCAATAAGATTTTAACCAGAATAGGCAGATATTTTTGTATCCAAAAAGTATTAAACATGTTTTTCTACAACAGTAAGAGCATTACTGAATGTTCTGGGGTTCTATTTTGTGTTGCACTTTTTCAATTTTTACTGTCTAGATTTTTGCAATGAGCTTCTTACTCGCGATGGTAGCATGACCGAGCGGTCTAAGGTGCTGGATTTAGGCTCCAGTCTCTTCGGGGCGTGGGTTCGAATCCCACTGCTGCCATAGCCTTCAGGTTCTTTTTGTGTTTGTCCCATGCCTTACCAATAAATTCTACGGGATGCAGTGGAAATCAAATCTGTTACAGAATGTCCGTCAAGTGCAAACATGCAGCAATGTCATCAAGAGCAATTCTTCCAAACCACATTAGTCAGGGTGCTGTTAAGTGTTGTGGAAGTTGTCCATTCAATAAAGCCTGCACACAAGCGGTGATCGGTAGCTAGCATTCTTTAATAAAAGAAGAACGGACACCAAGCTTGGTGAGGGAATGCATCATCGCGGGGCAAACAATGGGCAGTGTCCCTAACTGAGCCTAGCATGGCCTTCAGTTAAATACCTCTTACAGGAACAAAAGGCAGTACACAGCTCTTTTCACACCTTTGGTCCCCCCCACCCCCAAAGAAAGTTTCACACTCCCTTGCTACCTCTTACAGTGGAGAAAGAGACAAAGACTCCCCCCACCCACTCTGGGTCCTTTGTGTGTGAATGCTTCCCTCCAACTTCCTGACATACCATCTGTTACCAGTATGAGTGTGAGAGACATGCTAAAATCCAGTGGCACCAAGGTATTATACAATAAAATAATGTGATTATACATAAATAAAAGAAATTCTTCTGCAAAAGTCATTTATAACGTGCAGATGTTTCATGTCTTTTTATTAACAGTCTCATTACTGACTGGGTAGTGGACTTCCCCGCATGCCACTCAAGTGTGCTTCAAGTCCACCGCATTGTAAGGTGTTAGGTTGTGTGGTCTACGGATCTGGGTTCAGACTCCAGGCTCCTCATACATGTGGGTTGAAACCCTATTGCTGCAATAAGATTTTAACCAGGGCAGGCAGATGCTATTGTATCCAAAAACATTCAGGCAAGTATTAAACATGTTCTTCTACAACAGTAAGAGCATTACTGAATGTTCTGGGCATCTAGTTTGTGTTGCACTTTTTCAATTTTTACTGTCTAGATTTTTGCGATGAGGTTCTTGGTCGCAGTGGTAGCATGACCGAGCGGTCTAAGGTGCTGGATTAAGGCTCCAGTCTCTTCGGAGGCGTGGGTTCGAGTCCCACTGCTGCCATAGTGTTCTAACGGCAATGTTCTTTTCGTTTTGGCTCCATCCCCTACCAATAAATTGTAAGGGCTGCAGTGGAAATCAAATCTTTTGTAGAATGTCTGTCAAGTCCAAACATGCAGGAATCTCATCCAGAGCAATTCTTCCAAACCATATTAGTCAGGGTGCTGTAAAGTCGTTTACGACTTGCATGTATTTCGTGTCTTTTATTCACGGTGTCATCACTGACTAGTTAGTGGACTTCCCCGCATGCCACTCAAGTGTGCTTCAAGTCCAGTCCACTCCCTTGTAAAGTGCTTTTGACCAGAACCTGCAACCGCTGGAGAACTGATTAAGGTGTGCTGCTATGTTGGTCTCACCAAGGCTGCAGAGTGAGAAGACTGTCCTTGACTTCATGACAGTGGAGCACTCCCATATAGTCTAGCGATTAGAATTCCTGGTTCTCACCCAGGAACACGGCAGTGACAGTGGCGCAGTACTTAACCAGTCCCATATGGTCTAGCGGTTAGGATTCCTGGTTTTCACCCAGGCGGTCCGGGTTCAACTCCCGGTATGGGAACATGTCTTTAATGTGGCCCCAAAGCCAATGTGTTCTTTTGCGCTAATCCTGGCTGAAGTCAACCATCAGGCAAAGCAACAAACCTCTGGCTAAGCACATGGTATAAAACAGCCAACTGTTCAGATCAGGACTCTACAGTCCAGTAACTTTCAATGATGAAGATGTACACATCCTGGACAAGCAGGGAGTCTAGGTGGAAAGCAAACGACCATCTTTAAACCAAGGGAGGGGGAATTAAGGGTACATCTTTCACCATCTTACAATGCTTGACTCTCATTCCTTGACTCTCTGTGAATGGTAATCCTGCCTGTTGATCAGTGGTTATGACAAGTTGCATATCGACAATGATGAAACTGAGCCAAGAGCCCATTGTTAGTCAGGGTTGATGAACAGTTTGGCGTATTATGTACATGTACTCTTTATAAAGTTGGGGAGACTCGTTCCACTTTGTATTGCACATTTTCAAGCTCTAATATTTCGCTGCTGTATCGGTAGTGTGGTTGTGTCGTCTCACGGATCTGGGTGAAGAGTCCAGTCTCCTCACACGTGTGGGTTGAAATCCCATTGCTGCAATAAGATTTTAACCAGAATAGGCAGATATTTTTGTATCCAAAAGTATTAAACATGTTTTTCTACAACAGTAAGAGCATTACTGAATGTTCTGGGGTTCTATTTTGTGTTGCACTTTTTCAATTTTTACTGTCTAGATTTTTGCAATGAGCTTCTTACTCGCGATGGTAGCATGACCGAGCGGTCTAAGGTGCTGGATTTAGGCTCCAGTCTCTTCGGGGCGTGGGTTCGAATCCCACTGCTGCCATAGCCTTCAGGTTCTTTTTGTGTTTGTCCCATGCCTTACCAATAAATTCTACGGGATGCAGTGGAAATCAAATCTGTTACAGAATGTCCGTCAAGTGCAAACATGCAGCAATGTCATCAAGAGCAATTCTTCCAAACCACATTAGTCAGGGTGCTGTTAAGTGTTGTGGAAGTTGTCCATTCAATAAAGCCTGCACACAAGCGGTGATCGGTAGCTAGCATTCTTTAATAAAAGAAGAACGGACACCAAGCTTGGTGAGGGAATGCATCATCAGCGGGGCAAACAATGGGCAGTGTCCCTAACTGAGCCTAGCATGGCCTTCAGTTAAATACCTCTTACAGGAACAAAAGGCAGTACACAGCTCTTTTCACACCTTTGGTCCCCCCACCCCAAAGAAAGTTTCACACTCCCTTGCTACCTCTTACAGTGGAGAAAGAGACAAAAGACTCCCCCCACCCACTCTGGGTCCTTTGTGTGTGAATGCTTCCTCCAACTTCCTGACATACCATCTGTTACCAGTATGAGTGTGAGAGACATGCTAAAATCCAGTGGCACCAAGGTATTATACAATCAAATAATGTGATTATACATAAATAAAAGAAATTCTTCTGCAAAAGTCATTTATAACGTGCAGATGTTTCATGTCTTTTATTAACAGTCTCATTACTGACTGGGTAGTGGACTTCCCCGCATGCCACTCAAGTGTGCTTCAAGTCCACCGCATTGTAAGGTGTTAGGTTGTGTGGTCTACGGATCTGGGTTCAGACTCCAGGCTCCTCATACATGTGGGTTGAAACCCTATTGCTGCAATAAGATTTTAACCAGGGCAGGCAGATGCTATTGTATCCAAAAACATTCAGGCAAGTATTAAACATGTTCTTCTACAACAGTAAGAGCATTACTGAATGTTCTGGGCATCTAGTTTGTGTTGCACTTTTTCAATTTTACTGTCTAGATTTTTGCGATGGGGTTCTTGGTCGCAGTGGTAGCATGACCGAGCGGTCTAAGGTGCTGGATTAAGGCTCCAGTCTCTTCGGAGGCGTGGGTTCGAATCCCACTGCTGCCATAGTGTTCTAACGGCAATGTTCTTTTCGTTTTGGCTCCATCCCTACCAATAAATTGTAAGGGCTGCAGTGGAAATCAAATCTTTTGTAGAATGTCTGTCAAGTCCAAACATGCAGGAATCTCATCCAGAGCAATTCTTCCAAACCATATTAGTCAGGGTGCTGTAAAGTCGTTTACGACTTGCATGTATTCGTGTCTTTTTATTCACGGTGTCATCACTGACTAGTTAGTGGACTTCCCGCATGCCACTCAAGTGTGCTTCAAGTCCAGTCCACTCCCTTGTAAAGTGCTTTTGACCAGAACCTGCAACCGCTGGAGAACTGATTAAGGTGCTGCTATGTTGGTCTCACCAAGGCTGCAGAGTGAGAAGACTGTCCTTGACTTCATGACAGTGGAGCACTCCCATATAGTCTAGCGATTAGAATTCCTGGTTCTCACCCAGGAACACGGCAGTGACAGTGGCGCACTACTTCCCATATGGTCTAGCGGTTAGGATTCCTGGTTTTCACCCAGGCGGTCCGGGTTCAACTCCCGGTATGGGAACATGTCTTTAATGTGGCCCAAAGCCAATGTGTTCTTTGCGCTAATCCTGGCTGAAGTCAACCATCAGGCAAAGCAACAAACCTCTGGCTAAGCACATGGTATAAAACAGCCAACTGTTCAGATCAGGACTCTACAGTCCAGTAACTTTCAATGATGAAGATGTACACATCCTGGACAAGCAGGGGAGTCTAGGTGGAAAGCAAACGACCATCTTTAAACCAAGGGAGGGGAATTAAGGGTACATCTTTCACCATCTTACAATGCTTGACTCTCATTCCTTGACTCTCTGTGAATGGTAATCCTGCCTGTTGATCAGTGGTTATGACAAGTTGCATATCGACAATGATGAAACTGAGCCAAGAGCCCATTGTTAGTCAGGGTTGATGAACAGTTTGGCGTATTATGTACATGTACTCTTTATAAAGTTGGGAGACTCGTTCCACTTTGTATTGCACATTTTCAAGCTCTAATATTTCGCTGCTGTATCGGTAGTGTGGTTGTGTCGTCACGGATCTGGGTGAAGAGTCCAGTCTCCTCACACGTGTGGGTTGAAATCCCATTGCTGCAATAAGATTTTAACCAGAATAGGCAGATATTTTTGTATCCAAAAAGTATTAAACATGTTTTTCTACAACAGTAAGAGCATTACTGAATGTTCTGGGGTTCTATTTTGTGTTGCACTTTTTCAATTTTTACTGTCTAGATTTTTGCAATGAGCTTCTTACTACTTAATGGTAGCATGACCGAGCGGTCTAAGGTGCTGGATTTAGGCTCCAGTCTCTTGGGGCGTGGGTTCGAATCCCACTGCTGCCATAGCCTTCAGGTTCTTTTTGTGTTTGTCCCATGCCTTACCAATAAATTCTACGGGATGCAGTGGAAATCAAATCTGTTACAGAATGTCCGTCAAGTGCAAACATGCAGCAATGTCATCAAGAGCAATTCTTCCAAACCACATTAGTCAGGGTGCTGTTAAGTGTTGTGGAAGTTGTCCATTCAATAAAGCCTGCACACAAGCGGTGATCGGTAGCTAGCATTCTTTAATAAAAAGAAGAACGGACACCAAGCTTGGTGAGGGAATGCATCATCGCGGGGCAAACAATGGGCAGTGTCCCTAACTGAGCCTAGCATGGCCTTCAGTTAAATACCTCTTACAGGAACAAAAGGCAGTACACAGCTCTTTTCACACCTTTGGTCCCCCCACCCCCAAAGAAAGTTTCACACTCCTTGCTACCTCTTACAGTGGAGAAAGAGACAAAGACTCCCCCACCCACTCTGGGTCCTTTGTGTGTGAATGCTTCCTCCAACTTCCTGACATACCATCTGTTACCAGTATGAGTGTGAGAGACATGCTAAAATCCAGTGGCACCAAGGTATTATACAATCAAATAATGTGATTATACATAAATAAAAGAAATTCTTCTGCAAAAGTCATTTATAACGTGCAGATGTTTCATGTCTTTTATTAACAGTCTCATTACTGACTGGGTAGTGGACTTCCCGCATGCCACTCAAGTGTGCTTCAAGTCCACCGCATTGTAAGGTGTTAGGTTGTGTGGTCTACGGATCTGGGTTCAGACTCCAGGCTCCTCATACATGTGGGTTGAAACCCTATTGCTGCAATAAGATTTTAACCAGGGCAGGCAGATGCTATTGTATCCAAAAACATTCAGGCAAGTATTAAACATGTTCTTCTACAACAGTAAGAGCATTACTGAATGTTCTGGGCATCTAGTTTGTGTTGCACTTTTTCAATTTTACTGTCTAGATTTTTGCGATGAGGTTCTTGGTCATAATGGTAGCATGACCGAGCGGTCTAAGGTGCTGGATTAAGGCTCCAGTCTCTTCGGAGGCGTGGGTTCGAGTCCCACTGCTGCCATAGTGTTCTAACGGCAATGTTCTTTTCGTTTTGGCTCCATCCCCTACCAATAAATTGTAAGGGCTGCAGTGGAAATCAAATCTTTTGTAGAATGTCTGTCAAGTCCAAACATGCAGGAATCTCATCCAGAGCAATTCTTCCAAACCATATTAGTCAGGGTGCTGTAAAGTCGTTTACGACTTGCATGTATTTCGTGTCTTTTTATTCACGGTGTCATCACTGACTAGTTAGTGGACTTCCCCGCATGCCACTCAAGTGTGCTTCAAGTCCAGTCCACTCCCTTGTAAAGTGCTTTTGACCAGAACCTGCAACCGCTGGAGAACTGATTAAGGTGCTGCTATGTTGGTCTCACCAAGGCTGCAGAGTGAGAAGACTGTCCTTGACTTCATGACAGTGGAGCACTCCCATATAGTCTAGCGATTAGAATTCCTGGTTCTCACCCAGGAACACGGCAGTGACAGTGGCGCACTACTTCCCATATGGTCTAGCGGTTAGGATTCCTGGTTTTCACCCAGGCGGTCCGGGTTCAACTCCCGGTATGGGAACATGTCTTTAATGTGGCCCAAAGCCAATGTGTTCTTTGCGCTAATCCTGGCTGAAGTCAACCATCAGGCAAAGCAACAAACCTCTGGCTAAGCACATGGTATAAAACAGCCAACTGTTCAGATCAGGACTCTACAGTCCAGTAACTTTCAATGATGAAGATGTACACATCCTGGACAAGCAGGGGAGTCTAGGTGGAAAGCAAACGACCATCTTTAAACCAAGGGAGGGGAATTAAGGGTACATCTTTCACCATCTTACAATGCTTGACTCTCATTCCTTGACTCTCTGTGAATGGTAATCCTGCCTGTTGATCAGTGGTTATGACAAGCTGCATATATCGACAATGATGAAACTGAGCCAAGAGCCCATTGTTAGTCAGGGTTGATGAACAGTTTGGCGTATTATGTACATGTACTCTTTATAAAGTTGGGGAGACTCGTTCCACTTTGTATTGCACATTTTCAAGCTCTAATATTTCGCTGCTGTATCGGTAGTGTGGTTGTGTCGTCTACGGATCTGGGTGAAGAGTCCAGTCTCCTCACACGTGTGGGTTGAAATCCCATTGCTGCAATAAGATTTTAACCAGAATAGGCAGATATTTTTGTATCCAAAAAGTATTAAACATGTTTTTCTACAACAGTAAGAGCATTACTGAATGTTCTGGGGTTCTATTTTGTGTTGCACTTTTTCAATTTTTACTGTCTAGATTTTTGCAATGAGCTTCTTACTCGCGATGGTAGCATGACCGAGCGGTCTAAGGTGCTGGATTTAGGCTCCAGTCTCTTCGGGGGCGTGGGTTCGAATCCCACTGCTGCCATAGCCTTCAGGTTCTTTTTGTGTTTGTCCCATGCCTTACCAATAAATTCTACGGGATGCAGTGGAAATCAAATCTGTTACAGAATGTCCGTCAAGTGCAAACATGCAGCAATGTCATCAAGAGCAATTCTTCCAAACCACATTAGTCAGGGTGCTGTTAAGTGTTGTGGAGGTTGTCCATTCAATAAAGCCTGCACACAAGCGGTGATCGGTAGCTAGCATTCTTTAATAAAAAGAAGAACAGACACCAAGCTTGGTGAGGGAATGCATCATCGCGGGGCAAACAATGGGCAGTGTCCCTAACTGAGCCTAGCATGGCCTTCAGTTAAATACCTCTTACAGGAACAAAAGGCAGTACACAGCTCTTTTCACACCTTTGGTCCCCCCCCCCCCCAAAGAAAGTTTCACACTCCCTTGCTACCTCTTACAGTGGAGAAAGAGACAAAAGACTCCCCCACTCTGGGTCCTTTGTGTGTGAATGTTTCCCTCCAACTTCCTGACATACCATCTGTTACCAGTATGAGTGTGAGAGACATGCTAAAATCCAGTGGCACCAAGGTATTATACAATCAAATAATGTGATTATACATAAATAAAAGAAATTCTTCTGCAAAAGTCATTTATAACGTGCAGATGTTTCATGTCTTTTTATTAACAGTCTCATTACTGACTGGGTAGTGGACTTCCCCGCATGCCACTCAAGTGTGCTTCAAGTCCACCGCATTGTAAGGTGTTAGGTTGTGTGGTCTACGGATCTGGGTTCAGACTCCAGGCTCCTCATACATGTGGGTTGAAACCCTATTGCTGCAATAAGATTTTAACCAGGGCAGGCAGATGCTATTGTATCCAAAAACATTCAGGCAAGTATTAAACATGTTCTTCTACAACAGTAAGAGCATTACTGAATGTTCTGGGCATCTAGTTTGTGTTGCACTTTTTCAATTTTTACTGTCTAGATTTTTTTGCGATGGGGTTCTTGGTCTTAATGGTAGCATGACCGAGCGGTCTAAGGTGCTGGATTAAGGCTCTAGTCTCTTCGGAGGCGTGGGTTCGAGTCCCACTGCTGCCATAGTGTTCTAACGGCAATGTTCTTTTCGTTTTGGCTCCATCCCCTACCAATAAATTGTAAGGGCTGCAGTGGAAATCAAATCTTTTGTAGAATGTCTGTCAAGTCCAAACATGCAGGAATCTCATCCAGAGCAATTCTTCCAAACCATATTAGTCAGGGTGCTGTAAAGTCGTTTACGACTTGCATGTATTTCGTGTCTTTTTATTCACGGTGTCATCACTGACTAGTTAGTGGACTTCCCCGCATGCCACTCAAGTGTGCTTCAAGTCCAGTCCACTCCCTTGTAAAGTGCTTTTGACCAGAACCTGCAACCGCTGGAGAACTGATTAAGGTGCTGCTATGTTGGTCTCACCAAGGCTGCAGAGTGAGAAGACTGTCCTTGACTTCATGACAGTGGAGCACTCCCATATAGTCTAGCGATTAGAATTCCTGGTTCTCACCCAGGAACACGGCAGTGACAGTGGCGCAGTACTTAACCAGTCCCATATGGTCTAGCGGTTAGGATTCCTGGTTTTCACCCAGGCGGTCCGGGTTCAACTCCCGGTATGGGAACATGTCTTTAATGTGGCCCAAAGCCAATGTGTTCTTTGCGCTAATCCTGGCTGAAGTCAACCATCAGGCAAAGCAACAAACCTCTGGCTAAGCACATGGTATAAAACAGCCAACTGTTCAGATCAGGACTCTACAGTCCAGTAACTTTCAAGGATGAAGATGTACACATCCTGGACAAGCAGAGGAGTCTAGGTGGAAAGCAAACGACCATCTTTAAACCAAGGGAGGGGAATTAAGGGTACATCTTTCACCATCTTACAATGCTTGACTCTCATTCCTTGACTCTCTGTGAATGGTAATCCTGCCTGTTGATCAGTGGTTATGACAAGTTGCATATCGACAATGATGAAACTGAGCCAAGAGCCCATTGTTAGTCAGGGTTGATGAACAGTTTGGCGTATTATGTACATGTACTCTTTATAAAGTTGGGGAGACTCGTTCCACTTTGTATTGCACATTTTCAAGCTCTAATATTTCGCTGCTGTATCGGTAGTGTGGTTGTGTCGTCTCACGGATCTGGGTGAAGAGTCCAGTCTCCTCACACGTGTGGGTTGAAATCCCATTGCTGCAATAAGATTTTAACCAGAATAGGCAGATATTTTTGTATCCAAAAAGTATTAAACATGTTTTCTACAACAGTAAGAGCATTACTGAATGTTCTGGGGTTCTATTTTGTGTTGCACTTTTTCAATTTTTACTGTCTAGATTTTTGCAATGAGCTTCTTACTCGCGATGGTAGCATGACCGAGCGGTCTAAGGTGCTGGATTTAGGCTCCAGTCTCTTGGGCGTGGGTTCGAATCCCACTGCTGCCATAGCCTTCAGGTTCTTTTTGTGTTTGTCCCATGCCTTACCAATAAATTCTACGGGATGCAGTGGAAATCAAATCTGTTACAGAATGTCCATCAAGTGCAAACATGCAGGAATGTCATCAAGAGCAATTCTTCCAAACCACATTAGTCAGGGTGCTGTTAAGTGTTGTGGAGGTTGTCCATTCAATAAAGCCTGCACACAAGCGGTGATCGGTAGCTAGCATTCTTTAATAAAAGAAGAACAGACACCAAGCTTGGTGAGGGAATGCATCATCATCGGGGCAAACAATGGGCAGTGTCCCTAACTGAGCCTAGCATGGCCTTCAGTTAAATACCTCTTACAGGAACAAAAGGCAGTACACAGCTCTTTTCACACCTTTGGTCCCCCCACCCCCAAAGAAAGTTTCACACTCCCTTGCTACCTCTTACAGTGGAGAAAGAGACAAAAGACTCCCCCCACCCACTCTGGGTCCTTTGTGTGTGTGAATGCTTCCTCCAACTTCCTGACATACCATCTGTTACCAGTATGAGTGTGAGAGACATGCTAAAATCCAGTGGCACCAAGGTATTATACAATCAAATAATGTGATTATACATAAATAAAAGAAATTCTTCTGCAAAAGTCATTTATAACGTGCAGATGTTTCATGTCTTTTTATTAACAGTCTCATTACTGACTGGGTAGTGGACTTCCCGCATGCCACTCAAGTGTGCTTCAAGTCCACCGCATTGTAAGGTGTTAGGTTGTGTGGTCTACGGATCTGGGTTCAGACTCCAGGCTCCTCATACATGTGGGTTGAAACCCTATTGCTGCAATAAGATTTTAACCAGGGCAGGCAGATGCTATTGTATCCAAAACATTCAGGCAAGTATTAAACATGTTCTTCTACAACAGTAAGAGCATTACTGAATGTTCTGGGCATCTAGTTTGTGTTGCACTTTTTCAATTTTTACTGTCTAGATTTTTGCGATGGGGTTCTTGGTCGCAATGGTAGCATGACCGAGCGGTCTAAGGTGCTGGATTAAGGCTCCAGTCTCTCGGAGGCGTGGGTTCGAATCCCACTGCTGCCATAGTGTTCTAACGGCAATGTTCTTTTCGTTTTGGCTCCATCCCCTACCAATAAATTGTAAGGGCTGCAGTGGAAATCAAATCTTTTGTAGAATGTCTGTCAAGTCCAAACATGCAGGAATCTCATCCAGAGCAATTCTTCCAAACCATATTAGTCAGGGTGCTGTAAAGTCGTTTACGACTTGCATGTATATTCGTGTCTTTTTATTCACGGTGTCATCACTGACTAGTTAGTGGACTTCCCGCATGCCACTCAAGTGTGCTTCAAGTCCAGTCCACTCCCTTGTAAAGTGCTTTTGACCAGAACCTGCAACCGCTGGAGAACTGATTAAGGTGCTGCTATGTTGGTCTCACCAAGGCTGCAGAGTGAGAAGACTGTCCTTGACTTCATGACAGTGGAGCACTCCCATATAGTCTAGCGATTAGAATTCCTGGTTCTCACCCAGGAACACGGCAGTGACAGTGGCGCAGTACTTAACCAGTCCCATATGGTCTAGCGGTTAGGATTCCTGGTTTTCACCCAGGCGGTCCGGGTTCAACTCCCGGTATGGGAACATGTCTTTAATGTGGCCCAAAGCCAATGTGTTCTTTGCGCTAATCCTGGCTGAAGTCAACCATCAGGCAAAGCAACAAACCTCTGGCTAAGCACATGGTATAAAACAGCCAACTGTTCAGATCAGGGGCCCGTTCTTCGTACCTCGCTAAGTAAATTAGCCGGATTTGAATGTTGACGATTTCGCATGATCTTGGATCGTTCGGTTCTCCGAAGCTCATCTGGGACTTGCTGTCATAGCAACAGATCCGTAAGCGTAAACCTGCTCGGGAGCAGGTTTACTTTATGTAAACAGGATTAGATCGCGCCACTCAGGTATGTCCGCTGCAGTTATATGAAAGCAAGAGCGATATTTCGCCACTGTTTTACCATAAATAAATATTATCAATGTAACTAAAGATAATGCAGCATTTGATTCTTTTATTGATTCCATACAGATACATACAGATCATTTCCGAAAAAAAGGGAAATGTACTATTAATCATTCTATTACATGTAGTAGATCATGTCAGATGTAATTCATATTTTAGAGTAGTAATAGTAAATTACTACGTGCAATCAAGATGAGAGACCACGACTATAAAAGCGAAGGTGGAGTTGGGAAGTCTGTTGCAGCCATGTCCTGTCCGTTTGTACGCGAGCAAGGAAGGTGCAAGATTGATAAGGAGAGTTTACAGAATTTAGCGTATATTGCGGGATAGACAGGATCCTTTAGCTCAGCGACGGTGTGCTCATAGAGAGATATCGATTCTCCGTGAGGGTATTATTTACTTTTCTCTCTCTCTCTCTCTCTCTCTCTCTCTCTATATATATATATACTTACTGTACTGTATATACTTACTCCCGACTTACTGTGCATGCTTCAGTCACCCTTGCATGGGAACAGGTAAAAGTGATGGAGTGTTATGTCAAACACACACAAAAAACCCACAATGTCAATAAATGTCACAGTACAAAAAGGGGTGTGACGAGGGGTGCAGGACCACCACCTGTCTTTATTTGCTCTGCCCTTTTCTTGGTTGCTGTTATAAACAAACAAACAGATTATTCCAGGGTCTCTTGTCATAGACTAAAAGCAATATAAGTGATAAATATTACCATTCTGTGGAATATTCTTATATTTCACTTTTACTTTTTCCCATGTTCTAGTGGGTCCTGTTGTGGCTCTAATGTGAAAGAGGATATGATGTAATATAATATAATGTGGTATAATATAATATCACATGATATAATGTAATATCATGGATCACTTACGAGTTTGATTTGTCAGCAACTTTCTGCCAGCCCTCTCTCCTTGCTTTTGCAGCCTTTGCAGTGTTCCCCTGCGTTTTAATTAAACTCTGAAACTCCTGATATCCCTCAATCAAGAGTTCTTGGTCTGCTGCCGTGAAATACTGTGCGCGCTCCTTCGACATCTTCGCCGACCAATCACAGGGTTGCCGATCAATGTTTCTACTATCGATGCGTAGCCCCTTTTAAGCCACCCAGTGATCTCAGATTACTTCATCCAGCTATACTAATCGTCAACAACAGGTGTGTTCAGAGAACCGGATTAGCGAGCTCAAAGTTAGCGCGATGATTTGATCTTGGATGTGTCATTTGATCTTGGATGTGTCATTTGATCTTGGATGTAGTAAGCGAGGTACGAAGAACGGGCCCCAGGACTCTACAGTCCAGTAACTTTCAATGATGAAGATGTACACATCCTGGACAAGCAGGGGAGTCTAGGTGGAAAGCAAACGACCATCTTTAAACCAAGGGAGGGGGAATTAAGGGTACATCTTTCACCATCTTACAATGCTTGACTCTCATTCCTTGACTCTCTGTGAATGGTAATCCTGCCTGTTGATCAGTGGTTATGACAAGTTGCATATCGACAATGATGAAACTGAGCCAAGAGCCCATTGTTAGTCAGGGTTGATGAACAGTTTGGCGTATTATGTACATGTACTCTTTATAAAGTTGGGGAGACTCGTTCCACTTTGTATTGCACATTTTCAAGCTCTAATATTTCGCTGCTGTATCGGTAGTGTGGTTGTGTCGTCTACGGATCTGGGTGAAGAGTCCAGTCTCCTCACACGTGTGGGTTGAAATCCCATTGCTGCAATAAGATTTTAACCAGAATAGGCAGATATTTTTGTATCCAAAAAGTATTAAACATGTTTTTCTACAAAAGTAAGAGCATTACTGAATGTTCTGGGCTTTATCATTTATAACTTGCAGGTATTTCGTGTCTTTTTATTCACAGTCTCATCACTGACTGCTTTTTGGACCACTGCAGCCCTTACAATTTATTGTTCCCCAGTCTTTACCACACAGACGAAGGTCCACAGTCACAAAGATGCTCTCTGAAACATCTGGACACCCCTGCACCTCTTGAAACTCCATTGTTCCACTGAAGAAAAAGTACTCCACTCTGGCGCATAGAAAACCTCTCAGGTGGGGTCTGCTTGTTATGCCAATAATCTTGGAAACCATCAGGACCATCAAGGTTAAAGTTTTTTTCTGGTTTTTTGCTTCAGTCGCCACCAGCAATGGCCTTAATTTGGGTTGACGATTGTCCAGTGTCTAGACGGACCGCCAATTCAGTGCTAGTGACTTTTTTTGGGACATTTATGTCTTCCAATTGCCAAACCCTCAGGATCATTTAATACATTTTTTTTTCAAGAAATTCCAAATGCCTGTTTTACTGCGTCCCACCTCAGCTGCAATGGCATGCTAGGAGAGACCCTGTTTCTGCAGTTCAACAACCCATCCCCATTCCAAAAGGGAAAGATTTTTTTGCCTTTTTCCATTAGAACAGTTTGACTACCTGACAGAAAATGACAATGAATCCATATTTTTGTACAAATTTGGCCTTTTAAAGGCATGTGGTCTTAAACTTTTAATCAGCTATATAACAGCCTGTTTCAGTTTAAGCATTGTTTTCAGTAAATTGTTTGCTTAGAAAAATGTTTTGTCTCACTCCCATTTCTTCTTGTTGCATGTTGAAGCTCTACTTGGAACCTTGTTAGATCCAACCATGCAAAATATGATTTTTTGCCATCATTAAAGTGGTCTTAAACTTTTAATCGGGACTGTATGACAGGAGCTACCCAATCATTAAACCGTTCTATTATACTGATCACAGTACAGTGAGGGAGATTCTATGGCACAATGTTGAGTTTGTGTCTGACCTACACTGGAAAATTACTTTCCATGTGGGATACTAAAATTATCCGAAATGTGCCAGATATCTATTAAAATCGTGTTTATTTATGGTGGCAAGTATGAAGGCTATAATAAGGTGTTTGCCATATTAAAAGATTTTCAGTTTATGGAAGATTGAAAATAGGAGAGGTGATGCCTTCTGGGAAAAACTTAATACATATAATGTGACTACTTGTTTTCCCTTTTGAAAATATTGTGGATGTTTTTACTTTGACTGTCTGCATTCCCCAGTTTTTTCCCTTGTTTTTCTTCACAGTTTTGTTTTACATCTGGCTCGAAGGACCAATTTAAATGACAGGGGATTTCCTTAAATCACCCTGCCGTTCTTCAGCTGAGACGTCTGAGTTAGAAAACACAACACTGCAGTTCTTCTTTTACTCGCGAGGGCAGCCATTTAACACAGGATCTGCCCCTATTGACTGTCCGCGTCCTTTATTTATACAAGATTGATCTGTGTGTGTGTGTGTGTGTGTGTGTGTGTGTGTGTGTGTGTGTGTGTGTGTGTGTGTGTGTGTGCAAAGGTAACAACGTCATTCAGAGCAGCGGGTTTTTCCCCTTCTCTACATTTGCATGTTCTTGTAAAAGAGTTGAGCTTCCTCTTCTCTACATCTAAATGTTCAGAACAACAGGAAGCGGTTAGTATCTGCATAAGTTCATCACACAAGTTACTAGGTGAAAAGTCATATAGACATGTGCTTAATGATGAATTAAGGAATACATTTCATAGAGCTGATCACATATATACAATATTCTCTTAACATATGTGTACAAAAATGATAATAGTTTAAAAAAGCCTCAGACAAGAAAAAACTGTCACTGTGCGTTTCAGGTTTTATACTAGTGTGTCATACATTTTTTTGTTCCGTAACCCCATCAACTTTTTTTCTATATATTTCAATTATGCATGTGAAGTGGCTCAGGTCTGTTCCTGGCCTCGTTTTCAGTGTAACGTACATTTATAAATAAGATCCCAAGCATGGGAACATCTCAGGATCCCCCAAGAAGACCTGGAACACATAATTTGGCTTAAGGTCTTCTGGAGTTGCTATGCCTTGTTATCTGAGGCATATAATGAGAAGCACCAAGTCTACTTTAGAGGACATATTTTTTGGTTAGATGTAGGACGAGATCATCATCGGGATTAAAATCATAGTTCATTAACAACACTCAGCATTTCTTTGTGTAACCAGCTCAACAAAAACTAAAAGCCATATTAGAATTAGTATCACAAGTGCAATAACATTTGCTGTGGCCTGGGCTCCTTCATCACAAAAACCACTGACATTTTTTTTTTTTTTTTTGCCCTAAGCATCAATAAGCATAAATTTGTGCTGAAACGTTTAGATAGGGTGAGTATTTGGTGTAAACACCATTAAAGGATGGAACCATCTTGCCTCGTATCAAAAGTTCAGGTCGTTGTTGTTTATGTAACGGTGTGGGTGATTTTTCTTTTGACACCCTTGGTACCAATTGAACATCATGTAAAAACATCACAACCCATCTGATTACTACTGGTGACCATCTTCTTATAGATGCTTCAAACGGAAGGATAATACACCATGTCACAAGGCTCTGATCATTTCAAACTGGTTCCTTGAAGATGAAACCAGATTCACATCATGGATGTGATTCTGAAGCAACTGTGTGATGCTCTCGTGTCAATATGGATCAAAATCTCTGAGGAATGTTTCCGGCACCTCTGTGAAATTGTACCATGAGTAAGGTAAAAACAGACTCATTTAAATAGTAGTAAGTCATAAACAAATCCAGTAAACCGATAAATAAATGAGTGTTAAAATCTATGTATTCACTTTAGTTATTCAGTTCAGTTCCTATAATGACTGCACACAAATTCTTTAGAATGGCTTTAAAATTACAAAACTTTATTTATGGTATTAATTCACTTTTTCTCATCACCAAAGCAATCTTTCTATTACGTTATAGACTTTGTCACATTCCATACAGACTGTAAAATAAGTCAGCATTTTTGAAGATTATACAAACCATTTTATATTATACACCTTTTTCAGGGTCAAACTCAAACACTTTTTAAGTATTTTCAAGGTCCATTTTAAAGCTTTTCCAACACATTACCCAAAAAACAATGCATGTTTCACTTCGCATCACCTCAGTAAGATCACGTGAAAATTAAAACAAATCATCCTAGGTTGACTTAAACACCTTTGTTCCCCTTTTGTTAAAACATAGAAAAATGCACCACACAAAAATACTGCAAAAGGAAAAGGTTGCCTATAGTGAATAAACTCAAAACACACATTTCACTTAAAAATTAAGATGTCCAAATGTGAAAAAAAAAACCCAACTTGTTAGAGGTATTCATCTCCTGTTGAAAATAAAAAACAACAGCCACAAAACAGCCACAAATGTTTCTTTCCTATATGACACAAAAAATAAAACTAACTGTAAGATATCTGACTACATCGCTCTCTGTATTATTGTTAAAGTCTTAATTTACCACCTTTAATGTATTTGTACTAATAACATCATGTACAGTAAGACAGGCATGGAGAACAGAACTGACTGGGAGAGGCTTTGAACAAATGACATACTCAGTTCAGTTCAACATATAAGACTAAGAATGCACAAGCATCTATCTAAAACCTATTTATTTAATCTGTCATCTGTGATATTATTATGTACAATTATAATGTATTTTGTTCATCTCCCTTAAATAAACAGGCAGCCTTAAAGTATGAAATATTCATATACGAAAACACATAAATTTGTATATTGCCTCAGTTGGTAATAGTGTCCCACAGGCCTCAATGTGAATTCAAAGCCATTTCTAATGTTTAAGGTGTCTAATGTGTAGGTGCTCACGAGAACAGATTTTGAGTGAAAGTCAGGGAAGCTCAGTAACACAAAAAAGTGGCTATTCTTTGCGCCCATATGGATCAGTCCCTCATATTGCCACTTATTTCATAAATTACCATACCATAACTAACTGCTATACTAGCGTTGCCATATTGCATCACGCGCAATGCATTTCAATAGTTTATCCTGTGAGTTTGCTAGCTAACAAAAAAATAGTAATAATTTTAAAAATTAGAATGTGTAACGTACACATACTCGAAAAATATTTACTAGGACTTATGCAAACTCCCCCATTCTGAAAAGGCGCAAATCATTTTGCAGACCTTTCAGGTGGATTTGGTCGTTGTCTTTTCCATGATTTGTATTTGTCGTTTTCCAGCAAACGCTCATTAAAAACTGCAACCTCCAGGCATGTTATTGCACTCATTCCCGACTGTTCGGGGCGGGTGTCACACACTGAAACAGACACGCAGAGGAGCAAGGCAGCCCAGGTGGAGAAATGGGGGTTTTTTAGACTTTGCGACTCATTTTATTTCTCTATCTGATAAACAACAACAAACAAACAAGCAAAAAACTGTTCAATCAGATAGTCATTTGTTGTTAATGAAATACAGTTACAGTTTCAAGCAGTTTTGAGGTCCACATCTGAAATTCAAGCACTTTTCAAACCTTGAAAAGACAATATTAAAATCCAGTGTTTTCAAGGATTTCAAGCACCCATACAAACCCTTGATATCACATCATAAAAAAATATAACAAATAAAGGCAAAATCAGTTAAACAGTATTTTACTGTATCTCATTTAATGTAGCAGTGGTTGAAGTAAAATACCCCCCCCAAATCCACAGTCCAGCATAGAGCGGTGCAGTGAATGTGGTCTGGACTCTGTGGAGGAGGGTCATGGTGTCAGAGAGGCTGTAGAAGGACAGAATACCTGCTCTGGGATTCATATAGACTCCAATTTTAGAGGAAGAAGGGCCTAAGAGGCGAGTTGTCATGTTGTTGTGTCTGAATTTATAACTGTCCTTGTAACAATCTAATGCCCAAGAATTATTATTGCTTCCAAATGCAGTTTGATCCAGTTTATTCTCATTCTTATATGTTACGGCTACTGAAAGACCTCTCCCTTTCCACTCCACTTCCCAGTAACAAGGTCCAGTCAGACTCTCTTTACTGAGGACCTGCTGCTGGATGGAAAACCTGTCCCTGTTCTTAAGACAGGGATTATCTGGATCTCGAAGCATGTCTGTAACAGTTCTGTTCTGATTAGATAGAGAGAGTTTTAGGTGCAGTGTATCTGGATCCAGCGTGAGTTGACATGCATGTTTTAAAAACTCATCTCTGGTCTTAGGATCGCTTTGTGGCAGCAAAACATCCACTGACCTCACTGCCAGAGAGATCTTCCACAGTTCATCACACAGAAATGCTGTGAGTTTATCTCTGGCTTCTGATATCACCATTTGAAGCCTCTCAAAGTACTTAACCTGACAGATTTTAAAGCTTGGTGAATCTGTAGAGTCAATGAATATGGGCATCATGGAGTACCTGAGTAGAAATTCGGTGTGGTCCTCTGTGTTTGAAAGCTTCTTCAGCTCCTCTTCTTTCGTCCTCAGCTCAGTGATCTCCTGCTCCAGCTTCTTCTGAAGCTCTTTGACTCGACTCATTTCATCTTTCTGCTGGGATCTGATCTGCTGCTTTAAATTTGAGCCGTTTTCTTTGATGAAACTCACCAGCTCATCAACAGTCATCTCAATGTCCTTCACTGCTGTATCAGCAGACAGTTTGATCCCCTCCATCTCTTTCTCAAGCACTCCTTCTTCCTTCTTTCTGGTCTCGATTCTCCGCTGGACTTCTTTCAGAATTACCTCCAGGTCTTTCTCTTTGTCTGTCCTTTCTTTTTCAACTGGAACTGTTTCATGTCCTCTATGTTTATTTATCCAACAGAGACAACAGACACACATTTGATCAGTGCGGCAAAACACCTTCATCACCTCATTGTGAACTGAACAGGTGTTCACTTTCAACACCTTCGAAAAATCTACCAGCTTGTGCTTTTCAAAGGCAGGGGGATCATAGATAGGCTGGAGGTATTTCATTTTCTCTACTAACTCTGCTAACATAGTGTTTTTCACCAGGATAGGCCTCGGTGTGAAAGCCTGTCTGCACTGAGGACAGCTGTGGGTTCCTTTTACATTTTCTGCTTTCCAGTAGGTTTCAATACAGCTCATACAGTAGTTGTGTCCACAGGGAATAGTCACCGGATCCTTGAGTATATCCAGACACACAGCACAGCAGAATTGTCTGTCTTCCATCGTCTGAACTTGTTGTGCCATTACGTGTGCAGAGGTGAATGCCAAACTGTTTCACTGTCAGTGAAGAAGTATGTATCAGGTTAGTCTTCATTTCAGAAAAAGGTGTAGTTTGTGAAACTCGCGCCTCGCGGTCTTAATAAATCTTTTTATTGTTGAGCAGCAAGAACGTAAAGTGGACTGTGGGAACAGGTAAGCTTTTAATTTAGATTTCTGTATTAAGAAGTATTTACAAACATGAAAATAATAGACGCCACAATGAAGAGTGCAACAAGCTGTTACAGTTACTGCAGGAAATACTAAAAAAAAAAAAAAAACAGTCACAAGAGCACCAAGACATATTGTGCAAATTAGAATGAGCAAATGCAACAGAGGTAAAGCTGCAGTCTGACTGGAAATCTAAACCTGACACAGTATACTTCAGGAACAAGTACAAGGAACATGTCTCCTACTTTACCTTCTTTGGAATTACTTTAGTCGACATATAGTGTCTCCTTTAAAGCAGTGGAGCAAGAGATGGTCAGCTATGCAGTCAGATTCAGACAGAGAGGATGGTTGCTTTTCCTAAAGATGACATTCACTGAGTCAGTGACGTGTTTCATTAACACAAAGACAAAGATACAAATTGAAAAGATCTCGAGCGCACCACAGCACTACAATTAAACAAAACAGACTTTGTTCCGAAGCCTCTCTTACCTGCAGACAGGAGTTCACTCACCAGGTCCTAGACAAAGAGAACTTGTCCTTACACCTATTCTTATAAAAGGAGGAAACGTTCTCTTCAGATCACGCCTCCACCCAGATTCCAATTGTCACTTGAAATGTACCATCTTCACCACCGTCTTGGCAGAAAATGTTGCAGAGCAGCTCATTAACAATAACAACATAGTTTTTCAGGGTAGTTGGCACAGGTGAAATTTAATACCTCCACAGGTACGTCATCTGTACCAACTGCCTTTTTGGTCTTTATATATTTGGCAGTATTTACATATGGTTACATATTCGCCATGAGGACTAATATGGGGGTTGTCCTGTTAATATACACTCATCAGCCACTTTATTAGGCATACCTTTTTAGTACTTGATTTTTACCCCCTTTTGTCTTCAGAACTTTCTTAATTCTTCATGCCATAGATTCAAGCTGCTTGGAGGTTTTGGTCATATTGACATGATAACATTAGACAGTTGCTGAATATTTGTCACCTGCATTCATGTCGTCAATCTGTTGTTCTACCACTTCCCAAAAGTGCTCTATTAGCTTGAGATCTGGTGACTGTGAAGGCTATTTGAGTACAGGGAACTCATTGTCATGTTCAAGAAACCAGCCCAAAATGTGCCAAGACAATATCCACTATCCTGAACTGTTGATACAGGGCAGGATGGATCCATGGTTCCATGTGGTTTACACAGAAATTATGACTCTACCATCTGAATTCTGCAACAGAAATCCTCAATGACTAATCAGACCAGGCAACAATTTCTTCCAGTCTTCTTTTGTTTAACTTTGGTGAGTAAAACCCGTCTTTTTCCAAATGACTGTCAAAGATCAAGCCTTTTCTGTCCAAACGCAACCTTAATACAGGCTTTTATAACCTCTTGTCTTGATTATTGCATGATTACTGCAATGCAATGCACTCTTTATCAGAATCAGGCAGGCCTCCGTTGCTCGCCTACAGCTAGTGCAAAACGTGACTGTCCAATTTTCATCTGGCAAGCAAAAGTACATCACTCCAATTTTAGCTTTCCTTCACTGGCTTCCAGTTCGTTTATCAATCCATTTTAAAATCCTTTTATTTGTCTTTAAGTCTCTTAATAATTGTGCCCCATTTTATTTGTCTGAGCTGCTGCACCCATATGTGCCACCTCGTTCTCTCAGGCCAGTGGTATGGTAAATATATATATAGAATATATACAATATGTATATATGTACATACAATCCAATTCAATTACTTTACTGTCACTTGGCACAGAAGGAGAAGTGAGGACTAGTAGATTGTAACTGGCAGCCGAGCCCTTATTTTCTTTTACTTTAAATCTAAATGATCCAGATTGGTGACTTATAAAGAAATCACCCACTTTCTTAGTCATAGTCATTTATGAAGGCAACACTTTGGACATAGTATTTATTTCAGTCTTAAAAGTTTATAACAACTTCCGGATAACATAAAATGGAAACAAAACAACAAAAAGAAAAAAAAAATGCACATTTTTTTAATCGCACCCCAGGCTGACACAATTAGAATTCATAAAAGCAGATTTGAAAAAAAAAAAAAACCACAAAACAAACAAACAATAAAAATCACAGGGAAATATTTCACCCCCCCACCCCAAACAGCTCGCATAGATTTACAGTACATCAGGAATCTGTACGCTCAGACCTGTGTTACCACACCGTGAAGCCTGAACACTTTATCCAATTTGGGATAGATTTTCAAGCCAGGAAAAGTGGATTTGAAAGTGTTGGGAACAAATGCAGCCCCTTCAAACTACATCAGGATCTTTTATAGAAAATCCCAGCACCTGGAAATGTTAAAAAACACCAAAAAATGTCCCTGCTTTCTAATCAAATAGTGAAGAATTAATTTGAATTTCTGAATTTTTTCTGTTTCCCGCGTTGATATTTGAAACAATTTCCAATCATTCAACTAGCTAAAAGCAAATCCACTTTATTGCAGTGGAACAATACAAAAGGTTGAAGCATTGGCATTGTTAATATCACATAAGACTGTTATAGTTTCATGAAAATGGCTGTTTGCGTTCAGTAGTAAGCTTTATTTTTTCATGAAATGCAATGTATGACCATTTCGTGGTTAAAATCAGCAAACAATCTCTCCACAGCCGAATAAAGTTTATATACTTTTTTATCCTCTTTTTTCAAATATATATTTATTATATATAAAATACTGTTTCATTCATAAAAGCCTTACTTTGTACAATATCTGAGTCAACGTGCGTTAAGTGAATGTGTGAGCTAAGAAGAACCTGGAAAATCGCTGTGCATAACAAACAGTTGGTAGTGATTCAAGCTAATACACTAAAAACAAAAGTGTTTTACACAATATACACATTGCATTACTTACAAAAACAAAAAAATAAGCAAAAGAAGGCGATATGGTTAGCAAAGAGTGGGAGAGAGCAGGGTTATTACTACGAAATGTAACGTAAAACAACAGAAAAAATAACAGCGATAAAGACAGGGTGTGCGAATGAAAGGTTGGTAAATTTTTAAAAAAGCAGTCATTCTCACTACAGAAAGCTCATCGTCAGTGCATCTGTCATCATGGATGTTCCGAAGTCAAAGTGCCGATTTGGTAACTGTGAAAACCATCCACTCCTTATCAAAACTAAAATAAAATAAAGAGTTATTCTGTCACATTTTTGCTGCACCAACGTGTCAAACGTAATTTTTGGAAAAAAAAAGGGGGAAAGGGAAAAAAGATTCTTTTGGGAAAGAAGGGAAAAGAAAGAAAAATGCAGTTTTGTTGTCGCACATCCATCGTGGCACCATGAATTGAATATATTCTGCTTTCATTTTGAGGTACTTCTTAAGACAAACAGACTAAATGTAAGATTTGTTTACGTCAGTTTTTTTTTCTTTTTTTTTTTGTCTTTTTCTTTTTTTTTTTAAGCTGTGTTGCACAGTAGCACCATTGTTTTAGTTGTAGTTTGTTTTTCCGGAAGACAATGCACCATTGGAATTCCAACTCATCGTGACTGCCCCCACCCGCTGCCACGCTCGTCTACTGTTCGTCCAATCGTCTCTTGTCATCGATGGGCGTCTCTCCCCCTCCTGGCACTGGTGTGTTTGCTTGGTGGCATGCATGCCGTTACGTGCGCTTCATGCAGACTGCACAGCGGCTCACACGTGTCCGTAGGCTACCTGCCTTGTAGGTCTCAGACTGGGGCTTGCTGTAAGAGCCATAAGTATTAAGATGGTTAAGAGAGGGTTGATTTTAAAGTGGGTCATATAAGTACTGCATTATACACATTCATATATACATATACATATACATTCATTATACACTTTATTAGGTACACGTTCAACTGCTCATTACTGCAAATACTAGAATACAGAATACTGTTACATTACTGCAACTCAACAGCCATTGAATTTAGGGAAATAGACATGGCAGAGGAAGAGTTGCAAAGAATTTCAATTTGAGCAAAATGGGGAAGAAATGTGATTTAAGCAACTTTGAACATAGCATGGTTGCTGGAGTCAAATTATCTGGTTATAGAGTTTTAGAGAAAGGTGAACTACTGAGATTTTCCTGCAAAACTCTAGTTTTTACAGAGAATGGTCTGAAAAAGGAAATATCTATTGAGCGTTCTTATCAGCTCAAACCCATCTGGTTTTAAGCTGATAATAAGGCAAAGTTAACTCAAATAACAACTCATTACATCTAAAGTTTGCAGAAGAACATCTTTGAATGAGCTCCAGCGGCAGAAGACCAAAAGAAAAATTCTGCCTGTTCTGATGAGTCTTAATTTCTGCTTCAACATCCAGATGTTAGGGTCAGAAATTGGTGGTAATAACATAAAACCATGGATATACCCTGCTGTGGGTACAATGGTTCTCATAAATAAATTTTCCCCTTCACAGACGTTTGCACATGTATCCACACCTGAACATCTCAGAAGGTTCCACGGTGGCTAGCCAGAAGCTGTAGGAGTTAGCATAGAAGTTACATGTCCCTCTGCCGTGGCACTCAATGAAAGGGGAGCTGCGGAACTCCTCCAGGCAGGAGCCGGGGGAGGCAAGAGCCTGACCGGAGCCCTCTGCACCCGCACTGGTGTGCTGTGGGGAGAGAAAGAAGAATTAGAATTGGACAGAAGATCTCATTAATTTTTTTTAGTTTTCTTAATTTATGAACCCCTTCTGAAAGGGGTAAAAAGGCAGAAGATGGGGGTGCTGGTCACATTTGCTGTGCTGGTGTAGTTGCAGAGAGGTGTCTACCACCAAGCCAACTCATAGCAGTCGACAGATTTTAGTCACACAGGCCTAGAGACCTTGGTCTCAAAGAGGTGCACAGTGCTGCACTATAAACTTGCATGCAATTGCTTTGGTTGCTAGCAGACTACAGCTGTTGCCTATAATTTGAATAGAAGTTTTTTTACTTACTAAAGGTTGTCCTGTCATGGCAATCAACCATACTTCAAAATGTGCAACAGAATCCATTTGATAGCAAATGGACTCTGTTTCCATTTGTGTCGCAAAAGTATCACTGCTGCTCGCTGAGTGGTTGCAGTAGTAGCATTGTGTTGTGATTTGGCACTATAGGAATAAAACTGAAATTAACTGAAACTGAGTGTTAGTACAGTGTGGCTCTCACTTTGTAAAATATGATTAAAATAGACAATAAGTGTCATCTGACTGACACCACTGCCATGTGAGTGTACAGCGCGCTCAGTTTTTCAGTCTGTTCAGTTTTATTGATCTTTTATACACAGTTGATGAAGAAAACCAACTACTGTAATTAACCGGTACAGGCTCCTGTATTTTGAAAACAGAAACACTCATAGCTTTTGTGTACCGCCAAAAGAATTTGTGGTTTTGGAAAGCAAGGTGCTGCTGAAAGATCAAGCCAGTGTGAGATTTTAGTCAAGGTGGGGATGCAAGTGTCTGAGTGTGTGTTTGTTTGCGTGTGTGTGTTATTTCCTACCATCATAAAGGAGTATCCAATCCACAGTACTTCCCAGTTTTCAGGGCAAGAAGGAATCTGAATAGTCTGACTGTGAATTGCAATCACCATGGCGGGAGCTTCACAGACTCTACATCTGGATGCACAAACATAGGAAAAAACACAAGATTTACACACTTCCCTGAATTCAACAGTACTGCCCTTCCCTCCTCCCATCATACCTGCTGACATAAGGCCTGATACGCTCTCCCACGAAGGGGGCCATGTCTTCGGGCATGCGTCTGTCCGTGGACAGCCAGTAGGAGTAGTCGTTACGGGATGCGAAGTTGCAGACGTTGTTGATATTGCAGAACATGAAGGGCATGGTGCTAAATCTGCGCAGGCAGCTACCAGCTGTGCCTGAAAGAAGACGCTCAGTTATATGAACTGCTTTCTGACAGCTGTCTGATACAATGCAACTTCTAGGTAAAGCCTACCAAGGTCCTGTCCATGTGCCCGCTCGTTGCCTTGCACGTACAACAGAGAGTATCCATTATAGATAAACTTAGTTCCAGTGGGGCACTCTGGGTCATCGGTGGTCTGGCTGTGCCGGGTGATGAGGAAACCGTGAGCAGCAGAAACTGATCCTGGGACACCGGGAGGACCTTGTGGACCATCTGAACCACGGGGACCAGGGGTGCCAGGCTGACCTGTGATAAGGGGAATGTCTGTATTAGCAATGAGAAGCCTCAGGGCGGCAACAGTACCAGTATCCACAGAAACATCAAAATCTCAGCCAAACGCTCACATAACCATTTCTACGACTTCCAAAGCTAAAACAACAAACAATTAAAAGAGCAGCTAAACAAATTCCGCAAAAACATGTAACCAAAAAGCACAGATTCCCCCATTCACTCGACAGCATGTACATGGACAACCAATGTCTCTGCTGAAAACAGACATCTCTCAGATACCAACACTGCAAACTTTCATCATGTTCCAACCAAAAAGAAGACCAAAATTACATTCATGTTTGAAAAACATTACCATGAATTCTGTCTTACCTTTAATATCTTGCTTACAAAACTTAAATCCATCGCGATAACACCACATTTCCTCAATAACTCCATTTCCAAGTGTGCTTTGAGAGAAGTTTCCCATAAAAAATAACCATTTTCCACCTTATTAGCTTATTTATGCACAAACACATTACATGCAAGTCCACTATTGTGTACAATTGTGAACTTTGCTGTGTTTCACTCCAGCAGCTTTATCTTTCCACAGATAACATCCATATGTTGATTCATGGTTTTCTTGAGTTTCTGGTCTACTGCAGCATATTCTCAAAGGGGTAATAGAGAACAAAATAGGCCAGATAAAATCCTTTGTATTTTTCTCTGTTCCATCCTAATTTCCTTATTAGCTTGTTCGCTTAATTTTGCTACGTAGACTTTTGTCATTTTCAAGCAGGAATATCACAAAGAACCCTGGGTCCTAATAGGTTAAACTTCTTCTTTTTCCAGCTGCTCCCTTTAGGAGTCACCACAGCTGATCATTCGCCTCCAATTCCACCCTATCTCTAGGACCTTCCTTTGTGTGTTCTTCGTCACTACATCCATGAAGCTTCTCTGTAGCCCTTGTCTTTTCCTTCAACCTCCATATTCATCCTTTGTCCAGTATATCCTTTTATATCTGGTAAATCTTTGATTAGCAAATAAATAAAACTTTTGGCCACGACTGTACATACACTACTAATAACGTTTTCTCTTTTTTTTTAACCAGGGATAACATACAGAGTAGGTCAGTAATGAGACTCTCTGCCTTACTTACCAGGCTGACCTCCCGGACCAATGTCTCCCTTCCTGCCGGGAGGTCCGTTGAAGCCAGGAGGACCATCGCTCCCAGGACCACCAGGGTCACCTTTGATACCTGAGACCAGGAGGCAGGAGTAGCAATGACTCCATCAGTTTTTTCCACCTTAGTTCATTTTACTCATCCCGTTCACATTATATTAGGCCAAATATAAAATTGTCGTGGTTTCTATATTGTACAGCACTTGTGTGAGAAGAGTCAAAGAAAATTCATGACAAAATGTGTAACTTACAAAGTACTGCTTTTACTTTTAAATTCACTGTGTAATCTGTCCCCTAGCATTATGGAAAATGTCCAAAATATTCGGCCATGCTATCAGAAGTAATAATAGTACAAAATCTTATTTTAGGATCACAGATGTGGCCATAATGTACTCCTAGAAATCATTTTGTCAGTATTTATGGAAATACAAAATCCCTATTTAATATGTATTAAATGCAAAAACCTCTTTCCTCACAACTATAAATGTCTATAAAAGCACAGTATAGATAGCGTTGTAGGAAGTGCTTCCCCTTTGGGAAGAGCAGCATAATCATTTGATCCTGATCCTGTGTCTTTTATGTTACCTGTATCAGTTCCCATCAAAGAAACTATATTTACTTACCTGGGCCTCCAGGTTGACCAGGCAAACCAGGTGGTCCTGGAGAACCACGTAGGCCCTGAAGACCTGGGGGTCCCCGTTCTCCCTTTAGCACAACGGGAGGCGAACCTTCACCGGGATCACCCGGAGTGCCTATTAACATGACAAAATTCTCCTGTTAGCGCACTTGTCTGGGGGTGAGGCGGAGGGAGACAGAACAAAATAAAGCAGCAGCACAGATTTTTCTTTTGAAGGTAGTCTCACGTCTCTTCACTCTAGAAGAAAAGGATAACATGTTGACCTACCCCGTTCTCCAGGTAATCCACGATCTCCAGGAGGGCCACTGGGGCCAGGATATCCAATATCACCCTTCAATCCTGATAAAAACAAATCTTTAGGCTCTGTTCACAATAAATGCTGATGACTAAAATATGTTTTTGTTGAAAAAAAGAAGCACAAATAATGTTATTGTGAACAAACCAGGGAATCCAGGAACACCAGGCTGTCCGGAATCTCCCTTTATACCAGCGGGTCCAGTAGGACCGGGAGTGCCCTGAGAAGAAAGGGGTTTAGAGATATTGTGAGCTCAGCTAATGAAAGACAAAGAAATATAGATCTGCATTCTTTTAGGCTCAGAAGATAATGAAGTAAATGTGAAACAGGGTGTTACCGGATTTCCCGGAAAACCAGGATCTCCCTTCTGTCCGGGGTTGCCAGGAATTCCAGGTATGCCAAGAGTACCCTTTTCTCCCTTAACGCCACCAATTCCTGCGGGTCCACGAGGACCTTGTGGGCCGGGTGGACCTTCACACGCAGAGAATGAAAGGTCAGATGTGATAACATAAAAATAACACAACACTGTTGATTATGTGGTTTTTTCCCCCCACCAGGGTTCTGATCACATTTTGATCTTAATTAAGCAATTAAACAAAACATTTTTGGCTGATTTACTTTTATGCTTTCTTATGGGTCTTATTCTGATGTGAAAAATGATTTGTCCCCTTCCTGATTTTACTTTTTTTGACACAGACATGTTTCAGATCATCAATCAAATTGTAATATTAGACAAAGATAATCTGAATAAATACAAAATGCAGTTTGTAAAGATTCGTTCAATTTCACTAGCCACACCAAGGCTGCTGAAATTACTTAAATAGAATGTGTCTGACAAAATGAAGTAAATTAAAAGATCTAAATTAGCAACACATCACTCCACGATCTAAAGAAATAGCTGAGAAACAAAGTCACTGACATCTATCAGTCTGGAAAGGATTACAAAGGTATTACAAAGGCTCTGGGACTTCCCAGGGGTGGTCGACCTACCAAAATTAATCCAAGAGCACATCAATGACTCATCCAGGACGTCACAAAATAACCCAAACAACATCTAAAGAACTGCAGGCCTCATAGGTCAGAGTTCATGATTCAACAATCAGAAAAAAACTGGGCAAAAATAGCCTCCATGGGGGAGTTCAAGGAAAAGACCACTGACCAAGAAGAACACAAAGGCTCACACATTTACAAAAAAACATCTTGATGGACTTCAGTCAGATTGAGATGCTTTGGCATGAAGTTAAATAAGCTGTTCAAATTTGAAAACTCTCCAATGTAGCTGAATTAAAACTATACTCCAAAGAAGAGTGGGCCAAAGTTCCTCCACAGTGATGTGAAAGAGTCACTGGCAGCTATAACAAATACTTGATTGCAGTTCTTGATGCCAAGGATTTGGAAGGTTTGGAAAATTAAATCATCATTTAAAAACTGCATTTTGTGTTTATTAAGATTATCTTTGAAACATGTAAGTGTGACAAATGTGAAAAAGTATTTGCATGGTTCCTTTTTTTAATCCTTCAGACTGAAGATTTCCAGGTGTATTAATAGTGAACCCTGAGATTGATTGACAGAACGGGATAAACACACATGTATGTTATTGGTAACTAAAAATCATGGTAGAGAAACATTTTAAGAAGATCTTCAGGTAAAAACAATCCCGAAAAACAGTAAACTTGCAACTTGATTGTGTGTAGGTTTTTTTTGTGGTTATTAGTCTTGGGTGAACTGTCCTGTGGGGTAAAGAAAGGATGAACTGAACACTCAATTTATAACATAAACCGTCACATAAATCCAGAGGTTAGGGCCGGGGTTAATTCATCTTCAGATCATTAACAGTTTTGTCATACAGTTTGATCCCAATGTTTTTGGGCTATTACACATTTTTGTACTCTTGCCTCTGCACAACAGCACAACTACCGTATTTTCAGCACTATAAGGGGCACTAAAAATCCTTTAATTTTCTCAAAAACTGACAATGCGGCTTTATAATCCGGTACCCCTCATGTATGTAATCTGGTTGTGTTTACTGACCTCGAACCAATTTTATGTGGTACACGGCGCTCAAAAATCTGTCAAAAAAATGTTTTAGTATGACTTTGGTAAGCTATGAAGCCGCACCGCTTGATGGATTGTCTGAGCATTACGGCTACCGTAGAAGAAATGGACATAAATATAAAATATAAGGACTGTTTTTAATACTTGGATAAAAAACATTTGCAGTAGGTGACTACCTTAAATCTAGAACCCATGGATGCCACAAAATGTACTGTATCTCCTGCCTTGACATGCTCTTTCAGGACTTTATTACTGCCAACTCCAGTTGCTGCTTATTTATCTAGTTTTGGATTCATTAACTAAAAAGCACGCTCGATTAGGAACTGTAGGCTGCAGTCTTGCAGCATTTGGCTGAATCTGAGCAGAGAGTAGAGCCCTGTACACGAGTCATATTTCTATCAGAAGTTATCAGTAATTGCTAACGATGTGGTTCATGTAGTGTGTCTCAGATCAAGAGCTGTTTCTCTCTTATGTACTTTTCTCTTCCCATTACCCTGGTACAAGTTTTTTTTTTTTTTTTTTCCCAGAGCTGCGCAGACACTTTTAGATGTTTTCTGGCAACCTCTAATCTGGCCTGTTCTTGAGTGTAACCAGTTGTTTGCACCTTGTTGTAAATTCTCTGTATTTACATTCCTTAATGTGTCTCTTGATGTCGACCATGACACCCCTACCTCCTTGAGAGTATTCTTGACCTGGCTTGATGTTGCAAAGCTGTTTTTCTTAAACATGGAAATAATTCTGTGATCATACTTAGTTCTTCTGTGGTGTTCAGTGCATTCATCCTTTTTAAGAATGAACTAGTGGTGATTTGGCCACTCTAAATTACTACAAGTCGTTCCTGTCGCTCTAAAAGGTTCATTTCTGTTCAGTCTATCCCCTTGCAATCAAATCCAGATCTTTCATCTGCTTAATTTGTCACAAAATAAGAAGGGAACAGGCCTCAGCGTGTAATGGGACTGCTTTTCAGTCAATTGTTCAATTACTTTTGAGCCTCTGAAAAATTTGGGTCTGTGCATAAAAATGACTTCTAAGCAGTCATTGCAAAAAAACAAAAATGTAAACACATAGAGCTAAAGCTGAAAATCTGCACTTCGATTACATATTGATAATTTGATTCAAAACCCAATGTGGTGGTGCACAGAGGAAAAGTGAAGTGGATTCACACTTTTACATGCTTTGAACTGAGAGAAATTGATGTGAACTAACCCCGACCCAGCATGAAACTCAGTTTATATGGCTACATCTGTCAAACCCATAAAACCACTGGAGTCTAACCTGGAGGACCTAGGGTTCCCAGAATTGCCAGGCAAACCGGAGCCGGGATAAAAGAATGGGGCAACAAAGAAGAAGAGAAGGTTTAGACACAGGTAGGCATCAGTACAGAAACACAGTCATACCTGACAAAGAAAGAGGTATTTCTCCTTTACTGAATAAACCATGGGGCCTATTTGGCTTGATTTAATTCATGCACAATGATGTGGTATGTTAGCGTTAATGCCAGCTGTCTGCTTTTAAATATGTTGCTGTTAATCTTTTACAAATGACACTGATATGTATTCATATTTGGCATAATTTTTTTTTTGTAGTCAATCATTAACATGAGAACCAACAACAAACTAAGGTAATGTTAACTGCCACCATTAACCTTGTTTAAGTAACTCTTTGATAAGTGACAGCAGGATTACCATATGCCCTGTTTTTTAGCCAGTGAGGTCTTCAACCAGTTTTTGGTTTTGGGCTTTTTAACAGGTTTTGCAGGCAATAACAAAACTATAGCTAATAGCCTGACGGCCTTATCTTTCAAAGATAAAAAAAAAAAAACACATTAAAACACAGTATATACTCAATACTTAATGCTTAAATATAATCAAACACAATGTGAAAACAACTAAGGTGAGTTAGTTATATGATGTGTTTTGTATTTAAATTCTGTGGTGCTGATACATTCTGAATTTGCTGCAGCACCGACATGTGACCCAGATCATCCACATGCTGATTTGTGTTGTGATTATCATGATCACACTTGAAGAAAAAGAAAATCTTTAATAGTGGCTTACTTGTAAAAAAAACCCAGTGTATTATGCTACCATCAGAGTGCATGGAAAGTGAAAAGAGACAGTTGTTAGGAGGAAATAAGGAGGAGATGCAGTGATTTATCATCTATTTGTTCCTAAACTGATCAGAGAGACGTTTAACTTGGTCAGTGCTGCTGTAAGAGACATGCAGGAGAAGTCTGGATGCCGTTGATCTGACCTGCAGGGCCTGTGGCGCACAGATGCACGAGTTGTCACGCGAAGAGGGCCCGCCACACCAAAGCGGGTGGGATCAAGCCACAGGAAACAGGAGTAACATATAATAACATTGTGTCACCCCGACAACCCCAAAAACCTTTTCATGTAGCCTGATGCAGGACTGGATAGCAGTCGGTTCTGACAATTGCTTTCAAAAGATGTGGCTTTTAAATAATGGGTGATTTCCTGTAAATATACACTCGCTGCCGCTTATTAGTTACACCTCGCTAGTACTGGTTTGGACCCCTTTGAGCCTTCAGAGCTGCCTGACCTGATGATAAAATCAGGATGAATCCATGCTTTCATGTTGCGTACTTTTTAAATCTGACCCTACCACCTGAAGTCTGCAGCAGAAATCAAGAGTCAAGAGCCAAGCAGTGTTTTTCTGATCTTCTATTATCCAATATTGGTGAATCTAGCTGAACTGTAACCTCGGTTTCCTGTTCTTATGTGACAGAAGTCACCCAGTATGGTCTTCTACTGCTGTAGGCCATCTGCTTCAAGGTCTTCTTTTTATTGTGTATTTAGTTATGCTCTTCTGCATACCTTGGTTTTAACAAGTGGTCATTTAGATACTTTTTCCTTCCTATCAACTCAAATCAACCTGGCCCTCCTTTGACATCAAACCATTTCCAGTGATATTTTTTCTTTTCCAGGTGAAACAGTAAACCCTGGAGATGGCCGTGTGGGAAAACCCCAGAAGATTATCAGTTTCTTAAATACTTGTGTGGCACCAACAACCATGCCACATTTAAAGTCATTTAAATTAAATTTCTTCCACATTCTGATGCATACTTTAAACTTTCAACTATGTCTACATGCTAAATGCATTGAGTTGCCACCATCGGCTGATTAGTTGAATTGGTGTACCTAATAAAGCGGCTGATGAGTATAAATAAAACCTGCACATCTACTTTCATCTTTTTTTTACATAAAGAAAGATCACAGTGCTACAAATTTGTTTCGGTTGCCTGTTATTACAGATGCTTCCATGAATTTGAGAATAATTTTTAAACCAAAAAGTATCTTTAAAAAAAGAAGAAGAAATAGTTTTAAACAGGGATGTTTTTCTGAAAGGGTTTGTCAGGAGAGTCTACTCTTTCCAGCACTGTACGAGACTTGTTCTCAGTGTGTAAAAACACACACACGCATGTGTGCTTTTGTCGGGACGAACAGTGTCCATGCAGATGGCTGATTGGTGAGACAAAACCAAAGTATGGCAGCAAAGCCAGACACAAACCAACGACAGCTCTTATCCAGAATTGAAGAGTTTTGCTCTTTATGCTAACAGGGTAAATGAATTACTACAGCAGCAGTATTTCTGTCGTCATCGAAACATCTTTAATGACAGATTTTTGACTGAATCAGAGATTTTGGTTTGTGTCTGCTTCACTTGTTTGAAGTTCTCTTTTCTTCAGAATGGTTCACAAACACACAAATACCCACGATTCAGTGCTGTTGAGAGACGAATGGATTACAGCTTTGCCAATGACCAGACCAAGAGAAGAGGGCAAGGGGGTGAGGAGACATGAGGGCGTATTGTTTTGTGAATAAAAACATTTTTGGATGATGATGAAGACACAACAATGTGGCATAAACACATGCACTTTTCGGGACGTAGTCATAACCCCAGAGGCAAACAGTGATTGGTGTGTGATGAGGTGAAGGAGGAGAACACTAACATTTACTCATGAGACCAGGGTGGTGTTGACAATAATCGGACAGGTGTGTTGGTTCTCATACCGGCTGTTTGATAGGTGCAACAATCTCCCATGCAAATCAAGGAGATGGAAGCGTTCACGTTTAAAGTGGAGATTCTGCCATTTGCTGTCTGGTTTTCTGTGGTTACCTACAGGATTGGGTTAGTGGTTCTTCATGTCTTACCTTTAAATCTAAAATTTTACAGTGAAGTGGAGCATCATTCAGCAGAGATATCCAAAGAACCAAGTAATCTGTATGATGCCTATGGGGCAATTGGTTGTACAGCCATTTTCCTGCAAGTCTTGTGATGCAGTTAAATGCAGGGAGGCTGATTTTTCAAAGTTAACATTATGTTTATGGGTAAGAACGGAAGAATCCTGTCTCTGGTCACTGATTGCACAGTATAGTTATTATTAATACAATAATCATCTGAAAACCAGGCAGCAAATTCTAGTACTAAATGTGGTGATAAATACTGTGCAAGTGCCTTACCTGCTCTTCCAGGTAATCCAGGGGGTCCTGTGGCACCTTTAGGGCCTGGCAGAGACAGCCCAGCAGGCCCAGGAAAGCCAGGGGCACCGTTTTCACCAGGGCCACCAGGTGAGCCTGGGTCTCCTTTAGGGCCAGGAAAACCAGGGCTGCCGGGTACACCAGGAGGACCTGTGTCTCCCTTGATACCTTAGCACACAGAGAGACAAATTAGAGAATGCTGAGAAAATAAATGTAACTAACCTGCAAAACCAGCAAAAAATCAATAAAGAATACACAGGTATGAATATATATGCACTACAGGTGGTGGTAATTCACCTGGCAGTCCTGGACTTCCAGCAGGACCCGGACCACCGTAACCTGGAATTCCTGGAGGGAAAAGTAATGAAAGTATTTATTTTTGAGTAACACAAAGGAAATAAATTTTGAATGTACCGCAAAATTACAGTTTCTGTAGACCCCCTGTGACTCACCTGGTTCTCCTTTGACTCCAGCTGGTCCTGGAATCCCATCGCGACCTGCCTGACCTTTCTCTCCTGGTAGACCAGACGGTCCTTGTGGACCAGGCCCTCCTGGTCTACCTGGAGCTCCTGAGCTACCTGGGGTACCGGGCACACCGTCAACACCCTTAGGACCGGGGATACCAGGAGGACCTGACAAGAGAGTAGAAAGAGAAGATCGACCCTAGCTTTGCTTCAATGAAAAGAAGTCCCATTAACACAAAAACTGATCATGATTGACAGAGATCAGCAATCAACAATGAAATCTGAACATAGATGCTGACCTTCTCATCATTTTACATCATTTCATTCTTTATCGTTTCACTCAAAGAACACAGCACAGGTATATTTTCTAGGTAAACCGTCCTTTTACTGCTGTTCTAGTAACCAAAGCAACCAGCTACGCTCCTCTAACTGGTTGCTTTTTGATGTACAGAGAGATCTGGCAGGTCGATAAAGCATTTTTTAATATACACCTTGAACATGGAATAATTGTGGCATTTTTGAGATATTTTGAGTTGTGTGGCTACTATATTGGTCAGGTCTCACTTGTAAAAGAGACTGCCATCTCAAAGGGAATTCCTAGTAAAATAAAGGTAATATTAGTAATAGATTATCACAATAAAATTCCTTCTTCACTCTGATATAAAATACATGTGACTGACCAAAGTCTTTCATCCAAGGCATGATTTTTCTAAATGCTTGAAATGGTAACGTGACAGACTCCTTCTCTAATTCCTTGAATTCTCAAAGTCGACTCCTTTTTTCCCTTTTTTTTGGTCCAGTGAAGGCAAAAACTCACCCTCTCCAGATTTACCAGCCAGAACCATTAATTGTGTTTTTATTTCATGCTGTTTTTTCTTATTGTCTTAAAAAAAATTGTAATTGTATCTTTAATAGATAAAATACTGCCGGGTTCTCGAACTCCAGTCCTCGAGGGCCGGTGTCCTGAAACTTTTCCATGTGTCCCTGCTGCAACACACCTGAATAGAATTAGTAGTTCATCAGCAAGACTCTATAGAACTCGACTGCATGCTGAGGTGGCAATTCAGCCTTTTTTTTAAACTTTATACTTAATATTTATTTATTTTTTCCATTTAAACATGAAGTTACAAAGGTAGGACCGTAAAAAAAAAAAGCTAACAAAAGAACAAACAAACAAACAAAAGGAAAAAAAGATTATACCATCTGGGGAGAAAATTCATATATATTTGTTTACGAATTCAGCCATTTGATTCATGTTACAGAAGCTCATGAGTGAATGAACATGGTGCAATAAAAGTACTTTTAGAAGTACATTTTTTCCAAATACTTGCATTTACTTAAAGTAGGGTTAGGGTTTGACACTTCAGCATGCAGTCAAGTTCTATAATCTTGCTAATGCTGAAATGCTGCATTTGCAGTTTAATATCAGCAACTTATTTCAGCTTTTTATTCTTAAGAATTAGGGATGCACCGATACCGATACTGGTATCGGGTATCGGGGCCGATACTGTAAAATGTGTGCGTACTCGTACTCGTAAAAGTTAACCGATACCATGAACCGATACTAATGTAGCCCGAATTTGGGAGTAGATACTCATAATTCCCATGGACTTGAACGCCACGGTAACATAAGGTGTTCACAGTTATGTGATGTAACTGTACCCTGAATTTAATTTGCCCTGTAATATGTCACAAGGTAAATACAGGTAATTAGAGCAATCAAACTGTTATGTTAATCATAAAGTATTATTTTATGGTATGTAACTCTGAAGGGAGTTAAAATATTGTTCAGTTCTAATTTTCTGGAGGCCCGTGAAGGTAGCATAAAACGGGACCTGTGTATCTGTTGCAATGGAGGAGGAGAAGAGAACGGCATGGAGAGATGCACGAGGTTAGCTGAACCAAAGTGAGAGACTCGGCTAGTTTTACTGAGGTTAACTAGCACAAAAGAGTGTGTAACTAGAAAGCTAACCGTGTGGGAGCTTCGCAACAGAGTGTGGGTGAAGTGACTTTTTGTTTCAACGGTCGCACCACCGTCCGTGGAAAACTGTGTTTCCAGCTACGATCGCCGAGGCTAAAGGCTAGCCCGGACTGCTTGGCTGCACCACGGAGGCAGCCGCTATGGACTGTCGGAGAGCTGGACAGTGACGGGCTAACGTGCTGTAGCAGAGACAGCATCGGGTCGCAGGGAGTGGATTTAGTGTGGGACTGGTGAACGGCGACCTACCGAGCAACGGAACTGTAAGTCAGACTTTTGTGCTCTTACTGGGGAGAAGAGGATTTTTCTCCATCGTCCAGCGTGAGCAGCAAACAGGCCTGCAACAAGTGTGAATGTGAGCGTGTGTGGGGCCCATGTGTGAATATTGTATGTTTAGTGGAGTTATATAACGTGTTTTGGAGTGTATATTAGTGAGTAACTTACCAAAAGGTGATAACATAAGTTGGGTTGTTTAATATAATTTGAAAGGGAATTATTTCATTTATACAGTGTATTTCATTTGGTTAAGGAATTGGAATATCATTTGAGTTTAAAAAAGGGATGTGTTGTACAGTATTTGTCTCTGCCCTTACGTTCAGTAAACGTTTCGTTTGTGTTAAAGAGTTGTCTGGGTTCGTTTCTTTACTACTGGTTAAGTTTAACTTGTGTGTGGTAGAAGTATCGGATTTTGTACTCGGTATCGGCAAGTACTCAGATCCAAGTATCGGTATCGGATCGGTTTGAAAAAATTGGTATCGTTGCATCCCTATTAAGAATAATTTCTACAGATGTAGAAAAGAATTCTTTTCTACATCTGTTATGGTCAGACCTACCTTGGAATCCTGGGAGTCCGGGGTCACCTTTGTCGCCTGGTCTTCCTGTCACACCTTGGGGACCTGGTAATCCTGGGTTTCCTTTTAGTCCTGGATTTCCTGGGTACCCTGGCAGGCCTGGATCACCCTACAAAGGATGTAACACAAACTTTTAATGTGCACCAAAATATTATTTATAATAATATTTGCAATTTTTACCAGGAAATCTGAGTGGCTGGATTATGCACCTTTTGTCCGGTTAGTCCAGGCGGTCCGACGCCAGCAGAACCTGGCTCACCTTTGGGTCCTTGGTAACCAGGTGATCCTGGCTGTCCTGGGGATCCTGGTATACCCGACACTCCTGGTACACCTTTCTGCCCTGGTGGTCCTGTGTGTTCATTAAAGGAATAAGTTGCAAATGAAGTTTAACAAATGTTTAAAAAAAAGAATGTCATTAAGATACAGAATCAGGTATTCTCTTCCTTAGTAAGACTAACCAACACACCGGTGCATCATTGGTTTGTGGGTGTGGGAGCCAAGTTAAGATAGTTCATATGTTGTAGTAGTTATATTTCGCTGTTGTTAAGCTTGCTTGTGTAATTAATAATTCAGGAAGTAAATGCATGTTTATGGTGGAACTAAAATTATTTTATTGCTGTGTTGGTTTAGTTACGTAGTACCATGAATACATGTGCCTTAAGGACTCGTGTTTATAGTAAAATCCGGGCTTCACAGCTGTATGCAAATTAGCGCATGCGGTGCGGGAGGGGGGAGAGAGAAAAAGAGTTAATACGGTATAAGCTATACGCGGCAGCACGGCAGAACAGAGCCACACAGTTTTCCTACCGTAGTAGGTTATTTTGTTGAGGAAGTTTTGAAGTTAAACCTGACCACTCCTGTAAGATGCAAACTGTGGAATAAATTTTGTTACATCTTTTACAACGGAGTCCCGTGGAGTTCTTTTCTTCTTCAAACTGACCTACGCGAGTGAAGCACGGAAAACTGGTCTCACGGCTTGTACATTTTGTAGGAAAACCCGCTTGTTGTGGATTAATTCAAGCGACTAAGAAGGAAAAACCCAAGCTGCTGCAGCGCGACGAAAGCGTGAGTAAGTGGAGCTAATTCACGAGGAAAAAGTGCTGAGTCATTGTGGAAGCTAGAGCGGTGAGCTGTGTGGTAGCTAACCTGCATGATTTTTGGATGATAAAATAAGGATTTTGTCGTTGCTATTCGGGAAACTAATACCATGAACGAAGAAGAAGAAGAAGACACTGTAGCAGAAATGGAAGCTAGAGTGGTGAAAATCACACCTAAAGCTATGGAGGAAAAGCTGCAACGTGTTGTTAATTTACGGAAGGCCAAGTTAGCCAAATTAACAGGCACAGTGAAACAAGTGCGCCAGCTGATGGAAAATGAATGTGATGCCAGCCTAGCAGAAGCAACACAGTTAATGAAGGATTTTAATGAGCGTTTTGGAGAGTTTTGTGATTTGAACACAAATGTTAAAGAGGTACTCCAGCAAATGCCAGAGGAGGATTTAACTAAAGACCAGGGAAAATGGTTTGAACCTAAGGCTGATTCCTTCAAGGCTTTTGCTGAGACAGCTTCGGCTTGGATTGACAAAATGGCCATGCGCGCTGTGGAGGCTGAAAAATGCAATGAAGATGTGAATCCATCTGACAGCATATCTAATGCATCTGTCTCAAAAACGCAGTGATAAGGCATTTTCAGAACGTGGCTCCTGTGCATCGTCATCGGTGTAGATCCACACGCATGAAGGCAGAGGTGGAGCGAGCTACTCTATTGATTAAGGCATCATCTTTAAGACAGAAACGCTTGCTGGAGGAAAGGAGGCTAAGCTCCAAGCTGAAAAGGAGGAGTTAGAAATACAAACAGCTCTTGCAGCAAATGAGGCAAAGATCAAGATCTTATCGAATATGAAAGTCGTGCATCCAAGGCATCCAGTCGGCGTATCCACTCGGGATGGAATGAACTCCTACGTGGCATCGCATAGAGTTGGAAATTTATTTACTTCACAGAAGTCAAATAGTCCTTCCCCCGCGAGAAAGACAAGCACAGAAGAAGAACATTCTCCAAAATGCACAGCAAGCACACACTGTTACCTCCCAGCTACCACAGACACCAAGTGCTTTACAGGATGTGGTGAAGTGCTAACTAAGCAGCAGAAGTTAGCTACGTTGCCCCCAGAGAACATTTCTGTGTTTAAAGGGGACCCATTGAGTATCGGCTGTTCATGCGAGCATTTGAACATGGTGTGGAGGATAGAACAGAGAGAGCGACAAGGATCGATTGTACTACATGGAACAGTACACAAGTGGGCAACCACGAGAATTGATACGGAGTTGTCTTCATATGGAACCTACACAAGGATATCAAACGGCTAAGAGACTGTTGGAAGAGCACTTTGGTAATGCCTACAAGATATCAGTGGCATACATTCACAAGGCTCTTAACTGGCCAACCATCAAGTCAGACGATGGAGAGGCTCTTCACGCTTTCGTCCTCTACCTTACTGGATGTCATAATGCAATGATGGATGTGGAGTACATGGAGGAGTTGGATAACACGGCCAACATGCGTGCTATCGTTTCCAAGCTTCCGTACAAGCTGAGAGAAAGGTGGAGAACATTTGCTTGTGGGGTCCTAGACAAGGAAAACGCAGAGTCAAGTTTGCAGATCTGGCGGAGTTTGTCAATAAGCAGGCCAAAGAAGTTTTGCATCCATTGTTCGGCGATATAAAGGACAGCACCTTAAAGGTCCAAGTTAGAGGGCAAGTGGATGAGAGGTTGCAAAGGAGAAGTGGAATCAGGAAAGGATTCACCACAGCTGCAACTATCACCACTACACAGGACGTACCCTCTAAAGAAAGGAACAAGGTCAGCGGAAATCAGGTGTGTGCATTTTCCAAACCCTGTCTCTTCTGTCGTGGTGAAGAGCACACCATGGAGCAGTGCAAGAGGATGAGGGAGTCACTTCATAAGGAAAAGATTGATTTCATGCGAACTAAAGGACTATGCTTCAGCTGTCTTAAGCAGGGACACATGAGTAGTTCGTGCAAAGAAAAGGCAAGTTGTCAGGTTTGTGCGCAACTGCACCCCACAGTGTTACACATGAAGACTAAGCCCAATGCTACAAGCAAAGGGCAGCTCCTGAAGCGGAATCATCAGAAAGAGAAGACCAAACAGAGTCAATCGTGAATGGATTTGTTGAAATGGAAGCACCTGCTCACGATGCAGAGAAAACAGAGCACATCTTGGCAATAGTTCCAGTCCAAGTGAAACCTAAAAGAGGACAAAAGGTGACACACACTTATGCTTTTCTGGACCCTGGCAGTACTGCCTGCTTTTGTACTGAAGAGTTAATGCATGAGCTTAACTTGACTGGCAGGAAGACAAACATTTTGCTGAAAACGATGGGAGAAGAAAAGGTCGTCAGTAGCCACATTGTGTCTGGGTTGGAAATAAGCAGCTTAGACAGTGACGACTTCTTTGAGTTGCCAGAAATGTACAGTCACAGTGACATTCCTGCTTCTGCCGACAATGCTCCTTCTCAAGACTACGTGAACAGGTGGACCTACCTTCAGCAGGTGTCTATACCTAGGATTGAAGCAAAGATTGGACTGCTAATCGGGGCTAATGCGCCTAAAGCTGTCGAACCGTGGCAAGTTATAGCCAGCGAGAATGGCGGTCCATATGCCATGAAGACAAGGCTCGGTTGGACCATCAGCGAACCCCTCCAAGGAAGCAGTTCTCAAAGGGCAGCATGCGGACTGATTCAGGTTGCAGCAAACCGTATATCAGTTAGCAAGTTGGACGAACTCTGGGACCAGCAGTTTAAAAGTGACTTCCTGAGTGTGAAAGAAACGAGAAGCAAGAAATGTCAAGAGAGGATTTGCAGTTTCTGGAGATAGCGACAGAGTCAGCTACTATTGTGGACGGACATTACAGCATCGCTCTGCCGTTGCGGAACAAGCGCATTAAGATGCCCAACAACCGCAAAGTGGCTGAGCAACGTGCCTTACACCTAAAGCGGAAGTTGGAGAGGAATACTCCATTCCACACAGAATACTCGACTTTCATGAGTAACATCATAACCAAAGGTTACGCAGTGAAAGTGCCGGAAAAGGACCTTGGTCGTGACGATGGAAAGGTTTGGTACCTACCGCACCACGGAGTTTACCATCCCAAGAAACACAAGCTTCGAGTGGTCTTTGACTGTGGAGCATCGTATAAAGGCACCACCTTAAATGATCAACTGTTACAAGGACTAAATCTGACCAGTACCCTTCTTGGGGTAATTATCCGATTCAGACAAGAAGAAGTGGCCATCATGGCAGATGTGGAAGCAATGTTCCACCAAGTAAAGGTGCCTGATGAAGATTCTGACCTTCTTCGGTTCCTGTGGTGGACATCTGGTGACATTACTCAGAAAATGGTGGAGTACAAGATGGTGGTTCACATTTTCGGTGCAACAAATCACCAAGCTGCGCCAGCTTTGCTCTCTTGCGCAAATGTGCTGAAGACAACCGAGATCCAGCCAACAGCCAAGCGGTCGACACAGTGCTGCACAACTTCTATGTGGACGACTGTTTGAAGGCTGTGAGCTCAGAAGAGGAAGCCATACAGTTATACCACACTCTTAGAGCTGTATGTCAGAGGGGTGGATTCAGGCTCACAAAATGGATAAGCAATAGCAGAGCAGTTCTGTCTGCTATTCCAGAAGAAGAAAGGGCATCAGAGGTTAAAGATTTCGATCTGGATCAGGACACACTTCCCATTGAGAGAGCGCTGGGAGTCCAGTGGTGTATTCAATCTGACAGCTTCAGGTTCAAGATTGTAATGCCGGACAGGGCACCCACTCGGAGGAACCTCTTGTCCATTGTGAGTTCTGTCTACGACCCACTGGGTATCTTGTCACCGGTCACGCTTCAAGCGAAGAAGATTCTGCAAGAGCTTTGCAGGAGAAAGGTTGGCTGGGATGTCATCATACCTGCGGACCTAGCTCACAGGTGGCTCAAGTGGAAGACCCAGCTCCACCAGCTAGAGAACATAAGCGTTCCAAGATGCTTTAAACCTGTGGGCTTTGGAGAGTCAGTATACAATCAGCTGCAACACTTTGCTGATGCCAGTGAAGAGGGCTACGGTACAGTAAGCTACTTGCTACAGAGGAACAGCCGTAACGAAGTCTACTGCGCATTCATGTTGGGAAAGGCAAGAGTGGCCCCACTTAAGCCCATTACAGTTCCCCGCATGGAACTTACTGCAGCAACAATGGCAGCACGCATGGACAGGGTTCTGGCATCTGAATTGCAGCTTCCACTCCAACCATCTGTATTTTGGTCAGACAGTACCACGGTACTCAAGTATATCAGCAATCAAACAAGTAGATTCCGTACCTTTGTTGCTAACCGTGTGGATGCAATCTTGAAATGCTCCAGTCCAGAGCAATGGAGGTATATCAGCACCTCACTGAATCCTGCCGACTTTGCGTCTAGGGGGCTCCAAGCAGAGAGCTTCATGCAGTCCCACACATGGTTACAGGGGCGGACTTTCTCACCAAACCCATGGAAGAGTGGCCAGAAGAGGTGCACCCAGCTGAAGGCCTGACTATAGATGACCCAGAGGTAAAGGGTAACCTGGTGTGTGCTAGTACAATCAAGGAATGTGAAGATGTAGTGCTGGAGTTCCTGCAGTACTTCTCATCCTGGTTTAAGCTTAAAAGAGCAGTGGCATGGATGCTTAAAGTCAAGAGCATTCTGCTGCAACTGTGTCGCAAAAGGAAGGAGTTGAGTTCTGTTAAAGCTCAACCTGTAGTCGAGAGGGATATGAAAGGTTTCAAGGATAGCCTGTTTCAAGGGGACACCAATAAGCTAGCTGTGGAGAACCTTGCCAAGGCTGAAGAAGCAATCATTCGCTACTGTCAAAGGAAGACATTTCCCAAAGAGATCACCGCGCTTTCTAAAGGTCAAGGGGTAAAGAGGACTAGTAGTCTTTTCAAACTGAGTCCAGTGCTTGAACAAGGCATCCTCAGGGTCGGAGGGCGACTCAGCAGAGCGGCTCTACCCGAGGAGTCTAAGCGGCCAGCAATCCTGAACAAGGATCTTCACATCACAAAGCTTATCCTTAGAGAAATACATGAGAACTTGGCTCATTGTGGTCGCAATCATGTTATCTCCAAGTTGAGAACAAAATTTTGGGTACCCGGTGCCAACTCTGCAGTAAGAAAATTACTCGCTAGGTGTATTGCCTGCCGGCGTGCGCATGGAGTTGCAGGACAGCAGCAGATGGCCGACCTACCCCGTGACAGAGTTCTGCCAGATGACCCTCCATTTACTAACTGCGGAGTGGACTACTTTGGTCCGTACGAGATCAAACGTGGTCGAAGTACGGTGAAGAGGTATGGAGTCATCTTCACCTGCCTAACTACTCGTGCGATACACTTGGAGATGGCAGCCTCGATGGACACAGATTCCTTCATCCATGCTCTCCGTCGCTTTATAGCCAGACGAGGTCAGGTAAAGGTCCTTCGTTCTGACAATGGAACTAACTTCATTGGTGCAGAGCGTGAACTTAAAAGAGCCATTGCTGAATGGAATGTGTCCAAAATTGAAGACCACCTAAAACAACAAGGCATTCAGTGGACATTCAACCCTCCCTCAGGACCCCATCATGGAGGGGTCTGGGAGAGATTAATCAAGTCAGTGAAGAAAATCCTTAACGTTACCTTGAGGCTGCAGACACTGGATACACTTCTGTGTGAGGCAGAGGCCATTATTAATAGTCGGCCAATAACCAAAGCATCCAGCGATCCAAACGATCTGGAAGTACTCACTCCCAATCACCTGTTGCTGCTCAGGAATAAACCATCTCTTCCTCCCGGACTGTTCGACAGGCAAGATCTCTACGCAAGAAGAAGATGGAAGCAAGTGCAATACATGTCGGAAATATTCTGGAAACGATGGGCAAGGGAATATTTGCCGCAGCTTCAAGAGAGGCAAAGGTGGCCATCTCGCAACTTTTTGGTTGGAGACATTGTGCTTATTGTTGACGATACAGCCCCACGCAACTCTTGGATTACAGGGAAAGTAATCCATACCATCTCGGACAAGGCAGGAATGGTGCGGCAGGTTAGGATCAAAACCAAAACGAGTGTACTGGAAAGGCCCATTACGAAGATTTGCCTTCTGCAGGAATCGGACTGACGTAATCAACTGCAGAGACTGAAGTTTGTGTACTTTGGCTCCACAAGTTTAATTTGGTAATTGTGTAATGGAGTCACAATTAGGGGCCGGTATGTGGGAGCCAAGTTAAGATAGTTCATATGTTGTAGTAGTTATATTTCGCTGTTGTTAAGCTTGCTTGTGTAATTAATAATTCAGGAAGTAAATGCATGTTTATGGTGGAACTAAAATTATTTTATTGCTGTGTTGGTTTAGTTACGTAGTACCATGAATACATGTGCCTTAAGGACTCGTGTTTATAGTAAAATCCGGGCTTCACAGCTGTATGCAAATTAGCGCATGCGGTGCAGGAGGGGGGAGAGAGAAAAAGAGTTAATACGGTATAAGCTATACGCGGCAGCACGGCAGAACAGAGCCACACGGTTTTCCTACCGTAGTAGGTTATTTTGTTGAGGAAGTTTTGAAGTTAAACCTGACCACTCCTGTAAGATGCAAACTGTGGAATAAATTTTTGTTACATCTTTTTACAACGGAGTCCCGTGGAGTTCTTTTCTTCTTCAAACTGACCTACGCGAGTGAAGCACGGGAAAACTGGTCTCACGGCTTGTACAGTGGGCAACCAATATAGGTTTTCAGAACTTTGGGCACCACCATCTTGCTTTGAAAGCCAGAGTATATGAAAGAGGGACTAATAATACAAGGACACTATGTAAACACTGTAAAAAAAAAAAAATACCCCGTTTCATTATTTTACATTTATGTCCTCTACATGAAATGATAGTTAAAAAAATCAAATAAAAATGATCATCATGGTATATCAAAAAATTGTTTTAATTATAAATTTACTAGGAAATATTTACTGAGTTATTAAATCAAGTGATAAGCAAGCACATTTTATTAAGACTTCAATTAAATTAAACTTAGCTGCCAAACAAGTCATCTCCTGCTGGCAATTAGAAAGAATGCCGGTTTAAGTCCCTTGCTCTATAGCAAGTTACAACATTTAATAAACAAGGTGTAGACCTGAAGGATATTCATTTGTATAGGCATATTTCAACACACAACCCTGGCCTTTAATTACTAACACATACAGCAATAAGGACCAAAGTTTTGATAAAAAGCACCTGGGATTCCCATGTCTCCCATTTGGCCTTTAGGTCCTGGAGACCCAGGAATACCTGGACCTCCTTGGCGACCAGGATCTCCTTTAGGACCTGCAAAAAAATTAAATAGCATGTTAAAAATCTGTTTCTGTCTGTATTTATGTATGTACTTAGTATGTATGCATTAGGGGTGAATTCATACCTGGAGGTCCAGGGCGGCCAGGACTGCCGTCTGTTCCTGGAAGCCCAGGGTCACCAGGGAGACCAGTAGCACCTTTTGGACCTGGAAAACCTGTTCCACCTGTAGAAAACCGATATGTAAGATTAAAGGCAATCCTTTTACTATTTGAGGGCAGTGAAAATGTTTTCATCTCTACCTGAAGGTCCAGGATCTCCTTTTTGTCCCTTTAAGAGCTGCGATGGAACACTGGGTCCTGGCGGTCCCTGGAGGCCCATGTCTCCCCTCTCTCCTTTAGTACCAGGAGTACCTGGTGCACCGTCTCTACCTGGAAATCCTGGATCACCTACGGAGATGCATCAGGCAGGTTGTTTCATGAGTAGCTGTTATATTATTTCTCATAGCTTATGCAACCAGATCCCAGGGTTTTAAAGAGATTTTTTGCTGTAGGAAAAATTATCATTCTGGAGATATTTTGATGATGCTGTACTGATGATGCATGCTGAATGCGTGCTGCATATGTCAATTTATAACAATAAGTGTTATCATACATGATTTTTGTGGTAAGTATGGAGTGTGTCAGTACCTTTAAATCCAGGAGCACCGGGTCCTCCTGGGGTTCCCGGTCCTCCAGAAGGTCCTGGAGGTCCAATGGGACCCATGTCTCCTTTCTGACCTGCAGCCAGGCAGGCATTACAGAGGAGACAAAGTTAGAATAATCAATAAACCAAAAAAGTAAATATTTAATTACATACAAAACACATAAAAATGTCTATTATCATTTAGTCAACTATTTCTAATTGGTACCTTATTAACTTTTTTGGTGGCAGATTTAGATTTCCTGATAACTTTGTGAGCTAACAACAATTAGCTAGCCTATAAGCTGCTTTATACTTAGTCATGCAGACATTCAGCCAGTCTTTTTGTAGTTAGTAAATGCTCTAAATGATCGACTGCATAGTGTCATAATGACAGTTTTTTGTCCTTTGCTTTATCAACTTGTGACAGATAATGCTTTTTGTTGCTTTTCAAGATACCAATATAGCTAATGTTATTAATTTACAGCCATATTTCGATGATAGAAGAGTGACAGCTTACCTGGCAAGCCAGGCAAACCATCGCGGCCAGGTCCTCCAGGTGGTCCTGGCGTTCCAATTGGACCTGGAGGACCTTGAAAACCTGGAGCTCCTGGGTCTCCTGGTGGGCCTGGGATGTCTAGACCTGGAGGGCCAGGGTCTCCTTTTGGGCCATCTGATCCTGGCAGCCCTGTAAAGATGATTATTATGACTGTCCTCTTTTTCTTTAGGAACAACATTTGAACTGTCAGGTTAACAATAATTTGAAGGCAAACATTTTTACTCTCCACTCCCCTGGGCGGTCAAGATTTTGAGGGGTTGTCCTGGTTCCCACTTCTGCAATATTGGAAACAGTGCTTCTGGATTGGCAAAGTAGGAAGGAGTGGTTCAGCTCCAGGGTTTATATACATAGAGTTTGCTCTATGTGTGCTTTTGGGTATATGACCACACCCCTAACCGTGTCCTGTGGGAAGCATTTTGGAAAAATAAAGTATTGGGGCCCAGTGTTGCAAGCTAGTCAGTCCCTTTGTTCTAATAGTCAGGGTTTGGGTCATATTGTAAGTCAGACTTACAGTCCAACGTTCTCCAGACTGGAGAATGTTGGATCCTCTAGGCACAGCCAATGAGCAGAGTGTTTCCGATTCTGTGGCTTCAGAAACACCACCAATCAGTGAACTCCATCTTGCACCAGAGTGATTTGTAGCCAAATATAGTGGCTAGGATGAAAATTATTGTTTTCAAGTCTGAGGCCATGTAGAACCTCAGCTGTACAGTAGACTCCTTACTTCTGGCTGGCAGTGAGTTACTGCTCCAAGTAAAGGGGTTTAAGAATTCTGGGTTATGTTCAAGAGTGGAGGAAACTCTGAGCTAAAGACTGACAGATAGACCAATGTGACGTCCGGTTTACAGAGCTGAGCCTGAAAATGAAGTAGCCAAATTATAGAAATAGGGTTGAGCAATGTTCCCGCTCTTGGCATCTGCCTGGGATAACTACTAAAAGCCACCTGGGTGAGGTGTCTCCTGCATATCCTACTAGCAGGAGAGCCCAGAGACAGAGCCATATAGATCAGATTATGTCTAACAGCTTAAACTGCCGCCCCCTCGACCAAGACACCATTAGACGGCAGTATGGATATTCTGTAATGCTGAGTTTTCTCTTTACAGTCAAACCTTATGTGACTTACCTGGTGGTCCCATCGGGCCTTGAGGTCCTGGGAGACCCGGTGGGCCTGTTCCGCCATAAGAGGGGGTTCCAGGGGGGCCACGAGGTCCAGGTGTACCAGGTGTACCAGGCTCACCTGCACAGGCAGAGGATAATGTGTCGGCTCAAAGTTCTGGCTTGGCGTCATTTTGTTCTAAAATAATCACACAATTGAAAGAGTACCTTTGAATCCTGGAACTCCATCAGCTCCAGGCCGTCCTGACAAACCAGGGCTACCAGGGAAACCGGGATCTCCCTTAGGTCCAGTGGAACCTTTAGGTCCTGGTGCTCCTACTAAACCAGGAGGACCAGGACGTCCAACACCAGGTTCACCCTGTCACATACATAACCAAAAAGAATGTCAGGCACAAAGGGAGGGACAAACAGTACAGTTTAGGACAGAACAAGAGGCATTTAATGAAAGCTATTAATAAGAAATGAGCTATAGTCATCACAAAAATGTGTTCAGTTGAATTTTCTTTCAGGTTCTAAAGGTTCATGGGGAAATGTGTTGCCTAGAGAAAATTGCTTAATATAAGAAAACATAATCATATAAGTCATTTTCTAATTGTAAGAATTATTTTAGCCTTGTTATTTTAACCTTCTACAGTTAAATAATGTTAGTAAAATTGGTATTCACAATTATCTATTAAATATATTAAAATATATATGTACACGCACCTTTGGTCCAGGAAATCCCGGCTCACCGGGACGTCCATCTATTCCTGGTCTTCCTGGTCCTCCAGGGGCTCCTGGCTGCCCGGCAACACCTGGGAATCCTGGAGGAGGAAAGAAGTGAGTGTGAGATGAAGAAGGTAACAATGATACAAAAAGCAGAGAGTGGGGTATGTAAGGACGTTGTTAAAGTTGTTAAAGAGAAGGCAATGTAAATAGGAGTGGACAAAGGAAGACAAAAAAACAGAGGTAGAAAGAGCAAAGAAAGACAGATAGAGAACTGTTTATTGCTATCTTTGCCTTTTGGTCCTGGAGGTCCTGGCAGTCCAATGCCTGGGATTCCGGGTTCACCCTTCGCTCCCGGTAAACCAGGAAAACCAGGCTGTCCAGGCTGACCTGGTACACCTGACAAAGGGAAAAGACCAAATTAGGCAATCGGGCAGCATGTATGTTACTTTAGATACCGTAAATGGAAAGTATGTTATTTTACGACAAAATAGTGACTCGTGTACCTGGTGAACCAGGCTGCCCAGGCTCGCCATCCCGACCTCTTTCTCCTTTGGCCCCTTTCTCTGTCGTTGTCTGACCAGGTTCACCCTTAGTTCCTTCATGATGACAAAATGCAAAGATAAAAGGTTGGATGCTTTCAGTGAGCAGACAGCAGGAAAATTGGACATCAAATGGATGTCAAATAGCCTGTGGGAAAAATCAGTGTCCATTCTATTTTGCAATGCTTTCCTTATGTTAACTTACGTAAAATCATTTTCAAAGTTCAGTATCAACACCTCTGTAGGAGATTTTGTGCAAGATGTGGAAAAAAAAAGTTTTGATGCAATGAACTTGTCAGTACACTCCAACTCAGGCTATAGCTTGACAATATACTGGGTTTTAAAAATGATAGATAGAACCTCAGAGATAAAGAATGTGAAAATATAAATTAGATCAACACATAATATGCTTTGCTGTGTTGTGAGACACAGCACTGGTCTAAGAAGGTAAGGTACAGTGGGGGAGATAAGTATTTGATCCTCGTAGAAGTCAAACAGAATTCTGGCTCCTATGGTTGGGTGTGTGCCCATGTGCACACAGATTACGGTCAATAATAACATCTGATCTGAGCTTATTATGTGTATAAAGCGCACCTGTCTACAGAATCGAAATTTTCTATTCTGACCTTTCCATCACCATGGGCAAGACGAAACGACCATCAAAGGACGAATGGGCTAAAGTTTAAGTGTTATATTAATTGTTGGTGATTATGTGGAAATGGAGGAAATCAATCTCAGTCTGGAGCTCAACACAAGGGGTAAGGATTATTGTAAGAAAGGTGATTGATTACAGGACAGGAGGAGCTTGTTAATGATCTGAAGGCAGTTGGGACCACCATCACCAAAAACACCACGGGTAACACACTATGCTGTAATGGGTTGAAATTCTTGAGCAGGGAGACCCACAAGGTCTTAGATGTACAGGCCTGTCTTAGGTTTGCCAGTGAACATCTAAATGAGTCAGAGAAGGCTTGGAAGAAAGTGCTGTGGTCAGATGAACCCAAAATCAAAATATTTGGCATCAACTTGAGCCACCATGTCTGACAGTGCTAGAGCTGTTTTTCTGCTAAGGGCACAGAACGACTTCGCTGCACTGAGAGACCAATGGACTGGGCCATGAACTTGTACGAGAAAGTCTTTCCCTCTGTCACTAAACTAAAGATGCGTCTTCCAGCGTGAGAGTGACCCAAAAAGTACTCACAAGGCAACAAAGTGGTGGCTAAAGAAGAAGCACATTAAGGTCACTAAGTGACCTAGCTAGTCTCTAAAACTCAGTCCTATAGAAAGTCTGTGAAGGTTCTCAGTCATCCAGGTCATCGTAGTCTAAGGAGCTTGGAAAGAAAAGCGTCCAGATGCTTTTCTTTCCAAGCTCCTTCAACTCTGTGAAAGGAGCCGACAGTTCACATTACCAAGTGGCAGCCAAGAGAGCTAAAGGATTTGTAATGCGTTTCTGTAAAGAGGGTGGACCTGAGATGTGTGCAAACCCGGTGACCAACGCCAAGAAACATTTTGCAAGTGTTCTCGCCAACAAAGATTTGTCCAGCAAGTACTACATCATGTAGTTACAAACAACCTCGCATAGATGGATCTGCGCTGGGAGTAGATGTACTTTTGGAGTAAAATGTACATTTGAAGTTTTCTTTGGTGAATTATCAGAAGGGGGGGGGGGGCTGTTTCTGCTACTACACACGTAGACATTAAAATGAAAAACCTGGAAATGTCCCAAAAATGTACCAAGAACACAATTTAGACTCAAAATCTATTTACATGAACTTTGAGGGCCTATAATAATCGCTCCCTGGATATGCTACAGTACAACACATCAGGTGATTTTGTTTATTTTATTATGAATGACTAACTTGTATTTCATCACAATGGCTCTCATTGAATATCTATCTATATATATAAGGATAAATGTAAAATGATTCTTTTTACCTGGTGCACCAGCAGATCCCGGTCTTCCTGAGACACCCTGGATACCTTTCTCTCCACGAGGTCCTGGATTTCCAAAGCCAGGAAGACCAGGGGGACCCCTGTCTCCTGGATTACCGGGGAAACCTGGCTCACCGGGGAGGCCTCGTTCTCCTTTCACCAACAACGAGCCCTGTCACGGTTGCAAATACATTAGTTGGGGTTAGAGGGGTTTAGGTTAATTCAGATAAATAATAAGCAGACTGAGTGGAAGTCACTCACAGGAGCTCCTTTAGGCCCAGGAGGCCCAGGGGCTCCGTCACGACCAGGCGTCCCTTCCAGACCGGGCAGACCAGGTGGTCCAGGGAAGCCAGTGTCACCCTTCTCTCCCCTCAAACCATTAACTCTGATGGGATCACCTGGATCTCCCTTCTCTCCATTGAGGCCGGGAGGACCTTGAGGACCAGGAGGACCCTGAAAAGGAAAGAAGCAAGATGTCTTGATGAATGCTCAATCATCCAGGTAAGGAAATCCCCAAAATTGATTCTGTTCACCCTGACGTAGCCTTTTCAGTGGGAAAAACTTAAAACGCTACGTCCAGATGAACAGAATCAATTTTTTGGGAAAGAAGCAAGAGCCAGGGACAGGGAAGTCAAACAGAGATATTAAATTAAATTAAATTAAATCAAAGAATACCAAAGAAATAATGGAATTCATTAAGAAATCTTATTTTTCTGATGAAAGAAATCGTAAGCAACACATTAATTATATCAGTTCCACAATGATAATTAACACTTTTGGAAAGAAAAAGTAAGATATACTCACGCTGGGGCCAATAGAGCCAGGTGTTCCTGGAAAACCTCTGTCTCCCTTGAAACCTTGGGTGCCAGGAGGTCCTGATGAAGAAAAAGAGAAGGACCATAAATACGTCTGTCCTGAGGTGTACTAAACTTCAGTGTCTTTATTGTCACATTTAATGTCACTACTGAAGGACCACTAAGCAATTTTAATCTGCTACTGTGGATTCAGGAAAGCTTGTTAATATCATTTGACGGAAACAAAAGGGGTCTTACCAGGAAATCCAGGCGGTCCTGGAGGTCCTTGAGGTCCAGGGATGGGATTGACGCTTCCTACGCAGTTCACACAGGTTTCACCTTTCTCACCTAAAAACACAATCAGATCATTAATGTCACTTTTATCTGCAAAAGGCTGCAGGGGGAGACCATCTTATGCACTTTTTTGGGGAGATTTGGTGATATTTCAGCAATCTGACAGTAGTTATTTATTTTGATTCTATCTTAGACATTTTCCCACCTTTCTGTCCTATCTCTCCAGGGAAACCTCTTTCTCCTTGTGCACCAGGAACCCCAGGAAGTCCTGGTATGCAGGTTTGACCTGAGGAAGTGCCTGGAAGTCCACTGGGCCCTGGCGGACCAGGGGGTCCAGGAGACCCTGCACGACCTGGGGGGCCTGGCAGAAAGATTCCTGGAGGGCCTGTCTCTCCCTTCTGACCTCTCTCTCCTGGGAAACCTTGAGGTCCAGGAAAACCCCCACTACCGGTTCCTGGGAGTCCCGGTTCTCCTGGAGGTCCTGTGAAACCTGGAGAAAGGAGGTTGACATTTCAGTGTTATTTGTTTTTTTGATTTTCCAAAAGATAATCAAAAAATAAATCTCAAAAAATGGTCTTGTCCAGCCAAAAGCCAAAAGCAAAGAAGAGCCATTAACTAATTTACATAATTAATAATTCTATCCCTTTATTTCCTTTTCAATAACCCTAAATTAATAAAATTATTCAAACCTTTACCCTAAATGTATTATTGTATTTTTAATCTGTTATTCTAGACCTACACCAGTGCATTTAGGTTGCACCATCTCATCTATAATGTCTGTTTTTGAACTTAAATTTGGTACCCGGTATAAACTAGCTTTAAAACTAATTTGAATGCAAATAATAATAACTATGCTTGTTATGTGCCTGTGTGTTTTCAGCTCACCTTGTACTCCTCTGTCTCCTTTGAGTCCAGGTGTTCCAGGTAAGCCAGGCTCACCTTTAGGCCCCACCTGATTCCCTATTGGCCCGCCAATCACCTGATGGGATGTTAAAAAGATTTAACTAAATTCACAAGACTCACACTGACTAAACTATACAAAACTTTGCAAATATCCTCAAATGTTTTTTTGTAATATAATTTTTAAAATAAAATATTTTAAAAAAATACAACAGAATAAATATAAAGTACAACAACAGACTATTTGACCTAAATCAAAGACTATGATAAATATTACCTCCTTATGGAAATTTTCCTCTTTTTTTCCTCTTTTTAAAACACTTCCTTATTTTAAGCTGTGTTTTTAAAAATGTCAAAAAGTCTCAAAATTACAGAGTCTCAAAATTACAAAGTCCACTAGCAGGACTAGTGGACTTTGTATACTGAATAGTCATCCTTAATGGTTCATTTTCCATTGGGAGTGGATGATTCGTATTACACACACACACACACACACACACAGTTTAAATGTTTTCGGTATTGAACAGTAGAAATGAGCTTTTCTTTTTGCCGGTAATTAAAAAAAAAAAAAAAAAAACAGTGGCTGAAAGCACTGTAAACAACAGTAGACTGGTGCATAACAAGCAAGCAAATAATGCAGAAAATAGAGATTTGAGATGGGAAACTATTCTTGAAGTACACAAGTAAGCACAAGCACAAGCAAGAGGGAATTCATGACGATGTTTATCAAATGTGAAGCTTATTTTTGATCTTCTTTTGCTGCTAGCTCAGTTAATTTTGGTTGGAGAGTGACAAATGGTAAATGGCCTGTATTTATATAGCGCTTTTCTAGTCCCTAAGGACCCCAAAAGCACTTTACATATCCAGTCATTCACCCATTCACACACACATTCACACACTGGTGATGGCAAGCTACGTTGTAGCCACAGCCACCCTGGGGCGCACTGACAGAGGCGAGGCTGCCGAACACTGGTGCCACCGGGCCCTCTGACCACCACCAGTAGGCAACGGGTGAAGTGTCTTGCCCAAGGACACAACGACCGAGACTGTCCGAGCCGGGGCTCGAACCAGCAACCTTCCAATTACAAGGCGAACTCCCAACTCTTGAGCCCACGATCGCCCCGTGGATGACAAAACCTGCAGCATCAGAATCTGTGAGATGTCGGCTTTCAGCCCCGACGGCATGTCATTGGGTGAGAAACATCTCACTGATTCTGATGCGTCGGGTCTGCACTTTGTCTTTATGTCTTTGTGGAATCCGTTTACCTGCTCTCATTTACTGTTTTAGCTGTTTGGTGGTTGTTGAAATGAAAGCTTTAACCTGAGATTCTGAAGTTTCGGGCAAAATACATTTATATTTAAAAATCAATTCAGGATTTAATGAATCGGTATTGCGTTATTCAACCTAAAATCGAAATATTAAGCTGTCTGCACGTAATTCACTGTGAGTTTTTTTTTCTCCCACACGCTGCGAATGCATCACTAACCCCGGAGATTCAGCCTCGCTGTCGTTTGGATTTCACAAGGAGGATCTCGAACAAAATGCAGTAATCTGCAAAACATGTTGTAAAACCATTGCCCAATAGGTGGCAGTACTTATTTATTTATTCCACCAGCTGAAAAGTCATCCACTGCAAAATTAAGACCATCTTAAACTCCACATGCAAACGTCTCCTAACACACCAAGCAGCATATTTTCGGTCTTCTTTTGCGGCTGGTTCAGTGAATTTTGGTCGTAGTTTGGTTACATGAAGCTGAGTGACCTCATGGATTCTTGTTTGTGTTTAGGCACGTTTTGTGAAACTATGTAACTGCTCTTTTAATTGTTTTGTCATTTTCATTTTGTTTAGTGGTTGTAGAGATGGTTTATATGAACTTCAGGTGAAATTCAGAGGTCTCATCCCTTTTGCCCCCAATACTGGGAGCGTTGGGGCTCAAGACATATCATGTATACCGATATAGCCAAAAAATATTCTGATATTAGATTTTTCCTCATATCGTTCATCCCTATTTTCTATTCCACTCCTGTGTCCTGTGATCATGCGTTTGGGTCCTTGTCTTGCCTGCCACGCAGCAGACTCTGACAGCTATGCTTTTACTGCACTGACAGTGTGCTTGGGCTCACTAACAATGAATCAGTGGATCAAAGTCTGGTGGCACTTTTCAAAATGAACTACAAATAAGTGAATAAGCCTCCAATGTCCAAGGAAAAATGGTTAATTTCTTTATATTTTTGAAGCAAACTACAAAGAAATGAAGGATGGTTTGGGATATTTGCACAGCATTGTATTTATGTAAGTAGACAATGAAATGGTGCTAAGAGTTCAAGTGTAAGACAAATATTCCACAAATAATGAAATATAAATTCTCATTCACCTCCCCTGGTGGACCCGGGAATCCACGATCACCTTTTTGTCCCTGAAA